>NC_137802.1:4333169-4524172 GCF_963383645.1 Muscardinus avellanarius | reverse complement strand
GCGGCGGCGGCCGGGACTCCCCGCGGGTCCCACCAGCTCCCTGCAAACCCCACGGACTTGGGGCTTCCGAGCCCAGGGGCGCGGCCGCCGGTCCGATGCTGCCCCCTGCCGGCGCCCGCGGGAAGCGCAGCCTGCGCCCGGGCACAGCGCCCAGCCCAGCATGGCACCGGCCAGCGCGCGGCTCTCGGGTGGGGTCAGGCCGAATGACCGCGCTGCTCAGAGGAGGCCTGGCCCGCCCCGGCCCCCCGAGCCCTGGCCGGGCGCCCCCTCGGAGCCCGGAGCCGCCCGGGCGCCCGCCGCGCTTGCACATCGCGCCCGCACCGCCAGGGGGCGCTCGTGCCTCGATCGCTCCCGGGCCTGGTCGGCTGTGAAGGGCTTTTCGGTGGTCCTGGGGGGATGCCCGGCAGGGGTCTCGGGCGGGACAGGCGATGAGGAGAGTGGGATTTTGAGCAAGTCTCAACTCTGGTATCTGCTTGCTGGGTAATGCTGGGCAGGTGATTCTCGGACCCTCTGTTTTCTACATAGAAATCAGTCGTATAACCAACGTGAGCGCTCAGAGCCCCGCGTGGGGGCGCGCAGTTCGTCACCCGGCACTCGGGAGGCTGAGACAGGAGGATCTGGGTTCGAGGCCTGCCTCAGCTACTCAGTGAAGCCCTCGGCGGCTCAGTGAGACCCTGTTTCAAAATAAAGAATAAAAAGTAGGGCTGGGAGCTGGGCGTGGTGGCGCACGCTTGTGATCCCAGCGCTTGGGAGGCTGAGACAGGAGGATCGCGGTTCACAGACAGCCTCAGCTACTTAGGGAGGCCCCTTGCAACACTGTGAGACCCTGTCTCAAAATAAACAATAAAATAATAGGGCTGGGGGTGTCACTTGGAGGTAGAATGCCCCTGGGTTCCATCCCCAGTGCCGAAAAAATAAATAATTAATAAATAAATAAATAAATAATAGGGCTGGGGTGTGGCGCAGAGATAGAATGCCTCTGGGTTCCACTCCCAGTACTGTCAAAAAATATAATAATAATAATAATAATAATAATAATAATAATAATAATGGTAAGTGCTCAGAAACTAGCTATGGTGATGGCTAGTGTTTGCCCCAGGCCACAGGGCCCGCCCATGACAGCCTGCTGGGGGGCTGGGCAGGCAGCCGGCCCCCCTCCCGGCTTCCCTCCGCACGTGCCCTGCAACCTCCCAGCACTCTGGCCCTCTCTGGGCTGTGCCCTGGACCTGGAGACGTGATCCCAGGCACCGGGGAAGTCGGGTGACCCCGCGGCCGTCGGGGCCAGCGCGGCAGGCCACGGGGCAGATGGGGCCAGGGTCAGAGGAGGGTCCCCGCCCGGGCACGTGAGAACGCCGAGCCCTCGTGGCGTCTCCTGCCAAGCCCCATAAAGCCGTCAGAGGCGGGGTTTATGGGCTTCCAGTGGCCGCCCTGGCGTTTACAAAGGGCCGTCGCCTCCTGCGGGGAGCGGCAGGCGGGGGACTCTAATGACAGGTGACATTTTGCGCCCGCTCCTACCAGGAGTGCCCAGGAGTCGATGCACGTGTGAGCCTCGCCCGCCCAGCCGCCCAGCCCCTGCCCGGTGCCAGGCCGGGTCCCCAGGCTGGACGTGGGGCCACAGCGCAGGACAAGCTCCGTGCCCTGCCAGGCGCTTGCCCTGCGCTGGGCGACAGCCAACTAATGAGTGGCAAATTATATAAGACCTAGGATTATCTTACCTAATTTTCTCTGGGAAAACCGCTGCAGGGAACGGGTGGGGTGTCCTGTCAGGCAGGGAGGGCGGGGCGCTTGCAAAGCCGGAGGAAGAGGAGGAGTGATGTGCGAGGTCCCCGGGAGCCTGGTTTCAAGGGAAGGAAGAGGAAGCCCAGAGAGGGACAGTTACTTGCTCGAGGTCACACAGGAGGGCGCTGCTGGGCCACTGACACGGGCCTCGCCGCCCTCGTCTGCCTTTGGACCCGCAGAGCTCTGTCTCCTTCGGCTACACCGACCCCCTCCCTGTTCGCTGATGGGTAAACTGAGGCCAGAGACAGAGGCCACTCCCGATGTAGGTCCCCCATCGGGCGGCAGCGTCTGCACCCGGGTCCGGGGAGGTGAATAGGGGCGTCCCGGGCTGCCGTCCCCACCCACTGCAGCCCTATTTTTCCTCTTTGAACTGTTACTGTCTTCTCTGAGGCCAGAAAAACCCGCTGGGCAGGACCGGCTGCTCAGGACCCAGGCCTCCCTGGTCAGGGCCGCGGGAGCCTGCCCCCTCCCGTCCTACTCCCCAAAGGCCCTGGGCCCGGTGGGCGGGGTGCAGGCCTGGGGAGGCCCCCGGGGCGGCCGCTGGCCCCCCGAGGCCCCATCTGGGCCTTGCAGGGTGACTCAGGCCAAGAACAGGCGGAGGGGAGGGGACATGGCCGGGCAAAGTGTGGGCTGTAGGAAGGGGACAGCCAGCCGGGTGTAGGGGTGCACACTTGTAACCCCAGCATTTGGGAGGCTGTGACAGGAGGATCGCGGTTTGTGGTCAACCTCAGTGAGACCCTGTTTCAAAAATAAAGAATAGCCGGGCGTGGTGGCGCACGCTTGTAATTCCCGCACTTGGGAGGCGGAGACAGGACGATTGCGCAGGTTCAAAGCCAGCCGCGCTGGTTTAAGAGACTGTTTCCAAATAAAAATATAAAAATAGGTCTGGGAGTGTAGCCCGGAGGTAGAAGGGCTTCCAGGAACCCCAGTACCACAAAAAAAAACCACAAAAAAAACCCAAAAATGAAGAATAAAAAATAGGCCTGGTGGTGTCACTCAGAGGTAGAATGCCCCTGAGTTACATCCCCAGTACAGCAAAATGTATTAATAATAATAATAATAATAACAACAACAACAACAACAGTAATAAAAATAAAAGGGCTGGGCGTGGTGGCGCAGGCTTGTAATCCCAGCATTTGGGAGGCTAAGACGGGAAGATAACAGTTCGCGGACAGCCTCAGCTACTTAGTGAGGCCCTCTGCAACTCAGTGAGACCCTGTTTCAAAATAAAGAATTATGCTGGGCGTGGTGGGCACGCTTGTCATCCCCGCGCTTGGGAGGCTGAGACAGGAGGATCCTGCAGGTTCGAAGCCAGCCGCACTGGCTTAAGAGACCCTGTTTCCAAATAAAAAGTATAAAATAGGTCTGGGAGTGTAGCCCGGAGGTAAAAGGGCTTCCAGGAACCCCAGTACCACCCAAACAAAACAAAACGAAAATAAAGAATAAAAAAAAAATAGGGCTGGGGTATTAGCTGGGAGGTAGAATGCCCCTGAGTGGTTCCATCCCCAGACCCGCCAAAAAGAAAGAAAGAAAGAGGAAAGGAAAGAAATGGAAAAGAAAAAAGAATTTGGAAAGAATTTCTTCTAGCTGGAAGAAATGTGTACAAGATACTGGGGGTGTGTTTACAAGTGAGAGACAGACACTCAGAGGGACTGACTTTCCCGTAGGTTTGGACCCTTGCATTGCACTGGCCTGGGGTGGGGTGGGGTCCTCAATGACCTTTGACTCTTCCCTCATTCCTTCTTTCCTGTCCTGGGATGGGACCGAGGGTCTCGCGCACGCCAGGCAAGCCCTAACTACTGAGCAAACGCTCAGCCTCACGTCTGTTCATTCTTAAACCTTTAGCAAAGCAGCATGCCAGCCCCAGGGCTGATATGTGGAGGAACGGAACAGAAAGCGGGGTAAAGCCGGGCGCGGTGGTGCGCGCCTGTCATCCCAGTACTTGGGAGGCCGAGACAGGAGGGTCGCGGTTTCAAGGCCAGCATCAGCAACTTAGTGATATCCTCAGCAATGTAGACTTTGCTTCCAAATAAAACATAAAGTAGCCAGGCATGGTGTACACACTTGTAATCCTAGTACTGAGACAGAAGGATCTGGGTTCGAGGCCAGCCTCCGCTACTTAGTGAGGCCCTGAGGTCTTCTCCAGCCCAGGCCTCCCTCCCGTCCCCGGCAGGGGGCTCGGCACCCTGGCGCAGCGGGCATGGTGGGACGGGCGCAGTTGGGCGGTGGAGAGTCTGGGCAGGGCGGGCCTGCTCCATGGGGCAGAGTGGGACCTGGCCCGGGACGAGGATCTGGGGCGTTATTAATTGTGATGACAATTGCTATTGTGAACACATAATCGATCGGAACATGCTGGAGCCCGCAAGGTTGCCCGACCGGCCTTTCTTTTAATTAATTAGTTAATTAATTTTTTGCAGTACTGGGGATGGAACCCAGGGACATGCGACCTCCGAGCTACACCCCCTGCCCTATTTTTTATTCTTTATTTGGAAACAGGGTCTCACTGAGTCGCGGAGGGCCTCGCTAAGGAGCCGAGGCTGGCCGCGAACCGCGATCCTCCGGTCTCAGCCTCCCGAATGCTGGGATGACGAGCTTGCGCCACCGCGCCCGGCTTATTCCTTATTTTGACACAGGGCCTCACTGAGTTGCGGAGGGCCTCACTAAGGAGCTGAGGCTGTCTGCGAACCGCGATCCTCCGGTCTCAGCCTCCCGGATGCCAGGATGACAAGCGTGCGCCATCACGCCCGGCTCTAGCCCTATTTTTTGATTCTTTACTTTTATTTTATTTTTTTTATTTTTTTATTTATTTTATTTTATTTATTTATTTATTTATTTTTGGTGGTACTGGGGTTCCTGGAAGCCCTTCTATCTCCGGGCTACACTCCCAGACCTATTTTTACATTTTATTTGGAAACAGGGTCTCCTAAGCCAGCGGGCGGGGCTGGCTTCGAACCTGCGCGATCCTCCTGTCTCTGCCTCCCAAGCGCGGGGATGACAAGCGTGCGCCACCACGCCCGGCGATTCTTTACTTTTAAACAGGGTCTCACTGAGTTGCGGAGGACCTCACTAAGTAGCTGAGGCTGTCTGCGAGCCGCGATCCTCCTGTCTCAACCTCCCCGATGCTGTACCACCACACCCGGCTAGACCCAGCCTTTCTTGCTGTGCAGCTCTGGATGGGTTGGGGCCGCACCTGGGGCCTCAGTTTCCCCACTGTGCAAAGGGCCCGACTGGCTCCTCCCGGGCGGCGAGGCAGGCCCTGCCGGCCCTGCAGTCGGGCAGGGAGTCGCCAGAGCTGCGGCCGCCCACTGTCCCCAGCACCACCCTCAGCCCCATCCCGGCAGCGCCCTGGTGGCGAGGGAGGCTCAAGGCGGGGCCCTGGTCCCTGTCCCTGTCCCCAGCCCAGCTGGAAGGGACTTGGGACAACTTGGTGGTGGGGGGCTAGAAGACCGAGCGGGGGCTGGGAGATGAGAAGAAAAAAAGAGGCTGTGTCAGAAAAGATAGGAAGGAAACCAGGCTGGACGTGTAATTAGAGCCAGGTCTGGAGTCTGAGCTGTTCAGACTTTATCCTGAGGGCAGTGAGGAGCCATAGAAGGTTCAGGGGGGAGGGGGCACGAGGCCTCCAGCAATCCTGTGCTCCGCTCTGATCTGAGTCAGGATGACGTTAGGTTTTACTCCCCAAGGGACCGCCAAGGCTGGGAAGGGAGGAGGATGTCAAAACTGGGGGGATGGTAAGCCGGGCGCGGTGGCGCACGCTTGTCATCCCAGTTCTTGGGAGGCTGAGACCGGAGGATCGCGGTTCGCGGACAGCCTCGGCTACTTAGTGAGGCCCTCCGCAACTCAGTGAGACCCTGTTTCCAAATAAAGAATAAAAAATAGGGCTGGGGAGTAACTTATTTTCAATTTACTCCGCTACACCCCCTCTAGTATAAGGCTTTAATCTGTCCCTTCTTTCTGTTTTTGTTATAATAAAATTACTTACATTTACAGAAAGAAAGAAAGAAAGAAAAAAAAAAAAAAACACAGGACTGGGACTATAGCTCAGAGGTAGAATGCCCCTGGGTTTCATCTCTAGTATTGAGGAAAAAAAAAAAAAAAAACCTGGGGGGATGTTTAAGGCCTGTGGGAGCCAAGTTGTGCCCCCGGGAGGGGCTTTTGGTCGCCAAGAAGCTGCAAAGTGTCATCCCAAGGAAACAGGTTCCAAGAGGTTCAGCCACACAGCCATGGCGTGCCCTGGTCCAGAGTCGCACCCTTCACCCCGTATTCTTAGGCCCCCGTATATCCCCACCAATGGGGGTCCCCAGGGGAGCCCCGCCCGGCCGGGGTGTGAGGCAGCCCGGGTCCTCTCTCCTAGCTACGGGGACCAAGTACAGCACTTCAAGGTACTGCGTGAGGCCTCGGGGAAGTACTTCCTGTGGGACCAGAAGTTCGACTCCCTCAACCAGATGGTGGACTTCTACCGCACCACCACCATCGCCAAGAGGCGCCAGGTCTTCCTGCGGGACGAGGAGCCGCAGCTCAAGGTCGGGCGGGCCTGGGCCCTGGTGGGGAGGCGGGCGCGGGCGGAGGCGGGCGCGGGGTGTGCGTGCGCCCCTCGACCGCACAGTAACAGCCACCTGCCACCGGCCCTGTCATCAGGGGGCCCCGGGGCCCGTCAGGATGATGACCGGGCCAACGGGGTCATTATTAGCCGGATGCGCTGTTTTCCTGGGGAAGGGGGCGTTGGCAGGGCCTGGGGCAGGAGGCTGGGACCTGAACACCCCAGCGCTTGGGGACGCGGCCCTCGATGGTGGACCCTCCCCAGGGAGAGGGCGAGGGAGGCAGGGGGCAGCGGAGGGTCTCGGCACCTGGCTGACTGTCTAGTGGGTCCCAGCGCCGTCCCCAGAGATCCTCCCACCCCCTCCTTCCTGGGCAGAGTGTGCTTAATTATGGCGCCTCTGCTGATCCTATCAGCGGCCCTGATGGAGTTCTGTGGGCTCAGAGCCAAGACCCTGGTGGGACGGGCGGGGCGTCACACAGATGTGCCGCAGAGCGTGTGTCCAGCTGCCACGGGCAGTTGAGGGAAGGAGGCCTGCGGGAGGGCAGGGCTGGACCCAAGGTCACTCTTGGGGTTCAGGCAGAGCTGGACCCAGCAGGAAGCAGCTAGGGCACCCCTCTGGGCTGGACACCCCCTTACAGTGCACAAGGCCCACGCTCCGGGGTGCTGGGTTGGCCCCCACTCTCCCCTCCGCGCTGGGCCCCCCTTTACAGCGCACAAGGCCCAGACCTGCGTGCAGGCCGCTCGGGGGTGCTGGGTGGCCCCCACTCTCCCCTCCGCCCTGGGGGCCTCCGCGGGGACAGCGGGGGCCCTGCTGACCGCGGCCTCTGCTTGCTCACTCGCAGCCCCCCCGGGCCTGCTTTGCCCAGGCCCAGTTCGACTTCTCGGCCCAGGACCCTTCGCAGCTCAGCTTCCGCCGCGGGGACGTCATTGAGGTGCTGGGGCGCCCTGACCCGCACTGGTGGCAGGGCCGGGCCTGCGGGCGCGTCGGCTTCTTCCCGCGCAGCTACGTGCAGCCGGTGCACCTGTGACCAGAGCCGCGACCCCAGCCCCAGGGACGACGCGGACGCCCCGGGCCCAGAGCCTTGCGGGGCCGGGCTCCAGGCTGCCCCGCCGCTCAGCACAGACTCAGCCTGGTGGAGCGCGCTGGGGACGGGTTCCGACCGGCTGCTCCCCATTGGCCCACTGCGGTGTGACGTCACGATTCGGGGCCTACGGGTGCCCATCCACAGACTTGGGGCTCAACCCGGAGAACCCTGGGCGTGATGGTGGGGTCACCTCGGGCCTGCTGGGTTGCAGGGCCGCCCTCAGGATGGCACAGGCCTGGCTCAACCTGAGGGGCCTGGACTTAACAGGTGGACATGACAATCTGTGGATGGACCACATGCCGAGATGGGGCCAGCGCTGGGTTTTGATGTCCAGCAGGACGGATCGGGGCAGGCGGCCCGGGGTGCGGGACACCTGCCGGGGCCCCAGCGGCCTGCACAGCGCTTTTCGGTGTAGAAAAATTGAACTGGGCCTGGGGGAGGCCTTGGGTATGAGGCCAACAAAGGGCCCGTGACTGAGGGAGGGAGGCACGTCTGTCCGCTGCCACAGGCCGGGGAGATGGCCGCAGCCCCTTGGGGAGCGAGGGCCCCTGGCCGAGGCCTGTGTGGGTCTCTCTGGGCCCAGGGCAGCCCAAGACCCTGCAAGCCCCCAGCCCTGGCCGACTCCACTATTCCCAACCTGGGCTTGTGTATTCAGAATAAAAACCTTGAAACCGATGCAAGGATGTCCGTCCGAAATTTCATTGCACATCTTTGAAATCTCATACTTTCCCCATTTACCCCACTCCCCCTGGTTTTTCGGGGCTCCGCGGGTCACCGAGCCCGCCGGGGTGGGGGCAGCCCGCCCGCTCCGGCCTCGGCGTCCAGGTTAGGGACAGGAGGTGGCCCTGAGGCGCGGTCCCCGCCTTCCCCACCCCGGACAGGTCAGGCAAAGTAGGCGTAGAAGAAGATGTTGACGCACATGAGCAGGATGGCGTTGACGCCGCACACGCGGGCCCAAAACCTGTGTCTCCGGGACGCCTGGGGGTCACCTGGGGGGGTGGGGGGGGGACAGGTGAGACGGCGCCGTGGGCCCGTGCCCGCGGCCTCGGGGCGCCCGTGTACCTGGCTTGACTCCCAGGGCCAGGTCCCGCGCCAGCGTCCACCAGGTAAGGTTCTCCACCTGCACGGAGGGCGGGCGCGGCAGGGCGGGTCAGGGATCAAGATGGACAGAGGTCAGGGCCGGCGATTCTGGAGGCAGGGACTGCAGGGCGCGGCTGAGGCGGCGCGGGCTCACCTGGGCGCTCTGGGGCGGAGGGGTCAGCAGGCTTATGGCCGCCACGACGATGACCGTGAGCGCGAAGAGGACGATGGCGAAGTGCAGGTAGTGGATGTTGCGGAGGATGGCCGGCCTTTCGTCCAGCTCGCCGCACGGCGGGACGGGGTACAGGAACTCCAGGACCAGCCTCAGCGCGCCCAGGGCCAGGCCGGCCATCAGGCCCCAGAAGGCCCCCTGCGGAGGAGGGTGGGACTTGGGAGAAGGCCCCGCCCCCAGAGCCAGAAGGCCCCGCCCCCAAGGTGCCAGCTCCCCTGCAGGGGTGGGGCCTGGGAAGAAGACCACACCCCCAAGGGCCAGCCCTTCGGTGAGAGGCGGGGCATGTGCTAAAGGCCCCGCCCCCAAGGGGCTGGCGCCTCTGCAGGGGTGGGGCCTGGGAAGACCACGCCCCCAAAGGCCAGCCCTTGTGAGAGGCGGGGCATGGGATGAAGGCCCCGCCCCCAAACGACCAGGCCTTCTGTGAGGGGCGGGGCATGGGATGAAGGCCCCGCCCCCAAATGACCAGCCCTTCTGTGAGGGGCGGGGCATGGGATAAGGGCCCCGCCCCCAAGAGCCAGCAGGGGTGGGGCTGGGAAGGAGACCACGCCCCAAGAGCCAGCCCTTTCGCGGGGGCGGGGCGTAGGACCAAGGCCCCGCCCGCTCACCTGCTCGTTGGCGCGGCGCCAGAAGATGCCCAGGATGAAGATGGCGGTGAGGGGCGGGGCCAGGGAGCTGGTCACCGACTGCATGTAGATGAAGAGCTGGCCGCTGTTGGAGCCTTGCAGCACCGGGATCCAGGCCACGCTCACGCCGATGAGCACCACGATGACCAGCCTGCGGGCGGCAGCGGGCCCCAGCGCCTCAGCCCTCCCCCCGGCTCCCACACCTGCCCCCGGGTTGGGCCTGTCCCCCCAGCGCTGCCTGGCCCGTGCAGGCCACAGCCCGGGGGCCTGGGGGCTCCCCTCGGCCTCTGCAGAACCTGTTCCCGCCCCCGGCTGGGAGCCCCAGGCTTCTCCTCTGTAGTTCAGGGCACCGTGGGCGCTGTGTCGGGACCGGGGCCTGCTGGTGGGCAGCCACGCAGCCCCTCCATCCCTTGGCCAGCCATTTCTCCCACCTGCATCCCTCCTGGACCCGGTCCCCCTGCCGCCCGGCGTCCTGGGAGGGCTGCCCCCGGTGCAGGGAGCGGCTCTGGGAGCCTGCCTGGTGCGGGTCCAGCAATGAAAACAGACCGTCCAGAGGGGGCCGTCAGCTAGGCGGAGGGGCCCCGGCGCCCCATTAAGGGATAAGCCGGGGCCAGGTTCCATGATCCCCTTGGCTGACCCCCACCTGCCAGCTGACACTCCTCTCCCCCACATGGGAGGGGACCCTCCAGACCCGGCCAGGAGCACAGGAGACTTGGGGTGTGTGGGTCCCCCCCCACCTGCACCTCCCTCCTTCCCTGCCAGGCCCCAGGGAGAGGGTGGAGGCGGGAGGTGCGGGCTCCATTAAGGCTAATTAACCCCTCTTCAAAGCCCAGGCAGGCCTCCATTAGCCGGCTCCGCCTCCAACCCCAGACTCAGCATCTCTGGTGGGTGTGGGGGGCCGGCCCTGCAGCAGGCCGGGCCTCGCCTCTCACCGCCCAGCTGCCAAGGGAACCCCAAATCCCAAGGCTGTGCTTCCACCCTGCCCGGGTCCCTTCTGCCCCCAGCATGCCCTGCAGCCTCCACAGGCCCCCACCCTGTGGTCAGGAAGAACGAGGGTCCTGGGGCCACAGCCCGCTCCGAGGGGAGGCCTCCGGATCGGGAGCAGAGATCTCGGAACCCTCCACGTTGTCCAGCGGGGGTGGGGGGAAGGGAGATGCGGGGTGATTGGGGCCCGTGACGGTGCCGCCGTGGCCCTGGCCTGGCAAACTCTTACACATCCCTCAAAACCTACGCGCTCGGGTCGAGCCTCCTGAGCTGGTCACAGGGACTGCGACAGCCTGATCGCCCCCCCGTGCCCCCGCCCCCCAAAACCATACCGCCCCACCAGCAGCAGCTCCCGCTCGCCGGCCAGGGGCCGCAGCCGCCTCCAGATGTCCATGGTGAAGAGCGTGCTGCTGCTGTTAAAAATGGACGTCAGGGACGACATGAGTGCGGCCATCATCACGGCGATCATGAGTCCTCGCAGACCTGGGCGGGGCGCGGGGGCTCGCTGTGACCCTGCCCGGAGCCGGGGCGCCCCTCCTGCCCGCACCCCGGGCTCCCCAGCGGACTCGCTGTGTGACGCCCGGGAAGCCCATAACCCCCTCTGGTCACTAAGGACTAAGCTGGATTGCACGGGGTCCCCTTGGTCGCAGCCTCCCCCCCAACTGGAGGCCAGGAGGCCGGGAGGCCGCCGCAGGCGGCTGGGCCTCAGGGTAATCCCGAGGCGGCTGTTGGAACCTGCAGAGCTGACCCGGGACTTCCACACCATGACCTCATGGGCGGGATGCTGGCGTGCTGACCGTCCCGCCCCAGCCCCGGGCCTTCTCACCCAGCCTCTGCAATTCCTGTCTCCTGGCTCTGCGCAGGAGCAGCCGGGGTCCCCCAGGGGAGAGAGAAGACACCCCAGCTACTGTCTGAAAAGGAGGGACGGAGGGCTGCCGATCCCGGGGAAGGGGGAGGCCAAAGGAAATACACAGTGCTGTGTGGCTTGAGGCTGGACTCTTTTCCTCTCTGTGCCTTTCTTTTCTTTCCTTTCCTTTCCTTTCCTTTCCTTTCCTTTCCCTTTCTTTCTTTCTTTCTTTCTTTCTTTCTTTCTTTCTTTCTTTCTTTCTGTGGTACTGGGGGTGGAACCCAGAGGCTTTCTACCTCCAGGCTATACTCCCAGACCTATTTTATATTTTATTTGGAAACAGGGTCTCACTAAGTTGCTGAGAGCCTCACTAAGTAGCTGAGGCTGGCTTCGAACCTGCGCGATCCTCCTGTCTCCGCCTCCCAAGCACGGGGATTACAAGCGTGCCCACCACGCCCGGCTTGGGCCTTTCTTTAATTCTGTCTCCAAGCACACTTGCAATTTGTGTGTGTGTGTGTGTGTGTGTGTGTGTGTGTGTGTGTGTGTGTGTTACTGGGGATGAAACCCCGTGGCATGCTACCTCTGAGCTCCACCCCCAGCCCTATTTTTTATTCTTTATTTTGAAACAGGGTCTCACTGAGTTGCAGAGGGCCTCGCTAAGTAGTTAAGGCTGTCCTCGAACCCTGAGCCTCCTGTCTCAGCCTCTGGAATGCTGGGTTTACAAGCGTGCGCCTCCACGCCCGGCTTGCTTTTTTTCTTGGAGTGTTTAAGCCCCGCCCCGCGGGCCTGACCCGGGCGGCTCAGGGCTGTGACGCACGCTGACTCTGGTGTCTGGGCTCGGGTCAGCGTCTGACTCGCTGGGTGTCCCCAGGCGTACCATCACCCTCTCTGTTCACTCGGGCAGCGGGACGGGCTTACTGGAAAGTGAGTTAAGTGATCCTTTAACCTGCTCAGCCAGGCGTGGCGGTGCAAGACTGTGATCCCAGTACTTGGGAAGCTGAGACGGGAGGATCGGAGGATCGCAGGTTCGAGGCCAGCCTCAGCTACTTAGTGAGGCCCTCTGCCACTCAGTGAGACCTGGTTTCAAAATAAAGAATAAAAAATAAGGCAGGGGGTGTCACTGGGAGGTCAAACGCCCCTGGCATCGGTGTCCTCCAGAGCAGAAGGGCTCGGCCGCAGAGTACTGAGGACGCTGCCAGCTGTTGGGCCTGGCTGGGCCCCGCCGCCCCCGTGATGCTGCTGTCAGCGCGCAGCCCCCGGGACGGGGAGCTCAGCGCTCTGTATCAGCCAGACAGGGCTGCTGCTGCCCCCACAAAAAACATGGAGGGGGAAAAAAAACCCGCGCCATTTTTCTACCCATGGGCCTGCGGTATCTTGGGGGAGGCAGAGGCTGGGGGGCCCGTGCTTGGGGACGGGGGCAACTGGGGATCCCTGAGCAGTGCCAGCCTCAGACTTGGGGTTCTATCATCTCGGACAGATCCATCTCCCCCTCCCCGTTCCTCAGTTTCCCCACGTGTAAAACCCCTTCTCAGAAGGAGGTGTGGGAAGAGGCACCCAGGATCTCGGAAGAGAGGGCGCGGTGGACGGTCTGGAGACGGCCTGCAGCCGGGCCTCCCTCTCTCTGCCGGCGGCGGCCTCCGCGCCCCCCAGGCCCCCTCCGTGCCCCGCCGGCGCAGGCTCACCCACAGGCATCAGCTCCATGACCAGCTTGGGGTACGCGATGTTGGAGCAGCCGACGTCGGCCCCGCAGGCCCGCAGGCACTCGGAGGGCACCACGCAGCCCACGGCATCTGCGGGACACACACACTCAGAGCCCGGCCCGCCCGGCCCCGCCCCGGCCTCAGTTTCCCCACGGAGCCCTTCAGAGAGATCGGCCTTGGGGACCCTCTGGCTTTCAACCTTTTTTTATTTTTTTGAAGTACTAGGGATGGAACCCAGGGGCGTTCCACCTCCGAGCTCCACCCCCAGCCCTGATTTTTATTCTTTTATTTAATTAATCAATTTATTTATTTATTTATTTATTTATTATTTTTTATGGTACTGGGGTTCCTGGAAGCCCTTCTACCTCCGGGCTACACTCCCAGACCTATTTTTACATTTTTATTTGGAAACAGGGTCTCCTAAGCCAACGCGCGCGGCTGGCTTCGAACCTGCGCGGTCCTCCTGTCTCTGCCTCCCAAGCGCGGGGATTACAAGCGCGCGCCGCCACGCCCGGCTTATTCTTTTATTTTGAAACCGGGTCTCACTGAGTTGCAGAGGGCCTCACTAAGTAGCTGAGGCTGGCCGTGGACCGCGATCCTCCTGTCTCAGCCTCCCGAATGCTGGGATGACGAGCGTGCGCCACCACGCCCGGCTTCCTATTTGACCTTGCAACAGGCTCTCCTTAAGGTTGGAGAGGCTGGCCTCAAATCTGCGACCTTCCTGTCTCAACCTCCCCAGGCCTGGGATTACAGGCGTGTGCCACCACACCGGGTCAGGTTCTCCCCCAGCCCCCAAAGCTGCCTACTCAGGAAGCCCCTCCTTGGAAAACAGACCTTTCTAGGCACTCACGGCCCCGCCACCTGATGGCACAACCTCACCCGGCCACCCTGCCTGGCTGTCTTTTCTGAAACAGGCCCAGCGAGCGCCTGGAGGATGCCAGGCTGGCTCTGAGCCTCTGTTGATGCCCCTCCCCTCGCTGGCCCTGCCAACGCCGCTGCCCTGGTCTGCGTCTGGCTTCAAGGGTCCTTGCTAAGGGCCCAGGCCCTGTCCCAGCTGTTTGCTCACAGGTCCCACCTTCCCCAGCAGCCCCGGGACTGAATCATCTCCCAGTCGCAGTCTGACCCAGCCCAGGGCTGGGCCCAGAGGAGACGGTCTACGAACACTGGTTGATGGGTGGATGAGTAAAAAATGAATGGCGAGAGGAGACGCAGGTAAGAAAGTGGGGAAAAAAATTCCCAGAAAGCGCCACACGGGAGTGCAGGCGCCGCCTGACCCAGCTGCCTCCTCTACCCGCACGGGTTTTGCAAGACCCGAAAGGACATAATTGCCGGAGACGCAAGGCAGAACCGAGACCCGTGGCGGGGCACAGAGGAGGGCCCGGTCCTCCGCGGAGGGACCGGTAAAGCGTCCCAGACACATAATGGCTCAGAAAGCCGGTGTCAGGAGTTTCCTCCCGAGTTTCGCCGGCTCCTGGCACGGGCTCCGCCTCTGGGCGCTCACAGGCTGGACCTAGCGTTTGTGCTGAGCAGCAAGAAGGAACCACCTCCCCTTGGTGACCTCGCGGCAGAGTGTCGCCATTTAAACACAGTCCGGTGTCCCGCGGAGGCCAGCAGCCCTGGGGCCAGGGGGCGGGGAGCCCAGCGTGGACCAGGGAAACCGCCTCGACGTTGCCGGTTCTGAACCCGCCAATCCGCCCGCCCCTCCCTGGTCCCCCGGTTCCCTGCCCCTGGATCTGGGGCCAACATCCTTTACAGCCTCTCGGTCCTGGGTGACTGCAGGCCCCCTGGGGGCAGTTCAGCATAAGCCAACACATGGCAACTTTGGCCAGTGTTTGTTGATTGACTGGACGATCCTCTCCCGAGGAGACTGCTGGACAAACCGCCTTCGGGGATGATCGAGGTGCTCCTTATACCCCATCGGGCCTGAGCGCCAGCCCAGATGGGGCGGGAGGGAACGGTAGACCCC
Source organism: Muscardinus avellanarius (assembly GCF_963383645.1). Taxonomy (NCBI): domain Eukaryota; kingdom Metazoa; phylum Chordata; class Mammalia; order Rodentia; family Gliridae; genus Muscardinus; species Muscardinus avellanarius. The sequence goes on along the minus strand of NC_137802.1, from coordinate 4,509,339 downwards.
AGTTCCACACCCATTCCCCTGTCCGATTCCGAGGCGTTATTTCGAGTGTCTGAAATCGTATCTTCTGTTGTTAAAAACCCTTCTGGGGTTATCAATAGGCCAAAAACGTAACCCAAATTTTGCACCTTCCACAGGTACTAACTTTAAACTGATCAGATTAAATATACAATGTTAAAAATGATCCCAAGCTGGGCGTAGTGTTTTATGCCTCTAATTCTAGCAGCGGAGACAGGAGGATCACAGGTTCAAGGCCAACCTCAGTAATTTAACAAGCCCGTCAACAGCTTAGCGAGACCCTGTTTCAAAACAGAAAATAAAGTAAGAGGGAGAGCTCAGAGGCAGAATGTCCCTGGAGTTCAATCCCCAGCATACCGCAAAACAACAAAAACAAAAATTAAAAACCCATATCTCCCTCAACAAATGAAATTGTTACACAAACTGTGGTGTAGCCATACAGTGGAACGCTAGACAGCAAGGAGAAGGAAGGAGGTATTTTGGCCGAGCCAAAGACCCCCATAATCATAATCCCCACGACCACAATCCCCATAGAAATAAAACAGAACCTGCACAAGTTAATGGCGGACTCACGCCGAGGTCGGGAGGTTGTTGAATAAGCAAGACGAGGGACCAGATGAATATAAAACCTGTTCTGTATCTAAAACTCCAGTAACAAGAGCCGGGCGCGGTGGTGCACGCTTGTCATCCCCGCGCTTGGGAGGCTGAGACAGGAGGATCGCGCGCGTTCGAAGCCAGCCTCAGCTACTTAGTGAGGCTCTCGGCAACTTAGTGAGACCCTGTTTCCAAATAAAGTATAAAAAAGGTCTGGGAGTGTAGCCCGGAGGTAGAAACCCTCTGGGTTCCACCCCCAGTACCACCAAAATAAATAAATAATATAATAAAATAAAGCTCCAGTAAGTCATTTTCAAGTGACTCCCTACACCCTTCCTTTGAGTGTAGGGTTATAATATCTGTTTCCATCTTTCCATCTTTGTAATAATAAAATTTCTTAATTTTACAGCAAATTATTATTATTATTACTATTATTATTAATTATTTTGTAGGTCTGGGGATGGAACCCAGGGGCATTCGACCTCCAAGCTACACCCCCAGCCCTATTTTGTATCCTTTATTTGGAAACAGGGTCTCACTGAGTGGCAAGGGGCCTCACTTAGTAGCTGAGGCTGTCTGAGATCCTCCGGTCTCAGCCTCCTGAATGCTGGGATGACAAGCGTGCGCCACCTCGCCCGGCTTTATTACTTATTTTGAAACAGGGCCTGGCTAAGTTGCTGAGGCTGGCCTTGAACCTGCGAATCTCCTGTCTCAGCCTCCCAGGTACTGCCTGTGGACCTTGTGATGGCGGCTACAGAGGACCCTGGAGGAGTCTGTGCGCGCACACACACACATACACACACATACACACACACACACACACACACGCAGGCACGCGCACACATACTAGTAAGGCTGGTGAAGTCTGAATGGGCCCTTAGATTGCATCAGGCCACAACTTCCTGGCTCACAGATAAGGAGGAGCTGCTGAGCCGCCCTCTGCACGCTAGGAGCAGGGAGCCCTCGCTGGGTCCACACGGGCCACCAGGGCTATAAATGGACCCGCAGGGTCTCTGGGCCTGGGGGGGGGCAGCTTTGAGCTCTTGAGGGGGAGGGACGCGGAGGGAGCTGGGGGGGCAGCGTTCAGACCAGGGAGTGAAAGCCCGCAGGCCCTGGGGCTGAGGGTCAGCAGCCGTCCTGCAGGAGGGCCGGGGGCCGGGTGGGGACTGGGGAGGGGCGGCGCAGGGTGGGGGCGGCCCCCCAGCAGGCCGCTGTTTGTCGGGCCAGGTTTATAGGCTTTGCCGACCCGCCCCGGCCGCCGCCTTCAGATGTGGTCCCCACGCCCCCCATAACTAGGGTTCCAAGCCCAGGGACGCCAAGCTAAGCCCTGGGCCTGACCCCAGCCCGGGGACCGCCCCGCCCCCTGCCCCGGGGCTCAGGACCAGAAGCGGGGCGCCGGCTCGGTGCACCCCAGCTCTGGGTGGGGCGACCCGTGTCCTGGCCGGGCCCGGGGCCCCCAGCCCAGGTGCACACCGGACGGCCAGGTGCGGCCCGGCCCGGAGCACCGGAGGGAGGGAGCACCGGAGGGGGCGCCGCTGTGGCCGGCCTGGGAGCGGGGAGGGGGGGCGCACACACCCACCCACCCACCCACCCACGGCGGCCGAGTTCTGTGCGTGGGGGGGTGACTCAGCTTCCGGCCCCGCCCCGGGCGGCACGTGACCGCAGGTGGCGGCGGGGTGGGCGGGGCGGCCCTTAGTCACGGCCGAGCCCGCCCCGCGCCGTCCGTGGGCCGTCCCGCCGCCTCCGCGCAGGCCCCCGGGCTGCACCCCGGGACCCTCGCGACCCCTGGCCTCCCCCGCGCGGACCCCCGGGTTGCGCCCGGCCACCGCGGGACCCCTCCCTCCCTCCCTCCCTCCCGGAAGCCCGGGCGCCAAGGGCGCCCAGGTGGGGAAGCAAAGTTGGGTGAGTCCCCGAAGTTACCTGGGACTCCCGGAGGAGTGAGGGTGGGGCCCCTGGGCCTGCGCGCGCCCCGCCGGGCCCCCCAGCACCCTCAGGCCGGGCCCCCGCTGCTCCCCAGCCAGAGCCCCCGCTGCACCCAACCCGGGCCCCCGCAGTACCGCCAGCCAGGGCCCTTGCTGCACCCCAGCCCGGAACCCCAGAGCACCCCCAGCCCGGAACCCCACGGCACCCCCCAGCCCGGAACCCCACGGCACCCCCCAGCTCGGAACCCCACGGCACCCCCAGCCCGAGCCCCCGCTGGCCACCCAGCCAGGGCCCTCGCTGCACCCTAGCTCGGAACCCAGCGGCACCCCCAGCTCGGGGAACCCCAGGCCACCCCCCAGCCGGAACCGCACGGCACCCCCGCCCGAGCCCCGCCCCCCGCCCCGCCCCGCCCGCCCGCCCGCCCGCCGCGGCGCCCGGGTGTCCGCGGCCCCGGTGGGCAGAGGGCCGGCGGCCGCAGGAGGACCCGGAGGGCGCGGCGGCCATGGCGCTCTCGCAGGTGCAGTGCCTGGACGACGGCCACGTGAACTGGCGCGCGAGCGAGGCCAAGCCCGAGTTCTTCTACAGCGAGGGCCAGCGGCTGGCGCTCGAGGCGCTGGCCGCGCGGGGCCGCGACGCCTTCTACGAGGTGCTGCGGCGCGAGGACATCCGCGACTTCCTGTCCGAGCTGGAGCTGCGCCGCATCCTGGACGCCATCGAGGTGTACGACCCCGGCTCCGAGGACCCCCGGGGCGCCGCCGAGCCCCCCGACGGCCAGGCGGCCCCGCCGCCGCCGCCCTCGCTGGAGTACTGGCCGCAGAAGTCCGACCGCTCCATCCCGCAGCTGGACCTGGGCTGGCCGGACACCATCGCCTACCGCGGCGTGACCCGGGCCAGCGTCTACATGCAGCCCCCCATGGAGGGCCAGGCCCACATCAAGGAGGTGGTCCGCAAGATGATCAGCCAGGCGCAGAAGGTGAGGGGCCGGGGGCCCCCCAGCCTCGCGGGGCTCCCGGCTGGTACAGCGGGCTGCCCGGTCTCCGGGGCCCTGGTGCCGGCCGAGGGGCATTTCTGGGCTTCCTGGGCTGGCGGTGGGCGTGGGGGGGGGAGTGTCGGCTCTCCTCTCACCCCCGGCCCTTTGCCTTGGCCGGGCTCTCCCCCCAGAGGCAGGAGGCGCTCCCTGGTCGGGCGTAGGTTAAGGCTGGCCTGGACCCCAGGTTCAAGCCCGCCGGCGGCTGTGTGTGCGCCTTGCTCACCCCTCTCAGCCTTCTTGTGAGCTCAGAAATGGCAGAGTTTCCAGATGGGCAGGGGTCCTCGGCGGTAGAGAGCAGTTAAGCCCGGCGGAGGCTGTCGGCGGGGCTTGCAGCGAGCCGTTCCGGGGGTCCCGGGGCCTGGATTAGATCGCCCCTTCCTGACCTCTAGGCACTTGGGTGCCGGGCCGTGGGCGGCTGATCTTGGCCGACACCGATACACATTCTGAGAGGGCACAGCCACCTGGTGAGGCGGCCAGGCCAGGGCCCCGCGCTGAGACAGCGGGCAGAGGCCTCTTCCTGCCCAGCGGAAAGGCCTTTCCCGGTTTCAGAGCATGCCCAGATGCGCCCGGCACGGTGCCCCAAGCCAGTTAGTTGCGTGTAGAAGGATCCTGGAGCAGGTGGCTGGCCGCACCTGACCAAGTACTGGCCGTAGGGACCCTTTTGGCTGATGGGGGTCTGGGGGAGCTTTGGGGAAGGAAAACCAGAAAAAGGGCGTCCCTGTCGAACAAGGGGTCTTGGCGTCATGGCCAGCCCCGTGTGGGAGCCTGGCTCACGGCCCACCTGCTGCCTACCGGCCCTGGCCAAGCACACGGTTTGGGGCTTCGGGTTTCTGGTGTGTGAAATGGGGTGGCGGGGACTAAGGAGCCCCCCCCCCTGTCGTGAGGGTGGGGTAGCAGGTGGCGGGAGGGAGGGGCAGAGGAAGGCCCTTCACGCTCAGGCTGCGTAATCCTTTTTACACCTGCTTTGAGGTGGGCAGGGCTATACTGGCTGGCCTTGGAGCCCAGTCCCCCAGGCAGGGCCTGCTGGGACCGCACCATCCAGCCTCCACCCCCATTTGAAAAATGGGGAGCCCGAGCCGGGTGCAGTGGGAGGGACCTCTAATCCCAGGACTTGGGAGGCTGAGACAGGAGGATTGTAGGAGGATTGTAGGTTCAAGGCCAGCCTCAGCAACCTAGCAATATCCTCAGCAACTTAGTGAGGCCCTTTTTAGTTTTTTTAAAAAAGGAGGGTTGCCGGGCGCGGTGGCGCACGCTTGTCATCCCCGCGCTTGGGAGGCAGAGACAGGGGGATCGCGCAGGTTCGAAGCCAGCCGCGCTGGTTTAAGAGACCCTGTTTCCACATAAAAAAGTATAAAAAAATAGGTCTGGGAGTGTAGCCCGGGAGTGTAGCCAGAGGTAGAAGGGCTTCCAGGAACCCCAGTACCACCAAAAAAAAAAAAAAAAAAAGGAGGGTCTTTTTTTTTTTTTAAAGAAAAAGAGCTGGGAGTGTAGCTCAGAGATAGAATGCCCCTGGGTTCAGTCCTCAGTACCCCCTAAATGGAGAAATTGAGGCTCTGGGTGGGGGCTTGATCTCCTGTGGCACCCCCCCACACACACACACACACAGGAAGGAGGAGGCCACCTAGCTCTCCAGCTGGCCTGGGAACAGCCCGGGGCTCTGCTCTCCTCTAGACAGGATGACAGAGGGCGCTGCCCAGCGATGGGGCCAGACGGGGCGTCCAGGCCCTGCCACCGGCCGGCTGCCCCGCATCTCTGTGAGCCCGGCCCGTGTCCTGCGGCCCACGGAAGCCCACAGCGTCATGGCGTGGGCCTCTGGGGTGACAGCGGGGGCGTGGCGGCTCAGGTGTGCGCCCTGTTGACTGTGAAGCGGCCGCTCTGGTGGAAACCCCTCAAGACGGGGCGCTGACTGCTGGGACCCCCCCTCCCGAGAGTGGGCGCCCCCATGGGTCCACAGGAGGGGCTCTGGGATGGTGATAGCCACGCCCCTCTTTTTTTTTTTTTTGTACTAGGGATGGAACCCAGGGCTATTCTACCGCTGAGCTATACCCCCAGCCCTACTTTTTATTTTTTATTTGGAAATAGGGTTTCAGTGAGTTGCAAAGGGCCTCACTAAGTAGCTGAGGCTGGTTGCAAGCTATGCTCCTGGGAGCCCAAGCTCCCGTATTCCAACCCTTCTCACCGCATCCCTCTAGGACCCTGGGCTGGGCCACACTTTGTCATCTATGTGTGTTTGGGGGGGGGCGGGTAAAAACTGAAGGCCGGGCGTGGTGGTACACACTTGTCAGCCCAATACTTGGGAGGCTGAGACAGGAGGATTGCAGGTTCGAGGCCAGCCAGCCTCAGCAATTTAGCAAGACCCTGTTTCCAAAAAATTAAATTAAATAGGGCTGGGGGTATAGCCTGGAGCTGTAGACGGCCCCCGGGTTCCACTCCCAGTACTGCAAAATAAATAAATAAAAATAAAAACGTGGTAGGAACCGAGGCCCTCCTGGCAGGCTCGGCCAGAGCGGGTTCCAGGCAGTGCTGTGCTCAGGCTCCAGGGCCTGCCTGCCTCCCGCTTGGGTGGCTGCAGCCGGCGGGAGGGGCCGGGCGGGCGCTGGCGGATGCTGACGGGGCGCTTCGCCGCCCTCCACCTGCCTGGCGCCCTCCTGCCTTATCTCAGCCGAGAATCACCACCCTTCTCCCCGGGAGAGCCCCGGCCTGCGGTGGGGACCGCCTCCCCACGGTGCTCCTGGGCTGTGTCCACGGGGCACTGAGTCAGGGTGGCCCAGCCGGCCGGCCCTCCGTCACCCCGCAAGGTGATTGACGCAGCAGGCCCTGGGCCCGCGCCAGCCGCCTTCCCGGCAACGCGACTCACGGGATCCCCCTTCCCAGAATTCCAGAGAGGAAGCCGGGGGCGGCTGTGTTGGGGTCTGGCCCCTACTGTCTCCCCGTCTCCTGGCTGGGGCCCCAGGCCAAGCCCCCGCTCCCTGGGAAGCTCCAGCCACCCCGTCTGTAACGGGGAGCCCCTTTGGCTTTGCTGTGTGACCCGCAGCCAGTGGCTTGCGCTCTCTGGGCCGCCCTCATGGCGGTGGAAGGTGGCCTGCCTGCCTGGCCGCCTCCCCCACCCCAGCCCAGCCCCTGGGAGCCAGCGATTTATCTGGGGAAAAACCTGCTGTGGAGTTCCAGCTGCATACCAGAGGCCTGTAGAATCACGCCCGGAAGGGAGGACAGACGAGTCCCAGCCTCCCCAGCTGCGGAGTGGAGGCCTGGCGGAGGGGCGAGGCTGGGCGGGAAGCCGGTGCAGACGGTCTATCAAGTCATTCTCCCCCGGGACCCCCCAGGGCCGGGATGAAACCCACTTTCTCTGCGTTTCCAACTAGGGAGCCCGGGAAGAGCACGAGGAGTGAGACCAAGGCTAGAGGACTCGGGTCTCGGAACAGAGCCCCAGAGAGGTCAAGCCTCCTGCCCAAGGCCACACAGCCCAGGCTCCCCCGCCCGATGAACCCCAGCACAGCATCTTTTTCTGTCGGGTCCCCACCTCCACACGCCGAAGTCCTGGCCTACAGCTTGGCTCCGGGAGAATAAAAGCGGCTTAATGAGGCGTTTATGAAGTGCCAACAATACGCCGGGTGCTGAGCGGGCACTTTACCCAGGCTGTGTAATCCTGGCCGCAGCCCCACTAAGTAGGTGCGGTCCAGAGGAGGAAGCCGGGCTCGCTGGGGCGCAGGGAGGGCCGGGAGCTTGCCCAGGGTCCATGGGGCCGATCGCCGGTCCCGGGCCTGGGGAAGCGGCCGGCGCTGTTGCTTGTGAGCCCTGCCCCTTCACGGGGGGCTCAGAGCCCCATCCCAGCTCCCAGCCAGAGCACATTCTGGGGCCCTGTGGCCCCCAAAATGGGCAAAACTCTGACCCCGCCGGGGCCATTGGTCCCAGCGCCCTGGGGGCTGCCTGGTCGCTTTCAGGGGACAGCCTCACCTCACTTGCTATCTGGGGCGGCCATGTGCCACCTGACGCAGCCACGCTTTGCCCCGTGATCACGTTACCTGGCGACTTTGCAGGTGCATTACCTACGTCAGCCAGCACGACGCAGATGCGTTTCTCACAACGTGTCCCCTCACGAACCACACCCGCTGGACCGGGACAGACCCCAGCAGGGACAGTGGGCCGCAGGGTGGACAGCAGCTGGCCGGGCTCGCAGCTCCCAGCCCAGGGCCTGCGCCCTCCCGCAGGAGAACCATCTGATATCTTAATCCCAGGATCTGGCTCCGGTCTTCTCCGAAGGCTCCCTGCCCCTCGGCACTTGCGTCTTAACTGTGAGTCAGCAGTGCTCTGCCAGGAAGGAGTCCCGCGTGGTGGGCGCACCGCCATCCCCCATCCCGGCTCCCAGGCTCGTAGCGGGAGCCACCCCTCAGCTTAGCGCAGGGGAGGAGACAGCGGCTCCTGACCAGAGCCTGCCGAGGTCGCGCGGGGGTCTTTGGTGTGGCTGGTGTTGGGCTGGCTCCCGCGGGGTTGTACTGGGGATGGAACCCAGGGGCATTCCACCTCCGAGCTACACCCCCAGCCCCATTTTTTATTTGTACTTTGAAACAGGGTCTTGGTGAGTTGCAAAGGGCCTCGCTAAGTAGCTGAGGCTGTCCGCAAACCGCGATCCTCCTGTCCCAGCCTCCAAATGCTGGGATTACCAGTGTGCGCCACCACGCCCGGCTCCCAGCCCTATTGTATTTTGAAACAGTCTCGCTGAGTTGCAGAGGGCCTCACTAAGTAGCTGAGGCTGTCCACGAACCGCGATCCTCCCGTCTCAGCCTCCCGAATGCTGGGATGACGAGCGTGCGCCACCACGCCTGGCTCAGGAAGGCGGATTTTTACTTGTTTTAAAGTCGTGACGGCACAGGTGCTTAGAAACCTGGAGGACGCTCAGTCAGGGGCAGGGCGGCCCCTCTGCATTGCCAGTGGCCCCAGGGGAGCTAGTCGGGGTTGAGAAGTTGTGAGCTCCCCTTGGAGCTTTGGGAGTCTTGGGAGGAATTTAAGTATTTTTTTCTTCTCCTTCTCTACTTCCTTCTCCTCCATCTTCTTTTTCTGTAGTGGGGATTGAACCTAGGGGCATTCTACCTTTAAACTACACCCCCAGCCCTTTTCTTTCTTTTTTGCGGGTCTGGGGATGGAACCCAGAGGCATTGGACCTCCAAGCTACACCCCCTGCCCTATTTTTTATTCTTTATTTTGAAACCGGGTCTCACTGAGTTGCAGAGGGCCTCGCTAAGTAGCTGAGGTTGGCCTCGAACCGCGATCCCCCGGTCTCAGCCTCCTGAATGCTCAGATTACGAGCTTGTACCACCACGCCTGGCTCACTAGCCCTTTTTAAAAAATTTGAAACAGGGCCTCTAAACTGCCGATGGCCTTGTCATGTTGCTGGAGCTGGCCTTGAACCCCGTGATATCTCTGCCTCGACCTCCCCAGGACTGGGATTCCAGGTGTGTGCCGCCATGACGGGCTTAGTTTTTATCTGAAATGTTACACATTTCACCTTTAGAGGTTTAATTAAAAAAAAAATTTTCCATGTTTCTAACTTCTTGAGCTTACAGAACACACTTATAACTATCCTTATGTCTTGCTAGTTTTAATATCTGTGCCCCTTTTTTGGTCTATTTTGATTGATTTTTTTAAAACATGGGTTTTATTTTCCAATTCTTTTGTGGGTCTAGTCTTTTTTTTTTTTTTTTTTTTTGCGGGTCTGGGGATGGAACCCAGAGGCATTCTGCCTCCCAGCTACACCCCCTGCCCAATTTTTTATTCTTTATTTTGAAACAGGGTCTCACTGAGTTGCAGAGGGTCTCACTAAGTAGCTGGGGCTGTCTGCGAACTGCGATCCTCCGGTCTCAGCCTCCTGGATGCTGGGATTACAAGTGTGCGCTGCCACGCCCGGCTAAGGGTCTAGTCATTTTTGATGGATGGAAGACCAGACATGGTAGATTTTATGTTGTGGGCTGCTGGTGTTTGTTTTTACCTTTAAATATTTTGGAGCTTTGCTTTGGGATCCAGTTAAATTTTCTTAGTAACAATTTAACAACCTCCTGTTCCTCCTCCTCCTCCTTCTTTTCTTTTCTTTTGGTGGTACTGGGGTTCCTGGAAACCCTTCTACCTCCGGGCTACACTCCCAGACCTATTTTATATTTTTTTATTTGGAAACAGGGTCTCTTAAGCCAGGGAGGCTGGCCTCGAACCTGCGCGATCCTCCTGTCTCCGCCTCCCAAGCGCGGGGATGACAAGCGTGCGCCACCGCGCCCGGCTATATATATATTTTTTTTTAATAGTGCTGAGAATTGAACCCAGGGCCTCATACCATGCTAAGCACATGCTCTGCAACTCCAGTTCCAACTCAACACCTTTCGGTCTGGCTCTTAAACGTTAACAGGCAGGACCAGAGCCTAAAGTTGGCAAACTCCGGCCCACGGCCAGCTTGATAAATCACAGAACCCGACGCGTTTATTTACCTGTGGTCGCCGACGCGTCCCTGCCCCAGTAGCCGCTGTCAGTGGCCGTGACGGCCGCCGCGCCGCCGCAGGGCCTCGCTGGCTGCGGGCTCTTCCTGGAGGTTTGCCCGAGGGGGTCTAGGGCTCCCCGGCCCACTGCTCCGGCGCGCGTGGCGTCTTCCCGAGGACCGTGCGGGCCTCGTGTGTCTGGAGATTTCCGAGTGGCCGAGGCGCTGCGGTCCATCCCTGGTGCTGCGTGGGCCCCTGCAGTTGCTCAGGGAGACCCCTCGTCCCCGCCTGCTGGAGGGGCTGGTGGCTTTTTAGGGCTCATCTTCTTCCTCTTGTTCCTGGGATTGCGGTGCTGTACCACATGCTGTCTTTGGCCTCACGGTTTTTATCTGAATTTTCTTTCTTTTTCTTTTTCCCGGTCCTGGAGATGGGTCATTCAACCTCCAAGCTATATCTCCAGCCCTATTTAATTTTTTATTTTGAAACAGAGTTTTGCTGAGTTGCTAGGGTGTCACCTAGTTGCTGAGGGTCTAAGGGTGCCGAGGCTGGCCTCAAACCCGCGATCCTCCTATCTCAGCCTCCCAAGTACTGGGATCACAGCCCCCGGCTTTTGCTCAAATTTTCCGTCGCTTCGGCAGGAGGGTGAGATCCGAGCCTGTAATTCCATTCTGGCTGTACGTGAAAGTTGAAATCTCAGGGCCGTGGCCTCTGCCCCAGCTTTCAGACCATCTGAGGCTTCTGGGACATGTTGGGGCCAGCGTATTCCTTCCTCGGCCTCCCAGCCGGCCCCGGGGGATGCGTGCTGGCCTGCCCACCCCCAGGGTGGGCGGCAGGAGGCAGGGTAGGCGCGGCTGCCGCTGGCTGGTCATTGCTGGTCACCTGTGTCCACTGGCTTTATCCCACTGCTACTGCCCAGTCGGCCAGCATCAGAGCGGAGCATCAGATGGTCCCGTCTGCACTTTGCAGTGGGGGGCTGGCTGGTCTGCAGGCTCCCCTTTGGGGTTCCAGGCTCCAGGGAGAACTGGGTGTCTCTTCCCTGCCTCTCTGGACCATCTCTCTCTCTTTTTCTCTCCCTCTCTGAGCCTCTCCAGGAGTCTGGAGGCCTGGCGGTTAAGGTGGGTGGGGACGTTACAGAGAACTGGTCACAGGCAGGTCAGAAATTCTCCCCCGAGGCCAGCCCAGGCCTTGCGGAGGCTCCAGAAACACACTAGACAGGCTGGCACGAAGACAGAGCGGGGCCGGGCAGGGGCTGCATTTGAGTTGGGCTTTGAAGGATGGGTAGGAGTTTCCCGGATGGAGACGATCGGCAGGTGTGGCCCCCCCAGGAGGTGCCTGGATGGCGAGCCGGTGGCTTCAGGCAGGATGTTGTGGGGACCAGGGCGGGTGGGGTCAGCATCCTCCAGGAAAGACACTGCCGCAGAGATGTGTTAAGTCCCCAGCCTGTCCTTCCTGCCCTCGCCCCGGCGGGCGCGTCCAGCTGGCACGATTGCCTGCTGCGCAGACGGAGTCCGTGGCCACAGCCAGGCTAGGGAATGGCCGTTCTGGGCGCCGGGAGCTGCGGGCTGGCATGGCTGACGTCTCCCCTCGCAGGCCTGTAGGGTGCGGTGAGAAGCTCGGGCAGCCTGGATGGGCCGCGCAGTGCAGGGCACGGGGAGGCCGGGCCCTGGGCAAGGGCCTCAGAGAGGGTGGCCTTAGACCTCCTCCTGCCCTTCACTCCGGTTCACACAGGAGCAAACTGAGGCCAGAGAGGGATGAGCTCCCCAGAGCCGGCGAAGGGGCCAGGCCACACTCCCACGTGGCAGATGGAGAAACTGAGGGTCCGGGAGCAGCTGCGGCCCATGCCAGGCCCTGGTTCCTGCGGTCACTCCCGAGGACCAAGCCCCGGGTCCCGTTCTCTGTGGTGGAAGCTGAGTCCTGCCTGGGCCGGGCCCTGAGGCTGGCCTGCTGGGTCCCCGTCCTGGGTCCCAGTTTTCCCCTCTATACAACAGAGAGGGCCTCCAGAAACTTCTGTGGTCCGATTGACAGAACAAGCCTTGGAGGGGCCGGGGGAGCGCCAGCTTCCCCGTCTCCGTCCCAGCGTCGCCCAGAGCCTGGGGGAGCCAGGCAGCCCCGCCTCGGTTGAGCAGGCACCCATCACCAGCTCTCCTCGGACCACCCCAGTGCCGAGTTCAGCACTAGGAACCAGCACCCCGGGCCCATGGGGGCCCCTGGATGGCAGGCCCCAGAAAATCCCACCCCCACTCGCTCTGGGAGAGGCAGGCTGCTGGTGCGTAGGGCGCCATCCTGCCAGGGCACGTCCCAGCCCCAGCCCAGGGCAGCCCCGTCGACGGTGGGAGGGGGCTGCGGTGCCCATGTAGGCCCCCTCCAGGCCGGAGCCCGCCCAGCCGATGGCGTGACTCCTCTGCCCTCCTCCCCAAGCGGCCTGGCTCTGGCTTTGCCTTGAATACCTCCCGGGACGGGGAGCTCTCAAGACCCCGGCCCGGCCCGGGTGCTCTGGGGGTGCAGAGGCGCTCTCTCCTGGTGCGAGCGCCCACCTGTCTTGGGCTTGCTCCTGCCGGCCCAGCCGGGGCAGCGAGTGTCCCCGGCAGCCCTCAGGGACGCAGACAGCTGGCCTCCAAGGATGGAGGGAGGCTTAGCCCAGCGTCCAAGGTCTCTCGGCGGGTCCCAAAGGGAAGAGGCTGGAGACCGGCCCCGGGGGTGGGTCCGGCACCTCGCGGAGCCTCCGTTTACCCAGCTGTGGTGCTGGCTGGAGGCCGGAGGCCCGCTGGTGAGCTGGGACGATCGAGGCCAGCATTAGGGAGAGGTGACCAGGGGGTGGCCCCGAGCCCTCCACACGTGCCGGGTTCCCCCAAGAATAAGCCAGTGCTGCTGATGGGAAAACCAAGTCCAGAAAGCCGGGCGCGGGGCGCGAGCTCGTCATCCCAGCACTCGGGAGGCTGAGACCGGAGGACGGCGGTTCGCGGACGGCCTCGGCTACTTAGTGAGGCCCTTTGCAACTCAGTGAGACCCTGTTTCAAAATAAAGAATTAAAAATAAATAGGGCTGGGAGTGTGGCTGGGAGTGTGGCTTGGAGGTAGAATGCCCCTGGGTTCCATCCCCAGTACTGCAAAAAAAAGAAAAACGGAAATGAAGTCCAGCGAGGTCACGCAGGCCCCTGGCGGGCCGGGCACGGAGCCCTGCTCGGTGCAGTTGTTTGGGCTTCGGTGCCAGATGAACCACGGGTGTGAGCAGGGGCCCGAGGCCCAGGAGGAGCCCCGATGGGCCTGCAGGGGCCGGCCTGGCAGGTGAGCTCACTGTCGGGTGTGCAAACATGTCCTCAACAGGCTGCCTCCCGTCGACCTGTGCGTACGGCTCCGAGGGCAGGGGGTACTGGCAGGTCGCCTGCCGGCCAGGCCGAGATGAGCTCAGCTCCCTGGTGCACCCGGGTAGCTCTCAGTGCGACTCGATCCTTAGCGTGCTGTGTGTTCAGGGCGCCTCTCCCGCTTCTCTGTGCAAGGGCCTTGCAGGCAGTGCTCGACCCGGGGCAACAGGTGGGGCTCAGGGGCAGGAGGAGGTGGCTGGACATCTGTGTGTGTCAACAGTGTTGGGTGGCCATGGCAGTGGCCAGGGAGGAGAGAGGCCAAGGGCCACCAGCCAGGCTGTCCCTGCACCTGTGTCTCCTCACCCAGCCCCCTGAGGCGGGGTAGGCGCACCTTGGCCCCTGGGCCCCACCCTGAGCGAGGTCCAGGCCAGTGGTTGGCTGTCTAGTACCTTCAAGGGAGGCCTGTCAAAGTCCACGCCAGCCCGGGCCACGGAGGCGCTGGCAGGGGAAGAGTGGCCCGGGGGTGGGCGGGGTCCGAGGGAGGCTGTCCGGGCCGTCGAGGATGCGCCTCTCGGGTCCTCTCTAGACTCTCCACACTCCTCCTCCGCCATCCCCCGGCATCCTCCAGGGAGGACCCGCAGGGCTTTGATCTCCGGGGCTTTTGGACAGATGTGGCCGGCTGGATATTCCCTCCACTTCCCACCATGCCCCTGCTCCCCCGAGTCCAGCCCCAGGTCCCGATGGAGAATCTCCATCTGAGCATCTCAGCGAGCGGTCCTGCAGCTCCTGGGTGCAGGGCCAGCGTGGGTGCCCCTGAGAGGGGCGGCCTGGGTTTTGTGACCACCTGGTCTATCTCTCTGCTCCCAGGTGATCGCCGTGGTCATGGACATGTTCACCGACGTGGACATCTTCAAAGATCTCCTGGACGCGGGCTTCAAGAGGAAGGTGGCCGTCTACATCATTGTGGACGAGAGTAACGTCAAGTACTTCCTGCACATGTGTGAGCGGGCGCGCATGCACCTGGGCCACCTCAAGGTAAGTGGTGCGCCGCCTGCGGGTGGCCGGAGGGCAGGGGTCACCGAGTCGGCCAGTGTAGCCGGAGCCTTGTGCCGGGCGCACGGAGTTCAAGGATCCTGGGGCCTCCTGCCAGGGGGGTCACATAGCTCAGGTGCCCCCAGGGACAGAAGAGAGACTCTGACGGAGCTCCTGCCAGGTGTCACATCGCGTATTATTTTAAGTGGCCCCTGTCGCCTCAGCTGTCTGCTCGCATGCCACGGTGACAGGTGTGTTCACCGCCTCCTTGGGCAGCGCCTGCCCCACCTGGAGAACTCTGATGTTTCTCAGGTGAAACCCGGGTCCATCACCCTAGAGTGTCCACCACTGGCATTAGGACAGAGGAAGATCCCTCTGGGCCCAGGTGGGACATGCAGGGCAGGCTGGATCTTGAGGCGGGGGAGCCATGGCGGACCAGAGGTGGCGAGGAGACGGCGGCCTGCGGGATCCGGTGCTCCGGTTCTTAGCACCGCTGTCCGTGTGTCTTTGACCTTTCCACCTGCCCTCTCTGGGCTCCAGGATCCCATTGGTCCAACAGAGGGCAGATGAGCTGGTGTGGCTGGGGGCCTCCATGCAGCCCCTGGCATTTGGTGCCTTGCTTGAGGGCTGGGGGAAGACCTTTCACCTAGCCATTGCTTGGCTCCTACTGTATGCAGAACACTTTTCTTTTCTTTTTTTCTTTTTTTTTTTTTTTTGCAATACTGGAGATGGAACCCAGGGGCATTCTACCTCCAAGCTACACCCCCAGGCCTATTTTTTCTTATTTTTTATTTTATTTATTTATATTTGTTGGTGGTAGTGGGGTTCCTGGAAGCCATTCTACCTCTGGGCTACACTCCCAGACCTATTTTACGCATTTTTTTTTTTTTTTTTGGAAACAGGGTCAGCTGGCTTTGAACCTACGCAATTCTCCTGTCTCTGCCTCCCAAGCACGGGGATTACAAGCGTGCGCCACCATGCCTGGCTCTTCTTTATTTTGAAACAGGGTCTCACTGAGTTGCAAAGGTCCTAAGTAGCTGAGGCTGGCTGTGAACCTGTGATCCTCCGGTCTCAGCCTCCCAAATACTGGGATGACAAGCGTGCGCCACCATGCCTGGTTTATGCAGAACATTCCCCGAATACAGATCTGTATTGCCAGAGGTAGCTAATGTGTCTACGGTATTTGACGTGGGTAACTTATCCCCCTAACAACCGTGGCGTCAGGCTATGTCATTGTTGCTGTTTTGCACGTGGGGAAACTGAGGCCCAGGCCCGGGTGCTTCTGCTAGTAAGCTAGTGCTAGAGGATCCAGGTCCAGCCCCAGCCCCGGGGCTCTCCCCGGCCTCTGTAGGTGCGAGGAGTCCAGGCTTGGAACCCAAATGCAGGAGAGGCGCACAGACCGGGGCCGGGTCTATAATTTATTGGCGGTTTCAAGCCCCCTCCGCCCGCCCCCAAGCTGAGCCCTTTCAAGTGGGTGTGAGTTCTCTGCCGTGAGCCTCTAATTTCGGGAACATTTTCATGTGGTCTTCGGGTGGATTGATCCTCAGCCCCTCGCCCGCCTGCCGTGTAATTAGCACCAGGAATCCGCTCTGGTGGCAGACGGCCCGTGCCGCAGGGAGCCGAGGTATGGAGGAGGAGCCTGGTGGCCATGGCCTGCCGGGCCCCCCCCGCCCTGTGGGCAGCAGCTGCCTGGCCAGCCCTCCCCGAGCCCGCGCACACCTGGAGGGGGCTTTGTGCGCCGAGCCGTGTATTCTCAGCAAAGCAGAATCCTAGCTAACGTGGAGGCCTTGGCCTGCCCGTGCCCCGTCCCTCGTTGGTCCAGGAGCTTCCTTACTTGGAAGTCCTGAACTGCCTGGGAATGAAAGGCAAGAGGGGCGGGTTTGGGGGGCCAGGAGGCTCCCTGCGCAGGACGCCATGGAGATCTGGAGTCTCTGCCGGGCGTGGCGGCGCACGCTTGTAATCTCAGCATTCAGGAGGCTGAGACAGGAGGATCGCGGTTTGCAGCCAGCCTCAGCTACTTAGTGAGGCCCTCTGCAACTCAGTGAGACCCGGTTTCAAAATAAAGAATAAAAAATAGGGCCAGGGGTGTCACTCAGAGGTGGAACGCCCCTGGGTTCTATCCCCAATACCGCAAAAAATAAATAAATAAATAAATAAAAAAGATCTGGAGTCCCCCCTCATCCCCCAGCCACTAGAAAGAGCCTGTGGCCATTTGGACAGTTGGGGAAACTGAGGCCAAAGGGAGGCTGTGACCTACCCAAAGGCATTCTGCCGAGTTAGGCTAGGCCTAAAAGCCAAAAGTGAGAAGTGGGCTTAGCAGGGAAGGCGTTGACCCTGAAGGACGGCGGTGCTGACTCTGGACGCCAGCCCACCACAGGGGCCTGGCGCAGGGCCCCAGCCCCGGGGCTTCCAGCGCCTCGTGGCCCGATGGTGCCTCAGGGGGCTTTTCGAGAGTGAAATTAAAGGGCAGTGGTTGTTTGAGCGCTTTGTTAGCTGAGAACAGTTATGCAGCTGTCCACAGTAATAAATTCTAGCCGGGCGTGGTGGCGCACACTCGTCATCCCAGCCCTCGGGAGGCTGAGACAGGAGGATCACGGTTCGGGGACAGCCTCAGCTATTTAGTGAGGTCCTTTGCAACTCAGTGAGACCCGGTTTCAAAATAAAGAATAAAAAATAGGGCAGGGGGTGTCGCTCAGAGGTAGAATGCCTTTGGGTTCCCTTCCCAGTACCACAAAATACAAAAAAATAATTTACAAAGCCCAGGCCCTGGGCTTGGGCGTGTGGTCCTCCAGGACCACAGGGCAGAGAGGTTCCTGCAGCCACGTTGGGCCCCACCGGGCTCAGCTGGCCGGGTTTGCTGGGTGATGTACCCAGGAGCCAGATGCCTGGGAAGTGTGACCCCAGCCGGCTCCCGTGTCACCCGGGAGCCGGCGCCCTCCACAGCCCGGGCGGGCGGCCAGGGGCTCTGTGGGCCCAGCCCCGGCCAGGTGTCACCTTGTCTCAGGCTTGCCCGCCCGGGCACCCTCCCTGCCCGTGGGCCGGCCGGGCCCGGGCCTGTCTCGGGAGCGCTTCCTGGCCTGGTAATCCGTGGGCCCGCCCTGGGCTGCACTGGCCCGGCCCGGCTCTGCACCAACCTGCCTCTGGGGCCCTGGGGCCCCGAGCACAGGCTGCGCCCGGGGGGTGCTATCCGTGAACGCCAGGGTGTCAGGCGCCAGTCTGGAGGGGCGCTGGGGGCCAAGCCTGAGCCCTTCCCACCCTGCTTATGGGGGTGGGCTGGATGCCAGCTCTGGTTTGAGGGTCTAGAGGCCCCTGTTTCCCTCCTAATCATGGTCCTTCTGAACCATGGTCCCACTAGAAACTATCCTTGTCGGTCCTTAGCTTTAAGCCCACAGCAGAACATTCTGGAAACGGCCGCCATTCATGTTTGGGTAAACCCCGCTCCTGGTCACCAAGACAGGTGGGAGCAATGGGGCTCCAGCCATCCCAAGCACCCCAGCTGGCCCTGACAGCCCTGCTGTCATCCCAAATGACATCCTGGGGGAGGGCCCGGCCTGCCCTTGCTCTGCAGGTCACGAGGCCTCCTTTGGGGGTGATCCCGGTGCTGAGGGGGGTACCCCAGAAGCAGTGGGGGCCAGACCTGGGGATCCGTGGCTTACAGGGAGGAGGCCTGGCCGATGCTGGGAGTTCCATGGTTGTGTGCGGCCAAACTGGAAAAACCAGCAGCCTCTGGGGTCAGACCCGGCTCTGGTGCACAAAAGCGCATCGGCTGGACGGACGGCTGCGGGGCGCAGCGGGGCGCAGGCCCGCCCTGGCCAGAGGAGGGGGCAGGCCTGACTGGCAGGCCGGCGGGGCCCCCAGCGCTCCCCTCCTCCCTCCGTCCCAGGCCCACATCTGTGGTGGACCCGGGTGTAGGACAGGGATTCTGGGTTGTTTTGTTCTGGGTTACTTTGTTTTGTGGTATTAGAGATTGAAGACAGGGACATTTTACCTCGAAGCTATACCCCCAGCCCTTTTTATTTTTTTACTTTACTAAGTAATTAATTAATTTGCGGTACTGGGGACTGAACTTAGGGCATTCTACCTCTGAGCTACACCCCGGCCCTATATTTCTTCTTTATTTTGAAACAGGGTCTCACTAAGTTGCAGAGGGCCTAAGTAGCTGAGGCTGGCTGCGAACCCGTGAGCCTCCTGTCTCAGCCTCCCAAGTGCTGGGATTGCAGCATGCACCACCAATGCCGGGCTTTTATTTATTTATTTATTTATTTGAAATGTGGCGAGGCTGGCCTTGAACCTGTGATCCTCCTGCCTCGGCCTCCTGAGTACTGGGGTTACAGGCACACACCACCCCACCTGGCTACAGGGCGGGGAGTCTTAGCCAGGAGATGCAGGGATTTTGTCCTGCTGAGGGCAATGTCCAGAGACATGTCTGTCAGGAATCAGGGTATGACTGACATCTGGTGGGTAGAAGGTTAGAAGGCTGTTAAACGCCCTGTGGTGTCCTGGGCAGTGACCCAGCCACAGCGTCCCGTGGTGCGAAGCCCAGGCGCCCCTCAGGTGAGGGCGGGGAGCTGGCTGGCCCCGCCACGCCCCATCCTAGCATCAAAGATGGTTGGTATGAAAGACTCCCCCACTGTGCATCTTACTAGACCGGGGAGTCTGGGTAAGTACTGACCCCACCTACACTGTATTTATTATTTATTTGCTTTTGGGGGGGTACTAGAGATGGAACCCAGGGGCATTCTACCTTTGAGCTACACCCCTAGACCTATTTTTTTCCTATTATTATTTTATTTTGAAACGGTCTGAGTTGCAAAGGGCCTAAGTAACGGAGGCTGTCCATGAACTGCGATCCTCCTGTCTCAGCCTCCCAAATGGTGAGGTTACAAGTGTGCGCCACCATGCCCGGCTTCCCAGGTACACTTTATTTTACTTTTTTTATTTTTATTTTTTCAGGACTGGGGATGGAACCCAGGGGCATTCTACCTCTGAGCTACACCTCCAACCCTATATTTTTATTCTTTATTTTGAAACAGGGTCTCACTGAGTTGCGGAGGGCCGCACTAAGTAGCTGAGGCTGGCCGCGAACCGCGATCCTCCGGTCTCGGCCTCCCACATGCTGGGGTGACAAGCGTGCGCCCCGCGCCCGGCTCCCCCCAAATGCTTTCTGTTCCTATGTTGGCCCCACTGTCCTTGTGTCACCCGGAGTCACTGGGTTCCCCGCTGAGAGCCAGGTCCCTGCTGGGCCCTTCACTTGGGCATCACCCAGCTGACAGCACAGCCCATTTCACAGAAAAGAAACAGGCACTGGGGGTGCCTGGCCGGCATCTGTTCAGCACCAGGACTGGAGTTACGTCAGAGGTCAAGATCGCTCTGACCCTAGGCCGGGTGTGGTGGTTACCTCTGTGATCACAGTACCTGGGAGGCTGAGACAGGAGGATAGCCAATTTGAGGACAGTCCTGGCAACTTAGACCCTGTTTCAAAATAAAGTGGGTCAAGGGTATAGCTTTGAGGTGGAGCGCCCCCGGGTTCAGTCCCCAGTGCTTCCCCCACCCCACCCCTACACTCCACGTCCTAAGCCACCTGCCCCTCGGGGTCTCCAGCATGGGTGGCCTGGGCCCAGGGGCAGCTTCGGGGCCGGCTGTGGGGTTAACTCCAGCCCTGCTGCCCCCACCCCGCCCTGCCCGGCTCGCCCCGTCCTTCCGTGGTCCTGGGGGCTCTGAGGCTCAGCCCAGGGCACCTGCTCGGCCAGCCCTGCGTCCCTCCGCCCGTACCCCCCTGGGTGTCCCAGGGCTCCGAGACAATGCGGCTTTGTGGATCCTCCGCCTCTGCTCACGCGAGCCCAGACACCTGAGAAGTGACTTCATCTGGGCCAGGCCCCATGGGGGGCCCCCACCCAGGAACAGGCCGGGGACAGCCCTCGAGGCAGAGGGTGTGGCCCCCAGCCGCACAGAGAGAGCCTTGAGATTCAGGACCAGCACCAAAGCCCAGAGAGGGTGAGGCTCGCTCAGAGGCACACAGCAGGCCGGGCATCCCCGGAGGGCGCCACACAGCAGGCCGGGCATCCCCGGAGGGCGCCACACAGCAGGCCGGGCATCCCCGGAGGGCGCCACACAGCAGGCCGGGCATCCCCGGAGGGCGCCACTAACCCTGAGGCCCGAGCGGGCTCTCGGAGCCCTGGTCAGGACCAGCTTTGGAGGGGTTGGAGGGTCTCCAGGTGACAGGAGGACCCCGCGGGATCTGGTTCCCTCTCGTCCCCATTTCTGCTGGGTACCGAGCGCGGATGGTGCTGGGCCCTGGCCAGCTTCCTGCTGCGCAGCCGCACAGTAGCCTCAGGGGTGTGGGAACGGGCTTGTCGGCCTCCAGGCTGGGCTCGCTGTGGCGCCTGGCTTGAGGACCCTGCCCGGCCCGCTGCCCTCGACCTTACGGCAGCCCCGGGTCTGGGCATCCGCGGGCCGGGCAGAGGGTGGTGCTCGCGTGCAGGTCGCCCCCGCCCACGAGCCTCCCTGCTCTCGCCGGCCTCCCACTGCCCATTCCTGTCCTCACCCTGGAACTCCTGCAGCTGCCCTCTGCCTGCAGATCCAACTCCAGGACTCTCTGTCCTACATCCTCCCATGGCTCCCTGTTACCCCCAGGGCCGAGTTTCGTCAGCTTCCCGCCGGGCCCGATCTGCAGGCTCCGCGCCCACCCTCCTCTCCTGCCAGGCCTTTGTCCCTCCGCCTGGGACGCCGCGACGCCCTGCCCCGCTCCATCCTCTCCCGGGAGCCTCCCCGGCCACCCCCGCCATCCTGGGCGTGCCTGGTTATTGACTTGTTGGCCTTCGCTGGGGTTTCCTCGCCACAGTCTGGGCCTAGGGGGTGGGGGATCCCCAGGGTCGATAAGCAGGTGGGTACTTAAAGAGGCTGGGGCCAGAGAGTGGGCGAGGGGACGGACTGAGCCATACCCGGGTCTCACAAGGAGCCCGTCAGCACCGAGTGCCTGGAGCGGCCCCAGGGCTGCCGGGAGAGTGAGACTCCCGTCTCGGGGGTGTGCGAGCAGCACCCTCGGGTGCCCTTAGGTGTCAGGATCCCTGGGGCCTGGGTTAGAAATACAACTAAAGTTCCCAGCCTGAAGCCAGGCCTGGTGGCGCACGCTTGTCATCCCAGCCTCCGCTACTTAGGCCCTTTGCAACTCAGTGAGACCGTTTCAAACTAAAGAATAAAAAATAGGGCTGGGGTGTCACTAGAAGATGGAATGCCTCTGAGTTCCATGCCCAGTACCACAAAAAAACACACAACAACAAAAATATAATTAAAGCCCCCAGCCTGACCGCAGGCCTCCGGAATCATGCTCTCTGGGGGCACCTCGGAGCCCGTGACCTCGCGCAGCGCCTCAGTGAGGCGTGGAGCAGATGCGCTGAGTCCTGGCTGGTGCCACAGCCTCGTGGCACCCAGGCCGCCTGGCCAGAGCTTCCAGAGGCCCTGCACCGGGCCCGGGGGACAGCGGGCAAGTTATGAGTCCCAGTCTGCTCACCTGGGAGAGCCCGTCCTCCCTCTGCGTCTCATCTCCTGTAGTTTGGAGGTAAAATGGCCCCTGAATTCAGACCCTAGTACCACACGCCTCTGGCCTGCAGTCGCAGACACAGCACCCAACTCCAGATCTCTGGCTTCTTTCCCATCCCAAGCCCTCCCTGGGTCCCGGGCCCCCGAGTCAGTACTGTGGCCGTCTAACTCTGCCTCCTTGTCCCCCAACACAGAATCTCAGGGTACGCAGCAGCGGGGGGACCGAGTTCTTCACACGGTCGGCCACCAAGTTCAAGGGCGCCCTGGCTCAGAAGTTCATGTTTGTGGATGGAGACCGGGCCGTGTGCGGCTCCTACAGGTGACTCCCCGAGCGCGCGGCGCTTCGGCCCCCGGCTGGCTTCTGCGCTGGGTCCTGACGTTTGACCCCTGGTTATTCTGGCTCATTGCTCCCCAAGCTGCCGATTTGTGTGCAGGCCCGGGGCCAGGCTGTGCCGCCCAAGCCCACAGATGGCCGCTCCGGGGCCGGGGCTGCCTCTGTAGGTACGGTGCAAGGTGTGGCAGGCCAGGGGCTGCCCACAGTCACCTGGGGGGGTCGGCGTGCACCCCAGACACCGACATGTGCTGGGCGGCGCATTCTCCAGCTGCGTTAACGAATGCAGTCGCAGCCTAGACGTAGGTTCTATCCTGCGGCTGAACCCTGCCGTGTGCTGTGCCTCGATCCCCGTCCCCGGGGCCACAGTCTGATACACACCAGTCAGGGGCACGTGGGGGGCCTCAGAAGCCCCCTGTAGCGGGGGCTGAGGGGATTCGGGCCTCACCAGCACCACCCCACCTCTCTGTTACAGTTTCACGTGGTCGGCCGCGAGGATGGACCGGAATGTGATCTCCGTGCTGTCCGGGCAGGTGGTGGAGATGTTCGACCGGCAGTTCCAGGAGCTGTACCTCATGTCCCAGGGCGTCAGCCTCAAGGGTATCCCCATGGAGAAGGAGCCGGAGCCAGAGCCCATTATAATGCCCTCTGTGGTACCCCTGGTGCCCACGGGCACTGTGGCCAAGAAGCTGGTCAACCCCAAGTACGCGCTGGTCAAAGCCAAGAGCGTGGATGAGATCGCCAAGCCCTCGTCCGAGCAGCAGGGGGCTGAGCGGCCCCGAGGCCCCGTGCAGCCCGCGGAAGTCCCCGAGGCGCCGCCCCCCGTCCACCCCGGGCTGCTCAACCTGGAGAGGGCCAACATGTTCGACTACCTGCCCACGTGGGTGGAGCCGGACCCAGAGCCCGGCAGCGACATCCTGGGCTACATCAACATCATAGACCCCAACATCTGGAACCCCCAGCCCAGCCAGATGAACCGTATCAAGATCCGGGACACATCCCACGCCAGCACCCAGCACCAGCTGTGGAAGCAGAGCCAGGAGATCCGGCCTTCCCCGGAGCCCTGCCTGCCACCTCCAGAGCCCCAGGACCCCCGGGAGGGGGTCACGGCCGAGAACGGCTTCCCCCGGGGGGACCCGGAGCCTCAGCCCCCGGTGCCCAAGCCCCGGACGGTACCCGTGGCAGACATACTTGCCCAGGATGGTAGTGGCATGGGCTGGGCCCCAGAGACCCCAGAAGAAGAGGCGCCCCCAAATGGCACAGACCTTGGGCTGTCTGGGATGGCGAGCCCAGGCTGCGCCCCGCTCCGGCGGCAGCTGTCCGTGACCCTGGATGACCCCGATGGCCTGGAAGCCCAGTTCCCCAACGGGCTGGCTGGAGAGGAGGAGGAGGAAGACGACGACGACTACGTGACCCTCAGTGACCAGGACAGCCTCTCGGGGAGCTCGGGCCGGGGCCCCGGCCGGCGGCGGCCCTCAGTGGCCTCATCTGTGTCGGACGAGTACTTCGAGGTGAGGGAGCGGGCGGCCCCGCTCCGGAGGCGCCACTCAGAGCAGATGGCTCCCGGGCCAGCGCAGCCACCCCGCCGGCAGCTGAGTGCCCCCCACGTGACTCGAGGGACGTTCGGCGGGCCCCTGGGGGGCCCTCAGTGGGCACAGGGTCGGGGGAGAGAAGCGGCGGACGCAGTGAACAGGACAGAGGCCGCGCAGCTCGGGGTCAAGGAGGCACAGGTAGGTCGCGTCCCTCACGGCGGGTCGTGGGGGCCCCCTCCCTGCAAGCAGCCCCAGATGGAGAAACGGGGGCGTGGGCAGGGGCGCCCCCCCCCCCGTGCCTCCCAAGAGCCGCCCAAGTCTAGCCCACTGTGCCGACCAGGGAACAGCGGGGCAGAGAGGCACCTTTGCAGCCTGGAAAGTGACCGGCCCTAAGTGGTCCTTGTCGGGACCTCGTGCAGAGCCGCCCCCCTCCCCCCGTGACCCCCTGGTGGCCCTACCTGGGTACAGCGCGCGGCTGATCATGCCCGGCATGATCATGAGGCCCATGGGCAGCATCTTGAGGTAGCTGGCGAGGACGGAGCCCGCCTTGGCGTGGTTCAGGTTCCGGGCGGACAGGGACCGCTGCACGATGACCTGGGGGCGTGGAGCAAGAGGGGTAGTGAGGGGCGGGCTGGCCGGGGCGCGGGGACAGCCACGGGGCCACCGCAGGGACCGCGTGGGTCCTGCCCGGCCCGGGAGGGGCAGTATGGGGCGACTCCTCCCCCACCCCGGACCCTCACAGGCCGCCGCAGGTCGGTGCTTAAACCGGGGCAGGCAGAGGCGTCCAGTGTCGCAGGCAGAGGTTGGACGCTTTAAGACCCAGAAGACGGGAAGCTCGCAGCTCAGTCCTGGAGGGGCTCCCCAGGCTGCCCAAGGGACCCGTGCCTTGGGGCCTTAGGAAAATCAATGTCTGTCTTTCCCTCCTTCCTTTTCTCTCTCTCTCTCTCTCTCTCCCTTTCTCACCAGTGCTGGGGACCAAACCCAAGGCCTTGTGCGAGCTAAGCAGTCGCTAACCGCTGGGCCACGCCCCAGCCCCATAGGCAAATCCTAGTGAGCCTTTATTTCCAGAGCTCTTGAATGGGAGGGTGGGGGAACCATAATTCAGACTGATGATATCAGCTGGGTCCCCTCCCAGCTCTGATATTATGCTTCTACTTATTTATTCTTTATTTTATTTTTGGTGCTAGGGATTAAATTCAGTATCTCCAAGCTACACCTTTAGCTCTTTTTAAATTTTTATTTATGCCGGGCGTGGTGGCGCACGCTTGTAATCCCCGCGCTTGGGAGGCAGAGACAGGAGGATCGCGCAGGTTCGAAGCCAGCCGCGCGCGCTGACTTAGGAGACCCTGTTTCCAAATAAAAATGTAAAAATAGGTCTGGGAGTGTAGCCCGGAGGCAGAAGGGCTTCCAAGAACCCCAGTACCACCAAAAGAAAAAAAAAAAAAATTTTATTTATTTATTTATTTATTTTGCAGTGCTGGAGATGGAACCCAGGGGCATTCCACCTCTGAGCTGCACCCCCAGCTCTTTTTTTTTCTCTTTATTTTGAAACAGGGTCTCACTAAATTGCAGAGGGCCTCACTAAGTAGCTGAGGTTGGCCACAATCCTGCAATCCTCCCATCTCAGCCTCCCAAGCACTAGGATTACAAGCGTGCACCGTCACACCCAGGTTAAATTTTATTTTTGGTACTGGGGATGGAACCCAGGGACATTCTCCCTTTGAGCAAGAGCTCCTTCAGTTTTTATTTCTTGTTTTGAAACAGGATCTAGCTAAGTTTCTGAGACTGGCCTCAAACCTTCAATCCTCCTGTCTCAGCCTCCCACATACTAGGATTACAGGCATGTGCCACCACGCCTGGCTTTTATTCAATTATTTTTGTTTTGTTTTGAAACAGTTTCTCCTTAAGTTCCTGAGGCTGTCTGTCCTCAAACCTCGATCCTCCTGTCTCAACCTCCCAAGTACTGGGATTATAGGCGTGCACCACCATGCCCGAACTTTCTCCTCCTTGAAAAACAAAAAAAAAAAGTGGGCTGGGCTGCAGCTCGGGGGTGCGAGACGCACGGGCCTGGGTTCCAGCCCCGGCACCGCGCTCACGCGCGTGCGCACAAGTCAACGCTGCGGGGTGGTTCGCGTGTGTGCAGTGGTGCGAGCCGTGACTGGAATGCCTTTGTCTCGTGCCGCGCCTTCTTACCAAGCGTGCCAGTTGACGGCAGCTCCCAGCGGGAGGAACGAGGTGCCAGCTGCGGCCCTGGGGACACAGCGCGGCTCCCGTGCGTCCGCCCCCCCCCCGCAGCGTGTGACAGGGCAGGACCAGTCTTTGCCTCACCCCGGGCCTCAGTTTCCCCGTCTGTGACGGCCCGAGGCCTCAGTGTCAAGGAGAGAAAGGAGCCTTTGCCTAAAACCCGGCGCGTCTGTCTCCTCCTGCCGTCCACACGGGGACGTTTGTCTCCCCAGATGGAGAAACTGAGTTCTGGGGTTTCTGTGAGCCACGAGGACCCCCAAAACCTCTGCCAACGGGGGCCTCCCACCCCCGAGTGTAGGCACAAACTAGGACCCTCCACTGGTGTCCACGGGCCCCAGCCTCGCCCCCACGGGGACACCCAGTCCAGCCTGGTCCTCCCTGCGAGGGCCCGGGGTCCTCCCCAGCCTGGCCCCTTCTCCTCCTCCAGCTCTGACCTTGCATCTGCAAAATGGTTTAGCGCCATGCCGGGCGTGGTGGCGCACGCTTGTAATCCCCGCGCTTGGGAGGCGGAGACAGGAGGATGGCGCAGGTTCGAAGCCAGCCGCGCTGGCGTAAGAGACCCTGTTTCAAAAATATAAAATAGGTCTGGGAGTGTAGCCCGGAGGTAGAAGGGTTTGCAGGAACCCCAGTACCACCAAAAAAAAAAAAAAAAAAAAAAAAAAAGGTTTAGCGCCCCTGCCGCCCCCGTGCAAACACTGCTGTGGGTCTGCCAGTGTAGACAGCCAGGCCAGGGCCCTGGGCGAGCCCTGACCGTGGGGCCAGGGTGCGCGCTGACTCACTCGCCTTCATGGGAAAATCTCCTCAACAGTGTTCCGCCCGGGGCCTGCCGCACCAGCCCGGGCTGCAGGGAGGGAGACAGGAGGTGCCCGTGTCGGGGCCAGCCGAGCAGGGATGTCCAGTCCTCTTGCAGGCCCTCTGCTCCGTGTGTGTGTGTGTGTGTGTGTGTGTGTGTGTGTGTGCGTGCACGCGTGTTAGTAGGGATGGCACCCAGGGTGTTCTACCTCCGAGCTACACCCCCAGCCCTATTTTTTATTCTTTATTTTGAAACAGGGTCTCACTAAGTTTCTGGGGGCCTCACTAAGTAGCTGAGGCTGGCCACGAACCAGGATCCTGCAGTCTCAGCCTCCCAAGGACTGGGATTGCTAGTATGCACCACCAAGCCCAGCAGCCCTTTTTTAAAATTTATTTATTTATTTATTTTATCTTGAAGTAAGGTCTCGCCAGGTTGCTAAGGCTGGCCTCAATCCCGAGATCCTCCTGACTCAGCCTCCCAAGTACTGGGCTCACAGGCATGCACCCTTGCCCCCAAGTCTCTGCTACCTTCCAGCCATTCCTTCGCCCACCTGAGATGGCCCAAGGGAGCTGAACAGACCCCTGCCAGGGGCCCCTACATCCCTGGAAACCCCAGGCATGCGGCGCAGCCGATGGGGAGCCTGAGCGGGAGAGGAGCCCGGCTTGAGGGCATTGTGTTGTAGATGGGGAAACTGAGGCCCGGCCTCCCAGGCTCTCTGACACCCGCAGCCTGGGTCACTTCTCACTGTTGGGACCCAGGGAGAGCCCCCGGGGAGACACGGATGGGGCTTCTACCAGGGTCATGATGGGCCCAGGGGGGATGTGGGGACCAAAGCTGCCTCCTGCCTGCAACAGAAATCCAGGCCCAGACGGGGCACTGCTCCCAGCGACCCCCGCGGCCTTTTCCTTTCCTGTGTGTGTGTCTGTGTATTGCTAGGGATGGAACCCAGGGCACTCCAGCTCAGAGCCACACCCCAGCCCTTCTGCACGGTTTAGTTTCTAGAGCAGGGTCTCACTGGCTTGTCAAGAGTCTTGCTAAGTCTCTGAGGCTGGCCTCCAACCTGCAACCTCCTAACTCAGCCTCCCAAAGACTGGGATTACGGGCCTGCGGCATCGTGCCTGGCCTTTTTCAGTCTTTTTTTTAACCACGTCCAGCCCTGTGAACGGATAGAAATGGCCAGAGTGGGGGTGGCGCGGGAGGGCCGTAGGATTATATCCTCAGTACCACAGGTGGGAAGACTGAGGCACAGGGTGGTTAGACCCCGGTCGGGCCGGCTCCAGCACGGGGTGCAGTGGACCCCTCCAAGCCCTGGGCAGCTCCTTACTCTGCTCTCTCTTTGTCTCCTAGGGCCACTTCCACCGCGATGGGGGTCCTGCCCCGAGGACCCCAGGAGCCCCCCGGTACCGCTCAACTGCTGACGGCACCCAGAGTTCCCTGAGGAAAATGAGCCCGGCCACGGCCGGCCCCCGCCACTGGCAGCCCAAGGGGAGCCTGGCACCCCGCATACTGCCAGACCCTAGGAGTCCCCGGCCGGCGCGGAACGCCCGCATCCAGGCGGACGGCAGGGCCGCCGACGAGCATCCCAGCCCCTTCGGAATCCCGTACTCCAAACTGTCCCAGTCCAAGCACCTGAAGGCCAAGTCGGGCGGCAGCCAGTGGGCCCCGTCGGATTCTAAGCGGAGGACCCAGGCCCCCCGCGACCACAAGGACCCCTAGCAGCCCGGAGCCCGCCCCGGACGGCAGGAAGGCGGGGTGGGCGGGCCACGCTGACGCTCACCTGGTCGGTGCACCAGTACCAGGTGGCCATGATGGTCAGGCCGAAGGTCATCCCGGTCCACGGGAGGTCCCCCGTGTAGGGGTCCCGGAACATGTGCATGGCGTCGGCGCGTGGCAGGTGGCAGGTGGTGTTGGGGATGGTCCTGGAGGGGATGGCCTGGGCGTACACCGCCTCCAGCTGCCCGTAGCCGCCGATCTGGTCGAATGCTGGAGGGGTCGGGAGGGATGGGGTGGGGTGGCCGGCCGGGCGGCCCGAGTCCGC
This sequence comes from Muscardinus avellanarius, assembly GCF_963383645.1. Lineage (NCBI taxonomy): Eukaryota > Metazoa > Chordata > Mammalia > Rodentia > Gliridae > Muscardinus > Muscardinus avellanarius. Next base: position 4,480,509 of record NC_137802.1, on the reverse strand, counting down.
AGCTCCTGCCCACCGCCCTCCCTCATCTCACAGAAACTTCCTATCGCACCTAACTGGAATTTTCCCCACCTGGTCTTTCCTGGAATTTGGAAGATGTGGTGGGTAAGAGGGCTTAACAAACAAACGAAAAAGGTGACTGAATAACTATTTTATTTGTATTTAAAGTAACACTAAGCCGGGCGTGGTGGCGCACGCTTGTCATCCCAGCATTCGGGAGGCTGAGACAGGAGGATCGCGGCTCGCGGACAGCCTCGGCTATTACTTAGTGAGGCCCTCTGCAACTCAGTGAGACCCTGTTTCCAAATATAGAATAAAAAATAGGTCTGGGGGTGTAACTTTGAGGTAGACTCCCCCTGGGTTCCATCCCCAGTACCACAAAAATAAAATAAACTAATTAACACTATTAAATGAGTGTTTTGCACGTGGGCACCGCCACATCCTGTTGGCCCCACAGAGATCTCCCTGCTGGCCTCTGGGCCGGGCTCCGCTGCCAGGCTCTGCGCTGGCCACTCAAGGAAACGAAAGCATCTTTCCTTGACATTCCCGACCCTTCCGGAGGCAGTGGCTTGCGTTTAAAGTCCTGACCGGGTGCTTTGGGCAGGCGCTGTTCCAGCCGACTCGGGAGCTCACGCTCCCTGTTCCCCCGCCCCCAACCCGGGCAACCCTGAAACCTCATCGGGACCCAGACGGGCACCGTCAGAACGTCTGCGCTGTCCCTCCCTCCCCGCCTCTGTGTGGCGGCATGGCATCACCGCTTAGGATTTTATATCCGATTTTAAACAATTGGAGGTGACGCCCGGGCAGTGTTGTGTCTCCAATTGCTGCGTCCGCCCGCCTGCAGCCCCGCCTCACCTGGAGCCCTGAGCCAGGGCGGCCCAGCAGCCGCATCTGAGTCAGCTCCTCCCAGACAGACGTACAGCTGTTAACAGCTGGGCTGCAGGCCCCATCCCGCGCCCCAGGGCGTGACCACAGGGACCCTGCCGCGTGCGGGCAGCCCAGACCTCACCTTTGATGGCCAGGATGACTGCCCCCACCAGCATGATGACCGTCTGCAGGGCATCCGTGTAGATCACCGTGGCCAGGCCCCCTGCGGGACACGGCGCAAGGTTGCTGGCCTCCATGGAGGGATCCCTCCCAGGTGACCAGGCGGGGAGTGGAGGCCTGGGGTCCCCCCCCACCCCGAATGCCACGCGCCATACCTGCGATGGTGTAGAGCGCCGTGATGACGAGGGTCAGGGTGGTGGAAAGGTAGAAGTTCCAGCCCAGGCAGATGTGCACAAAGAGGGCGCCCGCGTACAGGTCGATCTGGGGGGCGGTTGGGGTGCCATGAGACCCCAGCTTGGCACCCCAGGCCCTGGCCGCCTGCCGGCCTGGGTCCCGTCCCGGGGCTCTGGTGAGGTGGGAGGGAGAGCTGGCCCTGGGCCGCCGTGGGGGCGTTCAGATGACAGGGGACCTGCTATCGTGAATAAAAGCGCCAGTGGCCCGTGCCCCCGAGAGCAGCTCGGGGGAGACGGGAGGCAGCGCTGGGCCCCAAGGGCGGCCTCGTGAAGGAAGAGGCCATGGGGGATGCCCATGGAGGAGGGTGGGGCCCAGGAAACAGGTGCAGGGGGACAGAGCTGCAGCCGGTGTGGGGTGTCCCCGGGAAGCCCTTGCCAACCGCCACCTTTGACAAATGACAGGTGTTCTGGAAGCCACGTTTCTGAGCCTCGTCCTCAGGCTCATCCAGGGCTCCCAGCCTGCCAGCGGGCAGGTATGGCGGCCAGCACACTGCACTCCGCGAGGAGCGGGGCCGCGGTGGCCCTGGAGGTGGAACCTAAGAAGCCGGGGCTCCATAGTGGGGAGGCAGCGGGCAGGACAAGGGGCGCCTCAGGTCCACCCCACCCAAGGCCAAAGGAGGCTGTGCGCCCGGTGCGCCTACCCCGCTCAGCCATGCCACGGAGCCGCCTCCCCTCCTCTGTGGGGTCCACACATCTACCCCGTTTCCATCCCTGTGACCCCTGCTACTACCTGGGGCACGCCAACTCCGAGCTACACCCCCAGTCCTATTTTTTATTCTTTATTTTGAAACAGAATCTCACTGAGTTGCTTAGAGCCTAAGTAGCTGAGGCTGTCTGCGAACTTCAATCCTCCTGTCTCAGCCTCCCAAATGCTGGGATTACAAACGTGTGCCACCATGCCCAACTGTAATTTTTTTTTTTTGCACCACCATGCCAGCTGTATTTATTTTTTTTTTTATCTTAGAACAATGTCTCACTAAACTGCTGAGGCTGGCCCTGAACCTGCAATCAACAATGTAGCAAGACTCCCAACAAACCAGCAGACCCTGTTTCAAATAAAAAACAGGACATGGTGGCCCCACACTTGTGATCCCAGTGCTTGGGAGGCGGAGACAGGAGGATTGTAGGTTCACGGACAGCCTCAGCTACTTAGGTCCTTTGCAACTCGGTGAGACCCAGTTTCAAAATAAAGGATAAAAAAAATAGGGCTGGGGTGTAGCTCGAAGGGAGAAAGCCCCTGGGTTCCATCCCCAGTACCACACACACAATAAATAAATAAATAAATAAATAAATAAATAAATAAATAAATAAGTAAGGCTGGGATGCAGGTCAGCGGTAGACTGCACCTGGGTTCATCCCCGGCAGGAACAGACCTGGCAGGTTCCTGTCAACGCCGGAAGGCCAGGAGGGGGAAGGCTCGCAGTGTAGCTGGCTGCGCTTTGGAGGACCCTGTGCACTGGGGGATCTACTCCAGGGGTAAAGGCCGGCACACCCAGCTCCCTTGTTTCCAGAAGTTACAGGACTGGCCGGAGCTCGAGGTGATGGCGCGCCCTGGTGGAGGTCAGGCGGTGAATCTCCACACCCAACCACGTGGGCCTGTCTGCAGGCCAGTGTCCCCGCCAGCTCTGTCCCTCCAGACAGGCCGCGTCTGGGGCGAGCCCGGGGTGTGCAGACACTGAGGCGTGCCTAGGGCTCAGCCCGCTGAGGTCAGGGCCTCCAGGGCAGGCTGGGGGCGGCGGCCGGTGCAAGGGCTTCAAATGGCTTTGCGGGCAAAGCCATCTTCAGGGCGGCCGGGTCCCTCCCAGACCAAGCCCAGCAATTAGCGCTCCTCCGGCTTCTGCCCAGGGCCCAGCGCCGGCTCCACAGCCGCCTTGATGTGACTGGTTTTCCCCATTTTATAGCTGGGTGGCCTGAATCACCCGGTCACACGCGGAGTCGGAAGCACCGGAGCCTCTGTTGGGGGCAGTGGTGCTATGGTCAGGCCCCAGGGCAGAGAGAGACAGACAGACAGACAGACAGACAGACAGACCTGGGTTCCAGCAGGTTCTGCCGGCTCATGGCGGCCTTGGCCAGGTGAGAGTGGCTGTCCAGGTCACATCCACACAGTGGGCGCTGGACGGGATAGTCTCTAAGGACCCTCCCGCCCTCCTGAGCGCTAGCCCCAGTGGTCTAGAAGTCCCGCCCAGCCACCCGTGCGAAGCCCACCCCGAGCGGGACTTGTCAAATCTACCGCATGATGTCAGCTGGGTAAACAGCCGCCACAGCTCCTCCTGCCTCCCTCACGGGCCCCGGGGAACCCCTGCAGGCCTCCCATACAGCCCACTGCCCGGGAGGCTCCAGGGAGACCACCATGCTAACCTGGCCCCGCCCCTGCGCCTGCGTGACGTCCCCAGGCCCCTCGGACTCCTTGGTTCTTAGGACCCGATACCCTGATGTCACTGCACTGTAGCCCTCTAGCAGGGGTGGAAAGCCCGCAGCCCGAGCGCCCCGGGTGGCAGCCGGCTGTGTGAGCGCCGCGGCCCGTGGTCTGGTTTGCCTCAGTCCTCACCACTCCCTATAAACCCGCTCCTAGCTTCTCTCATGGTGTCCCATCTGGGGAGAGACCCCCGGAGCCTAGGCCCCTGGCCGGCCACCCCCCTCCACCCCCTCCCCAGCATCTGCTCCTCTGCCCACTGCCAGTCCTTTCTCCACTGGAGCCCACTCAGATGCCACCCCAGTGATGCTGGGGCTGGGCGGTTTTAATTTCTGGGCCTCTGGCTTCCATGGAGGTGAGGCTCAGGAGATGGGGGAGAGAAAGGAAGAGGGGAGGAGAAGGCCAGGACTCCCCAGTCTCTAAAGGAGTCCTCAGAGCCCAGCGTGGTGGTGCACGCTTGTGATCCCCGCGCCCGGGAGGCTGAGTCAGGAGGATCGCAGGTTCGCAGACAGCCTCAGCTACTTAGGCCCTCGGCAACTTAGTGAGACCCCGTTTCAAAAAAAATTTTTTTTAAAAATAGGGCTAGGGGTGTGGAGCAGAGGTAGAATGCCCCTGGGTTCCATCCCCAGACCCACAATAATAATAATAATGAATAATAATAATAATAAATGGAATTCTCAGATAGGATTCTATGGGTCTGGTCAAGATGGCGGTGCAGCACGTCCTGACAACATCGCTGGGAAGTGGCTCCTGCTAACAAGATGCTCTGAGGTCCCTGCCACCCCATTCCTGGAGGCCGCCGGGTGGGCGGGAGCAGGACCTGCCAGGGCTCTCAGGGCCGGTTCCAGCCGCCCCACAGCTTGGCCTCCGCATCTCCACGCCTGCCACTAAAGTCTTACCCAGCCTGGGCCTAGTGCCAGAAGTAAGCATGGCGGACCCAGCAGGCGACTGTGCCACTGAGAAAGAAGCCAGGCCTCGGAGCACGCCGGCCCTCACCCACCCTCACGCCGGCCCTGAGAGGCGGCTCTTTCTCCCCGCCATACAAGGAAGGAAACTGGGGCTCAGCTCGGTGGTCCAGGGAGGCCGCACGCCCGGAAGGCCTGGTGTTGAAACAGCCTCTGAGCGAGAGACTCGGGGCAAATTCCTTCCCTTCCCCAGGCCTCAGTTTCCCTATCTGCAAAATCAGGGTCGGGCCCTTGCTGCTGGGCCCCACTTGGGCCACAGCAAGCCCCTGAGTCCCCGGACCCACTCCCTGGTTGGACCCCGTGACTCTGGACAACTCGCTGTCCCTCTCTGGGCCTCGGCCTCCCTGGCTGCTCAACGAGGCGGAGCTCGGATGAGGGAATGTCAGGTCTGTCCCGGGGGCCCCGGGACGGGCGGTGCTCCCGGGCTCTGCCGGTGGACGGCCGCGGTGGGGCAGCTCACCGATATCTTGGTGAAGACGGACATCAGGAGGGACAGGACGGACAGGTACATGCGGATGCGCTGGCCCCCGAAGCGCTTCTGGATGTATTCGGGCAGGGTGACGATCTGTGGAGGGCGGCCGAGAGCTGAGCCCGTCCAGCTCGCCTCTCCCCGCAGCTCTGCGGCCCACGGGGCGGCGGTCAGGGCTGCGGTGGAGTGGAGGGGGCACGTGTGTGGCCCTGAGGACAAATCCAGAGGACAGGCCGGGCATGGGGACACACGCTCGTCATCCCAGCCCTCGGGAGGCTGAGACCGGAGGATCGCGGTTCGCGGACAGCCTCAGCAACTTAGCGAGGCCCTCTGCAACTCAGTGAGACCCGGTTTCAAAATAAAGAATAAAAATAGGGCTAGGGGTGTAGGTCAGAGGAAGAATGCCCCTGGGTTCCATCCCCAGTACTGTAAAAAAAGAAAGGAAGGAAAGAGAAAAGAAAAGAAACCTGCAACTGAGTCTGTAGGATTTAGTAACTGCAGGGCAGTGAGATGGCAGTTAAATAGTTAAGTAAAAATTGCTGAGGAAAATGACTAAAAGGCCTGACCTAAGGGCTATTTATGATTCACTCGCCCAAGGACTAAAACAGGATGTCCTTGGTGGTCTGGTGGTCCCTCCCTGACCAGGTCAAGATGACATTCTGTGGGCTAGCAGTTGTGGTGATATTCTGGAAAGTTAAGACAAATATGTCAAAATACAGACCCCAGTCTTGAGACAGCTGCCCAGAGACAATGGTAACCAATCCACATGAACAGCTAATGCTATAGGTCTTCTAAGCCAATCGCGGTAAAGGTCATGAGAACTGTCCAATCAGTAGAGGCTCTTAGGGTATAAAAATGAAAACTAAAGTGTGCTCGGGGTTCCCGTACTGAACCGCTGTGTCCGTTTATGTCGGGCACCCAAGCTTAAGCTTGAATGAAGGCCCTCTGCTTTTACATACGGTGACGGTCTCCTTGGTGGTCTCTCCGGGACAAAGGAACTGGGCATGACAGCAGGGACTAAGGGTAGTGCGTGCAGGCGTGTAGACCGGGCGTGCCATGCGGGCGTGCCCCCCGGCTCCGCTGCCCAGCTATCACCCAAGTGCCCCACTGAGGTGTGCGACCCAGCTAGGCCGCCTGGAATGAAACCTGGGTGTGCAGCCCAGGTGTGAGACCCAGGTACAGGTGTGCTGACCAGAATGAGAGCAGATGTGCAATCCAGGCGTGCCCTCAGCTCGGCCGCCAGGAGCATCGCAGGCAGCTGGGGTCCGAGGGAGCCCGCCTCAGGGCGTCTTAGCGGGAGTCACGGTAAACCCTGCCTGGGGGCGCCCGCCCTCGGCCACCACCTCGGCCCCAGGCCCAGCCCTGTGAGACCCGGCGACAGACTCACCTCCGAGGACATGTAGATGGGTACGAACACCCACGCCAGCGCCAGCAGCACGTACGTGGCCTGCGGGGACAGATGCAGGTGAGGGCCCGGGTGCAGCTCCCGGAGACTCAGCCAGACCCGCCTGCCCCGCAGAGAGAGCCTGGGCGGCCCCTGCCCCGCTCTGGCTGCTACAGGCAGGTGGCCCCTTCTGGAGCCCTGAAAGCCAGGAGTTCTCCCCCCAGGCGGCGCCGGCCACGGGGCTCACATTCCACTCGAAGCCAGCCACTGCCAGGCCTCCGGCCGCACCCGAGCCCGCCAGTCCCACGAAGAGACCAGAGCCCTCGCTGCTGGCAAAGAGGGAGGCGCCAATCTGCAAGAAAAGGGGAGACGGTGAGTGTGAGCGCGGCCCCCCACTCCACCCACCCGGACCCCTGACGGCGCCTTTAACCTCGGGCCCTAACTGGGGCCGTCCTGACTCCACAGGAGAGACGAGGAGGCTGGGGCATGAGAGACGTGAGCCCAAGCCCAGCGCGCCGCCTCGGAGCAGACTGAGGCTTTAGACTAGCGCCCCCTTTACGCTGGGACTCCAGCTGCCCCAGGTTGGCTGCAGGGAAGCCATTACCAGCTGGCCCGGAGGTTGACTCACAAGGAGTGTGTGCGCGCGTGTATGAGTGTGTGTGAAGTTGGGGTATACTCACTGGCCACCATGCCATGTCCCGGCCTGCCAGGAAGTAGCCGCTCACGGTGCTCCGGCTGGCTCTACAAGAAGACTGAAAGAACAGGAAAAGGAGAGGCAGAAATTATTATTATTATTATTTATTATTATTATTATTATTATTTTATTATTGTTATTGCGGTAATGGGGATGGAACCCAGGGCACGCTTACCTCTGAGCTACACCCTCAGCCCGATTTTTTTCTACTTTATTTTGCAACAGGGTCTCACTGGATTGCAAAGGGCCTCGCTAAGCGGCTAAGCATAGCCGTGAACCCGGGTCCTCCTGCCTCAGCCTCCTCGGGCCTTGCGGGTGGAAGGGTTGAACGGTGCTGTTGCTCTTGAGGAAATGGCATGACGGAGCCTCATAAAGTTCAGAGCAGCCCGGCGTGGTGGCGCAGGCTTGCCGTGCCCGCGCTTAGGAGGCCGAGACAGGAGGATCGCACCAGCCTCAGCTGCTTAGTGAGGCTCTCGGCAACTTAGTGAGACCCTGTTGCAAAATAAAATATAAAACAGATCTGGGAGTATAGCCTGGAGGTAGAAAGCCTCTGGGTTCCACCCCCAGTACTACCAAAAATAAATAAATAAATAAATAAATAAATAAATAAACAAACAAACAAACAAACTAAAAAGATAGGGCTGGGGGTGTAACTCAGAGGTAGAGTCCCCTGGGTTCCATTCCCAGTACCACACACAAAAAGTTAAGCAAAAAATTACAATGTAATCCAGCCATTTTACTCACAGGTGTATGTCCCAAAGAACAGAAATCGGATGTCCACATAAAAACGTACGCAGGACTGGTCACAGCCGCGCTACTCACAAACAAACACAACCCAAACACAACTCCAAAATAAACACAACCCACATTTCCAGCGACCAACAAATAGACATAGAATGAATAAATAAAATGTGCTGCCGGGCGTGGTGGCGCGCGCTCGTCATCCCCGCGCTTGGGAGGCGGAGACAGGAGGACCGCGCAGGTGCGAAGCCAGCCGCGCGCTGGCTTAGGAGACCCTGTTTCCAAAATGAAAATGTAAAAATAGGTCTGGGAGTGTAGCCCGGAGGTAGAAGGGCTTCCAGGAACCCCAGTACCACCAAAAATAAATAAATAAATAAATAAATAAATAAATAAATAAATGTGCTCTGTTTTGGGAGGCTGAGACAGGAGGATCGCACGGGCTCGAAGCCAGCCTGGGCTACTTAGTGAGACCCTGTTTCCAAATAAAATATAAAATAGGTCTGGGAATAAAGCCCGGAGGTAGAAAGCCTCTGGGTTCCGCCCCTAGTACCACCAAAATAAAAAAAGTGCTCTGTTTGCAATGAATACTATTCAGCTATCAAAAAGAATGAAATTATCCCACTTCTGGCACACACATACACACACAAAGAAGCCAGGTGTGGTGGCGCGCGCTCGGCATCCCAGCATTCGGGGGGCTGAGACAGGAGGATCGCGGTTCGCGGACAGCCTCAGCTACTTAGTGAGGCCCTCGGCAACTCAGTGAGACCCTCTTTCAAAATAAAGAAAAAAAATTGGGCAGGGGGTGGAGCTCGAAGGTACAATGCCCCTGGGTTCCATCCCCAGACCCGCAAAAAAAAAAAAAAAAAAAAAGAAGAATGACGCTCTGACACAGGCTCCAACTTGGACGAATGAATCCAAGACATTATTCTAAATGAAAGACACCAGACACAGATGTCAAGATGTCACGTGCTCTGTGATCCCACGTATGTGAAGTGGCCGGGATCAGGAAATCCTCAGGGACTTTCCGGGGGACGGGCAGAACAGTTGGGAGTGTGGTTTCAGAGGAACAGGTTTCCTTTCAGCGGGATAAAAATGTTCTGGATAAGCCGGGCGTGGTGGCGCCCGCCTGTAATCCCCGCGCTTGGGAGGCGGAGGCAGGAGGATCGCGCAGCTTAGTTACTTACTGAGGCTCTCAGCAACTTAGTGAGACCCTGTCTGTTTCCAAATAAAAAAATATAAAATAGGACCGGAGTGTAGCCTGGTGGCAGAAAGCCCCTGGGTGTCATGCCTGGCACCGCACACACACGCACACAAAATGTTTTGGACAGAAGCAATATTGAACAATAATTTACTATTAGTGTGTGTGTCTATATACACACGTGTATATATAGAGAGCCCAGGGTTTTTCTACCTCTGCGCTGCTCCCCCGGCCCTTTTCATTTTTTGTTTTGAAGCAGGGTCTTGCCGGGTTGCCGAGAACCATGCTATGTCGCTAGTCTCGACCCGGCTCAGCCTCCCAGTGGCTGGGGTTACGGTGTGCGCTGCCATGCCTGGCTACTGCACAATAACTTAAATGGACGCCGGGCGTGGTGGTGCACGCTTGTCATCCCCGCGCTTGGGGGGCAGAAACAGGAGGATCGCGCAGGTTCGAAGCCAGCCCCGCGCGCTGGCTTAGGAGACCCTGTTTCCAAATTTAAAAAAAAAATGTAAAAATAGGTCTGGGAGTGTAGCCCGGAGGTACAAGGGCTTCCAGGAACCCCAGTACCACCAAAATAAATAAATAAATAAATAACTTAAACGGACTAAGTGCCATGCGTCAATCTCATGAAAAGGGCTAAAATGGTCAATTTCACCTTGTCGTAGGACAAAATGACACCGTTTAATGATCTTTACTGGCTTTATTTTCTACCCTATCGGCAGGTAACACCTCGTTCCATAACAGAAACGAACTGTTAGCCAAGCGGATGGAGCTGGTTCTATAGACAGGACGAAGAAAGAGGAATCCCAAAGTCCGGGAAGCAGCCGGCCGTGGTGGGCACGCTCGTCATCCCCGCGCTTGGGAGGCGGAGACAGGAGGATCGCGCAGGTTTGAAGACAGCCGCGCTGGTTTAAGAGACCCTGTCTCCAAATAAAAAATATAAAATAGGTCTGGGAGTGTAGCTCGGAGGTAGAAGGGTTCCATCCCCAGTACCACCAAAAATAAATAAAGAAAGAAAGAAAGAAAGAAAGAATAAAAAATAGGGCTGGAGGTGTCACTCAGAGGTAGACCGCCCCTGGGTTCCATCCCCAGTACCTCGGAAAATGAAGCAGAGAACGCTGAGTTACTGAGGTTGGCCTTGAACCTGCAATCCTCCTATCTCAGCGACCCAAGGACTGGGATGACAGGCTTGCAGCCTGGCTCTGGACCACAGGTGTAGCATTGTGAACCAATGGCCGCTCTTGGGGCTATTGCTAAGTTTGCCCACTAGGGGGAGTGAAGGCTCCCTGCGGCCAGGCAGGTCTGGGTTCCCTGGCCGGATCCCACTCCTTCAGGCCAACGGAAGCTCCTGGTGGGAATTCTAAGGACAGCGTGGGGCCAGAGGGCCCCGGAGTCAAGTCCAAATTCTGACCTCTGCTGGCATTCCACAGTGGGTCACCCCAGGTCTCTTTCTTTTCCTTTCTTTCTTTTTTTTTTTTTTTTTTGGTATTGGGGATGAAACTCAGGGGCCTTCTACTACATCCCCAGCCTGATTGATTGATTGATTGATTGACTGAATGATTGATTGCTGCACTGGGGATGGAACTCAGTAAGACTCTGTTTCAAAACAAAGAATAAAAAATAGGGCTGCTGGGCGTGGTGGCGCACACTTGTCATCCCAGCATTCGGGAGGCTGAGACCGGAGGATCACAGTTTGTGGCCAGCCTCAGCTACTTAGTGAGGCCCTCTGCAACTCAGTGAGACCCTGTTTCAAAATAAAGAATAAAAAATAGAGCTGGGGGTGTAGCTAGGAGGTAGAATGCCCCTGGATTCCATCCCAGACCCACGAGAGAGAGGAGAGAGGAGAGAGGAGAGAGAACATTCACCTTTTTACTTATAGGGAACACTTTATGACTTCTTGGCATATTTTTTTATTTTTGTATTGGGAATTGAACCCAAAAGCAATCTACCTCCAAGCTACACCTCCAGCCCAATTTTATTTCTTTTTTTTTTTTTTCTTTTGGTGGTACTGGGGTTCCTGGAAGCCCTTCTACCTCCGGGCTACACGCCCAGACCTATTTTTACATTTTCATTTTGGAAACAGGGTCTCCTAAGCCAGCGCGCGCGGCTGGCTTCGAACCTGCGCGATCCTCCTGTCTCTGCCTCCCAAGCGCGGGGATTACAAGCGTGCACCACCACGCCCGGCCAGCCCAATTTTATTTCTTATTTAAAAACAGAGTCTCGCAGAGCGTGGTGGCACCCGCTTGTAATCCCCGCGCTTGGGAGGTGGAGACAGGAGGATCGCGCAGGTTCGAAGCCAGCCGCGCTCGCTTAAAAGAACCTGTTTCCAAATAAAAAAAAGTGTAAAAAATAGGTCTGGGAGTGTAGCCCGGAGGTAGAAGGGCTTCCAGGAACCCCAGTACCACCAAAAACAACAATAAAAAACAACAACAAAAAAACCCCAGAGTCTCAATAGGTTACTGAGAGCCTTGCTAAGTGGCTGAGGCTGGCTTTGAACCTCGGAGCCTCGTGTCTCAGCCTCCCGAGTCCTGGGATTACGAGTGAGCCCCACCACGCCCGGCTCAGGCTCGACCACCACTTTAAGGGCGAGTTTAACAACCTCAGAATATAAGCCTGCGCCCCCAGGCCCAGCTCCCCTTGGCATATCTGAACTGCCGGGACATTCCCCTTGTGCTCTGGGGCCACCGTCACGTAAGAGAAGTGTCAGGACGCCAGCACTGAGGCCCTGCGGCCGCGGGTCTGGAAGCCGGGCCGGCCGCCAAGGGTCTTAACGGGGAGGCCGCTATACCGCGCGGGCACGCGGGACGCTGCGCGAGGTGTGGTCTCTCGACACTCTTACGAGCGAGCCGGGTGTGGGGCGCACACCTATAGCCCCAGCACGTGGCAAGCTGAGACAGGAGGACTGCGGGCTTGAGGACGGCTACAGCAATTTACCAAGACTCTCAGCAACCTAGTGAGACCCTGTTTCAAAACAAAAATATAAAATAAAATAAAATTGGGCTGGTGCCGGGCGTGGTGGCGCACGCTTGTAATCCCCGCGCTTGGGAGGCGGAGACAGGAGGATCGCGCAGGTTCGAAGCCATCCGTGCTGGCGTAAGAGACCCTGTTTCAAACAAATATAAAATAGGTCTGGGAGTGTAGCCCGGAGGAAGGAGGGCTTCCAGGAACCCCAGTACCACCAAAATAAAATAAAATAAAATAAAATTGGGCTGGTGGTGTAGCTTGAAGGTAGAATGTCTCTGGGTTCAATCTCCAGTACTTAAATGAATGAAAGAATGAATCTTATGAAACTAAATAGATAAATTAAAACTTAATGTTAGCTGGGTACCGTGGCCCAAGCCTGGAATCCCAGTACTTGGGACTCAAGGTTCAAGGTTCAAGGCCAGTCTCAGCAACTTTTTGAGACCCTGTTTTTTTGTGTCTGTGTGTGTGTGTGGTACTGAGGGTGGAACCCAAGGGCTTTTCTACATCCGGGCTATACTCCCAGACCTATTTTATATTTTATTTGGAAACAGGGTCTCACTAAGTTGCTGAGAGCCTAAGTACCTGATGTTGGCTTCGAACCCGTGCGATCCTCCTGTCTCAGCCTCCCAAGCACTGGGATGACAAACATGTGTCACCACGCCCGGCTATGAGACCCTGTTTTTGGGGGGATTTTTTTGGTGGTACTGGGGTTCCTGGAAACCCTTCTACCAGAGGTCTACACTCCCAGACCTATTTTATATTTTTATTTGGAAACAAGGTCTCTTAAACCAGAGAGGCTGGCTTCAAACCAGCGTAATCCTCCTGTCTCTGCCTCCCAAGCGCAGGGATTACAAGCGTGTGCCACCACGCCAGGCTATGAGACCCTGTTTTTTTTTTTTAAGATAATTCTTAAAAAGGACTGGGGGACAGTTGGGCAGGGTGGCACAAGCTTGTAATCCCAGTACTTGGGAGGCTGAGACAGGAGGATTGCAGGTTCAAGGTCAGCCTCAATAACTTAGTGAGGCCCTCTGTAACTTCATGAGACCTTGTTTCGAAAGAAAAAATAAAACACAGTTGGGGGTATAGATCATAGGTAGGATGCCCCTAGGTCCAGTGGGCCAGTGCCCAGTAGCATGCATACACACACACACACACACACACACACACACACACACACACACACACGGCTGGTGGTATAGCTCAGAGGTAGGAATGTCCCTGATTCAATCCCTAGTACCAAATGGTATCCATATTCATGATATATATTCATAAATTCATATTTGTAAACATAGCTAAAATATGGATATATAATAGATACTATATATATATATTTTTTTTTTTTTTTGGTGGTGGTGGTACTGGGGGTGGAACCCAGAGGCTTTCTACCTCTGGGCTACACTTCCAGACCTATTTTCTATTTTATTTGGAAACAGGGTCTCACTAAGTTGCCGAGAGCCTCACTCAGTAGCTGAGGCTGGCTTCGAACCCGTGCGATCCTCCTGTCTCAGCCTCCCAAGCGCGGGGATTACGAGCGTGCGCCACCACGCCTGGCTCTACATTATACATATTCTAGGTATATATATTGGTAAAAGATGCTAATGACAATCTGAGTCTTCATCGGGTCCTAGTCCTTTCTGCTGGGGCTGCTGCGGCTTGGGTATGAGTGTCCCCCAGGCCCATGTGTCAGAGGCATGGCCCCGGAGTTGGTGCCGTGGGAGGTGGTGGGGCCCTTACGAGGGGGGCTTAGCAGGAGGTCCTCGGGTCCCTGGGGTGTGCCCCTTTGCTCCCGGGCTTGTGACGCGCGAGGATCGTGCGAGGACGTGCTCCCAGCACAGGCCCAAACAACAGGGCCAGCCGGACCTCCAAAACTGTGAGCCCAAACTAACCTTCCTCTTCGAACGCTGACTGTCTCGGGCATTTTGTTACAGCGTCGGAATGCAAACATAGAGGGTCTCGCCTCGATCCCCTTTTCTGCCGACTGATGGCTGAAGCCTGGGGGGCTGCGGCATCTCCCCAGAATAAGACAGCGGTGGAGCCCGTCATGTCAACCGACTCTTCGTTCGCCGCAGACTTCTCCGCGGCCTCCCGGGCTTCATCTCCCCTCAGTGCGGCTCCTCTCCGAGGTGGAGTCCATTCTCTCAGCCCTGCTCGCCTTGCTAACTCCCCGGCGGTTACGCTCCCCTCCTGGGATGGCGGCTTCTGCCTACGCCCCCGGCATGGTCATCCCCGAGGGCTGGAACCAACAAGGACCCGCTGCGCCCCCGCCCTTCCTCTGCCCCCTCCCTTCTGCCTTGGACTGAATGCAGGGCCATTCTGCCTCGGAGCGACACCCTCAGTCCTATGCTATTTTATTATTATTTTTTTAAATTTTGGAACTAGGTTGCTGAGTCTCGCTGTTATTGAGGCTGGCCTTGAATCTATGATCCTCTTGTCTCAGCCTCCCAAGGACTGGGATTACAGGTGTGCACCACCACGCCTGGTTGGCTGGCTTTCTCTCTCGCTCCCTCCCTCCCTCCCTTCTTTTATTTTTTGGTACCAGGGGTGGAAACCAGGGGCATTCTACCTCTGAGCTACATCCCCAGCCCGACTTTTTATTCTTTATTTTTCATTTATTTATTTTGGTGGTACTGGGGTTCCTGGAAGCCCTTCTACCTCCAGGCTACACTCCCAGACCTATTTTTTATACTTTCTAAGTTTGGAAACAGGGTCTCTTAAGCCAGGGTGGCTGGCTTTGAGCCTGCGCGATCCTCCTGTCTCCGGCTCCCAAGCGCGGGGATGACAAGCGTGCGCCACCACGCCCGGCTATTCTTATTTTCAAACAGGGTCCCACTAAGTAGCTGAGGCGGCCTCCAACCTGCGATCCTCCTTTCTCAACCTCCCAAGTGCCGGGATGACGGGCGTGCGTCGCCACCCGGCTCAGCTTCTTGACGTCGCTGCGGTTGACATCCTGCCATTAACGTGTTGACCTGACACTCAGTTCTCCCCTGCGGGCAGCGTGGCTAATCGCCTTCGTGTCCACTCGGTGCTGCCTGGAGAAGCGCCTTCCGTCTCCTGCCCCCACGCCTTGCCCAGCGCTGGCCCGGGCCTGGCTCGCGCCGGCCTCCACTCTCCTTTCGCTCCCTCATGGGGCTTAATCATTTCTAGCTTCTGGGTTAAAGTGAGAGGTCGGCCATGCCTGCCTTCACTTCAACACCTGCCCTTACTACTTGGCAGCTTTTCAACCCCGCGTCACAGGAAACAGGGCGGCCCGCGGACAGGAGGCAGATGGGGAGCGGCTGGGCGCGGAGCGGAGACAGCGCGCAACCTTTAGTTTACTATATATTATTATTATTATTATTATTATTATTATTATTATTATTAATAATTTATTTGTGATACTGGGGTTCCTGGAAACCCTTCTTCCTCCGGGCTACACTCCCAGACCTATTTTATACTTTTTATTTGGAAACAGGGTCTCTTAAGCCAGCGCGGCTGGCATCCAACCTGCGCGATCCTCCCGTCTCCGCCTCCCAAGCAGGGGGATCACAAGCGTGCACCACCACGCCCGGCTTTATTATTATTTTATTTTGGTTTTGGTACTGGGGATTGAACCCAGGGAAGCTCTGCCACTGAACTACACCCCCAGCCCTTTTTAGCTTCTTTCTTTCTTTCTTTCTTTCTTTCTTTCTTTCTTTCTTTCTTTCTTTCTGTCTTGCTTTCTTTTTTGCGGATCTGGGAATGGAACCCAGGGGCATCCTACCTCTGAATTTTTCAAACAGGGTCTCAGCCGGGCGTGGTGGTGCACACTTGCAATCCCAGCATTTGGTAGGCTGAGACAGGAGGATCGCAGTTTGAGGACAGTCTCAGCTACTTAGTGAGAACCTCCATAACTCAGTGAGACCCTGTTTCAAAATAAAGATAGGGCAGGGGGTATAGCTTGGAGAATGTCCCTAGGTTCCATCCCCAGACCCACAAAAAAAAAAAGAAAAAGAAACAGGGTCTCACTGTGTTGCAGAGGGGCTCACTAAATAGCTAAGGCTGGCCTCGAACCCAGGTCCTCCTGTCTCAGCCTCCCAAGTCCTGGGATTACAGGCAAATGATGCCAACAGTGAATCAAAGGTCCTGACTCCAGATGGCCGTGGTAGATACGCTAAGGACAAAGAAGCGTGAGGCCCCGTGAGGCCCCGCAGCGTGGCCAACACCAAGGAGACGTGCTGGGGGGGAAGACGGCCTCCGTGACCCGTGACCAGCCCGCGGCTGTGGGAACGCGTCGCCGTGAGGTGGCCGAACCAATGGCCAGCACCGGCCACCACGGCGACATTCAACCACATCCTGATTCACGTCTATTACTGTTGCTGCTACCACCACAACCACCATCATGTCCACTACCCCGACTGCCAGCCACCTCCACCATCACCAACAGCAACCACTATCACACTAACAACCACCAACCACCACCAACCATTACACCACCAACAACCACTATCACACCACCAACCACAACCACCACTAACAACCACTATCACACCAACAACCACAACCACCAACAACCACTACACTATCACCAATGGCAACCACTATCACACCAACAACCAACAACCACCACCAACCACTACACCACCAACAACCACTATCACACCAACAACCACAACCACCACCAACCACTACACCATCACCAATGGCAACCACTATCACACCAACAACCAACAACTACCACCAACCACTATACCATCACCAACAGCAACCACTATCACACCAACAACCACAACCACCACCAACCACTACACCATCACCAATGGCAACCACTATCACACCAACAACCAACAACTACCACCAACCACTATACCATCACCAACAACAACCACTATCACACCAACAACCACAACTATCACCAACCACTACACCAACAACAACCACTATCACACCACCAACCACAACCACCACCAACAACCACTATCACACCAACAACCACAACCACCACCAACCACTACACCATCATCAATGGCAACCACTATCACACCAACAACCAACCACCACCAACAACCACTACACCATCACCAAAAGCAACCATCACACCAACAACCACCAACAACCACCAACCACTACACCGTCACCAATGGCAACCACTATCACACCAACCACAACCACAACCCCATCACCAACGGCAATCACTATCACACCAACAACCAACAACCACAACCACCACCAACCACTACACCATCACCAACAGCAACCACTATCACACCAACCACAACCACAACTACCACCAACAACCACTATACCACCGCCAAAAGCAACCACTATCACACCATCCACTAAAATCACCAACACAACTATCACAACCACGACTAACACAACAACCACAACAAACCACTATAACCACTAACGTAGCCACCACGACCACAACCACCAACAGCAACCGCTACCACACTGCCAATGACCAACCACCGCCAGCCACCACTACAGCCACCAACAACCAGCACAGCCACTACCAACAAGCACCGCGATCCCCCACCAGCACCACCAGCACAGCCGCTCCAAGGGCACCACCATTACTGTGGACCCAACGACAGCAGGCTCCTGTCCCACAGTCCCCCGGGGCAGGGGACCTCGTGGCTGAGGCGGCCGGTGACCCACCCCTCAGGTAGAGACGTCGGGGCCTAGCAAGCCAAGGGGCTGTGTCCATTCTCGTGTCGCCGGGCCCTCAGGTTCAGGCCAGGGCCACAGAAAACAGGGAGCCCCCCACTCTCCTGGTGCGGGACCTTGGGCCGAGGCCAGAGCTGACCTCTCCCTCTTAGAGACAGAGGGCCAGAGGGGATGTGGTGATGGCCAGCACCCCCTCCCCTCCAGAGCACCCCAAAGGTGGAGTCGTAAGCTCACTATAGGGCCTTTTTTTTTGTGGTACTGGGGATGGAACCCTTCTACCTCCAGGCTACACTCCCAGACCTATTTTATACTTTTTATTTGGTATCAGGGTCTCTTAAGCCAGCGAGGCTGGCTTCGAACCTGTGTGATCCTCCTGTCTCCGCCTCCCAAGCGCGGGGATGACAACCGTGCGCCACCACGCCCGGCTAATAGGGCCATTTTCCGCTCAAGGCTTCTGCACTGTGAGGGGCCCTGGGCCCAGTCCTGGCACCGGGTGCTTGTTTCAGGGGCCCTGCCATCATTGCATTCTGCCGGTGTGGCCAAATCACCTCTCTCTCTCTCCCCCCTCCCTCTCTTTTTGGTGCTGGAAATTGAACCCAGAGGTATTCTACCTCTGAGCTGCACCCCCAGCCCTATTATTTTATTTTTGTGATACTAAAGATGGAACCCAGGGACATTACACCTCTGAGCTACACCCCCAGCCCTAATTTTTATTCTTTATTTTGAAACAGGGTCTCACTGAGTTGCAAAAGGGCCTAAATAGTAGCTGAGGCTGTCTATGAACTGCGACCCTCCTGTCTCAGCCTCCCAAATGCTGGGATTACAAGTGTGCACCACCACACCTGGCTAATTTTTCTTTTGAAGCAGGGTCTAAGTTGCCCTCGAACCTGTGATCCTTCTGTCTCAGCCTCCCAAGTACCGCAGGTACTGGGATGACAAGCCTCCACCACACCCAGCTTCATCTACGTCTCTCAAGAGAGGCCAGGCGTGTAATCCCAGCATTCGGGAGGCTGAGACAGGAGGATCGTGCATCACAGACAGCCTCAGATACTTAGTGAAGCCCTTTGCAACTCAGTGTGACCGTTTCCAAATAAAGAATGGAAAATAGGGCTGGGGGTGTAGCTCAGAGGTAGAATAAGAATACCCCTGGGTTCCATCCACAGTACCGCAAAAAAAAAAAAAAAGCTAAAAATGAAGGCCCTCCCCCCAACTCCCAGGCGCCGCATGGCCTCCCACCTCTAGACCCTGATCCAGCAGCTCCGGGGTGCGCGGCTCAGAGCCCGTGAGTCTACTGTGCAGGCCGCCCCGTTCAGACACCCTGAGGCCGTGCCGACCCGGTCCCCACCATGGCGGATTTTCTCACCCATATCCCCACGGCCACGTTCAGGGCAAAGTAGGCGGCGATGACGACGATGTCCACAGTACTCAGCTGCGGCCCCTCGGCGTGGAGGTCGCCCGTGGAGTTGTTGGCCGTCATCCTGCAGCGGCACCAGAGACCAGTGACCGAGGACGAGGCCGCGGCGAAGGGCTCTGGCGGGATTAATTGATCATTAAACCGAGGGAGACGAGGCACCTCCGGCCCACGTTGGGGCTGCGTGCAGAGCGGCTGCCTCCGCGTGCGCTGGGCTCCTGGGCCCTCGTGGGGAGCAGGGGGCCTCCCCAGCCTCAGAGGGCTTTGGGGGAGCAGAACAAAGCTTAGTGGAGCTAAATGAAAGCCAAATAGTCCCCGAAAGGAAAGGCTGCGCTGCCCAGCAGGAGGCTGGACAGATAGATGTATATGTATTTTGGAACTGGGGGTCAAACCCAGGCACTCAACCCTTAGCCATTTATTTATTTATTTATTTATTTATTTATTTATTTATTTATTTATTTGCAGTACTGGGGATGGAGCCCAGGGGCATTCTAACTCTGAGCTACACCCCCAGCCCTATTATTTTATTCTTTTGTGTGTATGTGTGTGGTACTGGGAATGGAACTCAGGGGCTTTCTACCTCTGGGCTACACCCTCAGACCTATTTTACATTTTATTTGGAAACAGGGTCTCACTGAGTTGCTGAGAGCCTCACTCAGTAGCTGAGGCTGGCTTCGAACCTGTGCGATCCTCCTGTCTCAGCCTCCCAAGTACTGAGATTATAAAAGGCACCACCCCTGCTGCCTTTTTTATTTTGAAACAGGCGCAGGCTAAGTCACTGCATGCTGGGCCTCCAACCTGCAATCCTCCTGCTCAGTCTCCAAGTGCTAGAATTACAGGTGTGCAACACTGTAACCCTTTTTTTTGGGGGGGGTACTGAGGATTGAACCAGGGGCATTCCAACTCCAAGATACACCCTCGGCTCTTTTTAATTTTTATGCTAAAACAGAATCTCACTATATTGCCTGCGCCGTCATGTCCGGCTTGGGCCTGTATTTAATTGGTGTAAGTGTGGCCATTGGGGCAGAGCCCCCCACCCCGCCCTGGGGCCTGGCTGTGACGGCTGCCGTGGCTTGGGGTGCACTGAGGCACCAGTGCTGGGCAGTCCTGGCCTCAGGAACTTCCCCACCGCAGACAACGATTCCTGTTGCCACTCTAGGTCTTTTTACTAGTCCAGTGAGACAGGTCGAGGCCCCTCCACTTGGCCACCCTTTGGGTCCCTGGGGTCTGGTCTGGGACAAGTGGCCAGGGCACCGAGTATCTATGGAGCCCGAGGAGGGCCTCTTCCTGCACGGTCATGCTCAAAGCGGCCGCGCCAGGTCTCCGGAGCCATCGTCGGTCACCACACAGCCGCTGGAGCGGGCGCTGGCCTGAGCGGGCGCAGACAGGGCCCGAAGCCGGCGCGCTAGCTGGACCTGGGCACACAGCCGGCTTTGCAAAGCGTTTGGAGTTTAACCCATGTGCAACCCTTCCAGACGTGTTAATGAGTGAGTGGCCTGCAAGTCCAGCTGTGCCGTGGCCTGGCAGCCCTGAGGAGAGGGGAAAGGTCGCTCCCGCCCCTGAAGGACCAGGCAGAGGAGAGATGGCCTTTATTATTATTTTTTTTTTTTTGGTGGTACTGGGGATGGAACCCAAGGGCTACCTCCAAGATACACCCCCCAGCCCTGTTTTTTATTCTTTATTTTGAAACAGGGTCTCACTGAGTTGCAGAGGGCCTAAGTAGCTGGGGCTGGCCGCAATCTGCGATCCTCCTGTCTCAGCCTCCCCAATGCTGGGATGATGAGCGTGCGCCCCATGCCGGCTTGAGACGAGCCACTTCTGAGAGTGAACCTCGGGCCGGCTCCGGCCGCCTTCTCCCCAGCTCCACGCATGCCTGCCACATGCCAGCCTCGGCCGGGGCTGCCTTCCCAAGCAACTGCTTAAACGCATTATGAATCGCAAGCTCGCTCCGCGCAGGGCTAAGGGCTCGTAACACCCGGACTTATTAAATCTGTCTCATTAACACAGTGTCCGCACCAGCAGTACGTGGCTGGGAGTCTGCGGTGTGAGATGGAAACGGCTTAGGGTTAACCGTACCTCACCCAGGCCAAAGTCCTGGGGAGGCAAAGGCATCATCCCGGCACTCGGGAGGCTGAGACCGGAGGATGGCGGCTTCAGGCCGGCTGCAGCAACTTGGCAAGAGCACCTTTCTCAAAATTAAAAAAGCAAAAAGAAGCCGGGCGTGGGGGGGGGGGCGCACGCTCGTCATCCCAGCACTCGGGAGGCTGAGACAGGAGGATCGCGGTTCGCGGACAGCCTCAGCTACTTAGTGAGGCCCTCTGCAACTCAGAGAGACCCGGTTTCAAAATAAAGAATAAAAAATAGGGCAGGGGGTGTAGCTTGGAGGTCGAATGCCCTGGGTTCAATTCCCAATACAAGAAAAGAAGCTGACAGTTCTGCCCTAAAGGGCGGGGAGGAGGAGCGGGGCACAGAGGGAAAGACACCCTGTGAACCTGGCCATGGGGCGGCGTGCCAGCCTGTGCCGGGGCCCAGCTACACCCACGTGCCCGCCCCACAGGCCGCGTGTGATCACAGCAGGAGACCAGGCGTGAGGCAGACGGGGCATCCCCGCCAAGAAGCCATTTGTACAAGTCCTGGTCCGCCTGCCTGCCTGCCCCCCTCCCTCCCTCTCTTTTCTTGTGGTACTGGGATGGAACCCAGGGGCTTTCTATCTCCGAACTACACCCCCTGCTCTATTTTTTATTCTTTATTTTGAAACAGGGTCTCACTGAATTGCGGAGGGTCTAAGTAGCTGAGGCTGGCCTCAAACTGCGATCTTCCAGTCTCAGCCTCCCCAATGCTGGGATGACAAGCGTGCGCCACCACGCCCGGCTCCCAGCCCTGTTTTTTACTCTTTATTTTATTTTTATTTATTTATTTATTTATTTTTTTGGTGGTACCGGGGTTCCTGGAAGCCCTTCTACCTTCTACCGGGCTACACTCCCAGACCTATTTTTTACATTTTCATTTTGGAAACAGGGTCTCCTAAACCAGCGCGCGCGGCTGGCCTCGAACCTGCGCGATCCTCCTGTCTCCGCCTCCCAAGCGCGGGGATGACAAGCGTGCGCCACCACGCCCGGCCTGACCTATTTTATATTTTATTTTGAAACAGGGTCTCACTGAGTTGCGGAGGGCCTAAGTAGCCCAGGCTGGCTGTAATCCTGGATCCTCCTGTCTCAGCCTCCCAAATGCTGGGATTACAAGTGTGCGCCCACACGCCCATACAAGGCTCAGCTCAGCGGTTACACAGGACAAAGCCTATCAATCTCTGCCACATTTGCAGGGGAAGATTCCAGGCTCACCGTGCAGACTGCGACTTTTTTTTGTGTGTGTGGCACTAGGGAGTGGAACCCAAGGGCTTTTCTACCTCTGGGCTATACCCCCTGCTCTATTTTTTCTTCATTTTGATACAGGGTCTCACTGAATTGCGGAGGGTCTAAGTGGCTGAGGCTGGTCTCAAACTGCGATCCTCCCGTCTCAGCCTCCCAAGCGCGGGGATTACGAGCCTGCGCCACCACGCCCGGCAGATTTCAACTTTTGATCAGGCCCTGACATCAATGTGCACTACTTTATGGAATGAATATGTTATGGTTTGGATATAAATGCTCCCTGAAAACACTCACATACTGGCAATGTACAAATATTCAGCGATGCTGGGCGTGGTAGCGCACACCTCTAATTCTAGTACTTGGGAGGCTGAGACAGAAGGATCACAGGTTCAAGGCCAGCCTCAGCTACTTAGTGAGGCTCTCAACAACCTAGGGAGACCTTGTTTCCAAGTAAGAAATAAAATTGGGCTGGGGTGTTGCTTGGAGGTAGAAAGCCTCTGGGTTCAATCCCCAGTTACACACACACAGGTTCAGAAATGAACGGAACCAGGGCTCTAATCTCATGGACCGCCAACCTGAATGGCTTTCTCGGGGGTGACTTGGCGGGTGGGTTGCGCCTGCCTGGAGGGCAGGGCCGGAGGTGAGGTCCAGGAGCCTGTCCTGGCCTCTTCCTGCAGCTGAGTTGAGCTCAGCTCTCCTCTGCCATGATCTCTGTCTTGGAGCCAGCCAACTCTGAACTGTGCCTCTGAAACCTCAGGCACTTAAACCTTCCTTGGACCGAGTTCTGAGGCTGTGATGAGGGGCAGCGGCTTCTGGGAGCCTACCTGACGTCAGGCGTGCACCACCGCGCCCGGAGTCAACCTGTGCTGCTGACGCTCCGGAGCGCCACCGTCCACGGCACGTCCAGTGATGACACTAAGACCGTGGAAAGCAGAGCCGACTGTTAGAGGACCTCGGACTTGACGCTGTCTGGCCACTCAGTGGAGACAGGAGCCTGGAATTACTAAGCCGGGCTTTCCTGGCCGAGGAAAGCCTGTGATATCAAAGCCTATGGTTTCCCACGGTGGGGAGTGGGTGACAGGCTCAGTGAGCGGTCAGGGCTTGCTGGACAGGGCCTTGGCCCTCAGCCCCTGGCACGGCCCGCCCCGCAGAGCGTCCGCCCCGCCGGTCGCATGGGCCTCATGAACCTCTGCCCTCCGCCCCAGCCAGTGGGCCGGGACACGGGATCCACGCCTCACGTGCCCCGGGAGGGTGCGGCGTCCTTCAGAGCCCCGTGCCAGCTGGTGCCAGGCTCCCCGCAGGCCGTGGGCTGCTCCGGCGTCTTCACATCCCTCCAGAGCTACCGACACGCCTCTGGTCTCTGCGGGCCCTGCCACGAGTTCATCCTAAGGCGACGTGCTTGCCGCTGTCCTGACGCCGCCGAGGCCTCTGTGCCTCCTGGAAACGGCACCAGAGGAAACGCGTCATCCGCAGCACGGGTATTCAGCTTTCGTTTTATTTTAGTTATAAAACAATTGCCTAAACACAAAGTTTTAAAAAACACACAAAACACAAGTTTTTATTCCTTCTTTTGTTCCAGAAAATAAATATAAACACGTATTCCATATGCTTACCTATAAAAAGCATTCCTAAAAACATCATTTATTTGATTCAACGCTATAATCCTTTTGGCTTTTCGATTACAGGTGTCAGAGGAGATCATTTAATTTTATTAATTTTTCTGGGACACTCAGCCCAAGCAACTTTGGGAAAGGCTATTTGTGAGCTCAAAAATCTTATTCCGAGTGTTATTTTGTAAATAGTTACTACAAACGATCAGGTCTAAAGTCTTTTATCTAAGTGGAGAATAAATTTTTTCTTTATAAAAGTTGCTCCCCAAACTCAGATGCCCAAACCGACACAGAAGCTTGGTCGGTCTCCGCGGGACTGGGGGGGGGGTGGGCACGTCCGGCGGGCGTCAGTCCCCGTGGCGCCGCGCTTCCAGTTCGGCCCTGGGGTGAGGTTTCAGGAGACCGCCGCTAGTCGTCGAGGCCTATGTTCCTGAACAGGTAGGACATGGACTCCCCGTGGTGGATGCGCCGGATGGCTTCCGAGAGGATCATGCTGATGTCCACGGTCTTGATCTTGGGGCACTGCAGCTTCTGGACCTCGTGAGGGATTGTGTTGGTGACCACCACCTGAGTCGGGACCGAGGGCATGAGCAGCCGGGCACGCGCGAGCCCCGGGTTCCACCCCCAGCACCCCAGGGAAAAAGAAACCAGGTGTGGCGGCGCACGCCTGCAAACCCAGTACTCAGCAGGCTGAGACAGGAGGGCCGCAGGTCCAAGGCTGGCTCTGGCAACTTAGTGAGACCATCTCAGCCTCCCAAGAACTGAAGTACAGGCGTGTGCCACCGTGCCTGGCTACCCCACATGTTTTGAGCCCACTCTTAACCATGAACGAGCTGGCTTCCATGCCCAACCTCCGTAACTGAGGTCCCGGGAGACCCAGCACCCACGCCCACGGCACCTCATCAATGGCGGACTCCTCTATCAGCCGGGGGGCGTCGGAGGACAGCAGGCCGTGCGTCGCCATCACGAAGATCTTGTAGGCACCTCTTTCCTTCAGGGTCTCAGCCGCGGCGAGGAAGGTGTCCACGTCATCGATGATGTCGTCCTGCCGAGCAGCAGGGAGCGGCAGGCCATGAGCACGAGGGCGCCCCCTGCTCCCACCACACTGCGGCTCTCACGTTAAGGTGCTCCCGACCCTGGCAACGGAACTGGGCCTCTACTTCTCATCTTGCTACTTTTCCCTAAAAAGGTTATTTTAAATACTGGGGAATTCTACCTCTAAGCTACACCTCAAACCTTTTTCTTTTTTTTCTTTGCGGTACTGGGGATGGAACCCAGAGACATTCTACCTCTGAGCCACACCCCAGCCCTATTTTTTCTTATTTTTTATTTTTTTATTTATTTATTTTTTTTTGTGGTACTGGGGGTGGAACCCAGAGGCTTTCTACCTCCGAGCTATACTCCCAGACCTTTTTTATATTTTATTTGGAGACAGGGTCTCACTAGGTTGCTGAATGAAAGCCTCACTAAGTAGCTGAGGCTGACTTCGAACCTGTGCGATCCTCCTGTCTCAGCCTCCCAAGCGCGGGGATGACAAGCGTGCGCCGCCACGCCCGGCTTTTCTTCTTTATTTTTGAAACAGGCTTTGGCTGAGTTGCAAAGGGCCTAAGTAGCTGAGGCTGTCCTCGAACCGCAATCCTGTCTAAGCCTCCCAAATGCTGGGATTACAAGCGTGCGCCACTGCGCACATGGGACGTCTGCTTTCCCGTTCATTTCCCACACACATTCCCAGGCTCCAGAGCTCCTGTGTCAAGCACTGTCTAGAGTTCAGTGGACACTCGTGTTTACTTTACGTGCATATACAACTCTTCAGGTGCACACTAATAATACTATGACAAAGAACAGATACGATTATTTTTTTGGACAGCGTGCGGCAAGGCCGTGACCGTGCGGCCCACCAGGCCCAGGCTCAACCCTGGGCCCTGGGCCCTGGGCCCCCACGCGCTGCCCCAGAAAAGAGGCAAAAACATTCAGAGCAGCAGGACTTGGAAGGTGAGAAAGGCCCTTCCCCGCCTGGAGACCAGGCGAGGCCGAGGTCCACTGCGCACCTACACAGAAGGCTGCAGGCGGCGGGCGCCGCAGAGCGGGCAGGAGCCTGTGCTCCCGCGGAAGGCGGAGAGGCCCGGCCTGGGTTTGAGAAGCCCCCACCCCCGTAACGCTCAGGGCGAAGCCTCGGCGCCGGGCCTCCCATCTCCTCAATGGCTGATCTGCCAAAGGCTTAACGATCCACATGGATTCACGGGGTGTCCTTGGGGTGTCCGGCTGGAGGCACGGCTCGCCTGAGCTGTGGCTCTGTGAGCTCACCCGCCACGATGGGCAGCCCTATCTGCCTTGGAGGTGGCCGACTCTGGACGGACCTCTGAAATCCAGGCTGACCGCCTTCCTCCTCTGTCAATGGCCAGGTGTTCCGGTCACAGTGGCAAGAGAGGGCTGAGCAAGGAAGGCCGGGAGTGGACGCTTCCCAGGCTAGCAGGGAGCGCCAGGAGGGAGCAAAGCCCAGGGGCACCGGGCATCGGTGCGTGGCGACACCCCCGCCCAGGCAGACCAGGACCAGCGTGCGTTCGCTCCGCTCTGCACAGGGGCTAAAGTGCGCTGCGAGAGCTGGTTTTATGACCAGCGAATGATATAAGTTCTGTGTGCGCACAGCACTAGGAAAGGAGCCTCGGCCTGCGCGCGCTGAGCACGCACTCTGTCGAAGTTACCCCCAATGAGGTTTTATTCTTTCTTTGTGGTACTGGAGATTGAACCCAGGGCTGTTCTACCTCCAAACTGACCCCAGCCCTAGTTTATTCTTTATTTTGAAACAGGGTGTCCCTAAGTTGCAGGGACCTCCTGTGGCCGAGGCTGGCCGTGAACCTGCGACGCTCCGGTCTCAGCCTCCTGAGCGCTGGGATTACGAGCGTGCGCCACCACACCCGTCCCCCGAGGTCTACTTTAAGACAGTAATAACCAACTTTATGCTCTAATCATAAAACAGCTTCCCACATCACTGCCAATAAACAGATGCCTGATATTTGGTTAACTAAGTACCGCTAATTAAGTAAATGAATGACGGCGTTTTCAGCTTTTGGCCAAACGTCCAGCACAAGGCACCGACTTGCAAGAGGCTCAGCGAGAGGCGGGCCAGGACCGCCCGTATCCTGGGTCTTTTTTTGTATGTGTGGTGCTGAGGACTGAACCCAGGGATATTTTGCCTCTGAGCTACATCCCAAGCCCTAATTTATGTTTTATTTGGAAACAGGGTCTCACAAAGTTGCTGAGAGCCTCACTATGTTTCCGAGGCCGTTCTTAACCCGCGATCCTCCTGTCTCAGCCTCAGTAGTAGGGCTACAGGCTCTGCCCGGCTTCCCCAGGCCTTATAGGAATGCGAATAATAAGTCAAGAGAGTAACAGCAGCACACACTAAACTAACAGGAGGAGCCGGGCGCGGGGGCGCACGCTCGTCATCCCAGCATTCGGGAGGCTGAGACCGGAGGATCGCGGTTCGCGGACAGCCTCAGCTACTTAGGGAGGCCTTCTGCCACTCAGTGAGGCCCTGCTTCAAAGTAAAGAATAAAAATTGGGCTGGGGGTGTCACTCAGAGGTAGAATGCCCCTGGGTTCCATTCCCAGTACTGTAAAATAAAGAAATAAATCAATTAGATTAAATTAACAGGAGGTCTACCTACCACGATGATGGCGATCCTTCCTCCAACATCTCCAACAACTGTGATCGGGGGCTTTTCTTTAGGAATCAGCACTGGTCGGGGCAAAGCACACATACCAAAGCTTCTATATTAAAAGGTAACACAGAGCCTTTAAGAAGGTAATGTCTAAGCCAGGCGTGGTGGCACACGCTTGTCATCCCAGCATTCGGGAGGCTGAGACCAGAGGACCGGAGGTTCGAGGACAGCCTCAGCTACTTAGTGAGGCTCTCTGCGACTTAGTGAGACCCTGTCTCAAAATAAAGAATAAAAAATAGTAGCCAGGCGTGGTGGTGCGCGCTTGTAATCCCCACGCTTGGGAGGCGGAGATAGGAGGAACGCGCAGGTTCGAATCCAGCCATGTTGGCTTAAGAGACCCTGTTTCCAAATTAAAAAATATATAAAATAGGTCTGGGAGTGTGTAGCCCAAAGGTAGAAGGGTTTCCAGGAACCCCTGTACCACCAAAAAAAAAATAATAATAATAAATAAAAAATAAATAAAAAATAGGGCAGGGGGTGCCTTGGAGATTCAATGCCCCTGGGCTCCATCCCCAGACCCAAAAAAAAAAAAAAAAGAAGTTAACTTCTCCTGACTAAGAACCTCCCAACAAGCCGAGCGAAGAAGGGAACTTCCCCAATTTGGCAGATGGCAGCCGTGACCCTCAGCTGGCCTGTGAGACCCAGGGCAGGCCTGGGCTGGCCTGGGGGCGAGGTGAGGACAGGTATGGCCTCCGCTGCTCAGCACTGCGCGCCCTGCGCTGACCAGGGCAACGAGAAGAGAAAGAAAGAAAAAAAGGAGAAGCGTCAGGTCAGAAAGGAGGGAGCAAAACTATCAGCAGACAACGGGACCCGGCACACGGAAGCCAGGGGGCCGCCGCACCGCCAAGGCGCAGGCCGGGGCCACTGGGCGGACGAGCGGCTTCCTGCAGCGCCCGCCTGCGCTCCGGCAATGCGAGCGCCCTGTGCTGCAGTGACGGGAAAAGGACGCGCGCGCGTGCGCAGAGCGAGCAGGTGGCACGCTTACTGGGGATCTCCAGGCTGGGGTGGATGGCGGCCACGCTCCTGACCATGGGCGGGGAGTGCCGGCCGTCCACCAGGTCCGACTCGGCGTCCTGCGCTTCTCCGTGGATGACGGCGATGCCCAGGCGCAGGCGCTCCGCGAAAGACTGTGCCCTGCGGGAAAGCATTGGACACGAGTCACGCTGCACCTGCTGTCTGGGGGGAGGACATTTAAGAGGACACAGAAAAATACAGTTTTCAGAGGCATTAATGACGGGACACACGAGCCTCCGCATTCCAGAGCCCGAGACCACAGGTGGAGAGCCCCGGGAGGCGGCGCCCGCAGAGGCGCCTGTCGCCCGGCGAGCAGCTCTCGGCCGCAGCTCTTTTCCTGCGAGTGGTAATGCTGCCTGGCCGCCATGAGCGTCAATCCCGCTAGACGAAGGGGCTGAGTACTGGCCCGAGTGCTGTGCATTGCCTTTGTGAAGTTAAGATGGAGATAAGCCAGTGCGCCCGCAGTGCGCACGTGTGCCAGGCGCAGGGAGCAGGCGCTGCATGCACCCGCCGCCTTCCGTATTCAGTGTCCCTGGCCCCGGGCGGCCGCCGGCCTGCCATCGCCACCCTCTAGTGTGTTGTGGACTCACTGAGGCCAGACCCTAGAACACGCACTCCTTTTCGGTCTCCCCTCACTCAACTAGTTTCAGAGATTCATCCCCGTCCCACCATCTACCGACAGCCTCCGCCTGACCGCTGAGGGACATTCCACTGCACGAATGGGTCACAGTTTACCATTTACTTTTCGGTGGACTCTTGGGTTTCTGGTTTTTTTTTGTTTTCTGCCGGTTTGAGGACAGCCTCAGCAAATAATGAGACTCTCAACCTACAAAGCCTGTTTCAAAATAAAAATAAAATAGAGCCGGGGTGTAGCTTGCAGGGAGCATGCTCCTGGGTTTAATCCCCAGTGGAGGAGGAAGAGGAGTGGAGAGGAAGAGGCCACTTTTAAAGTTCTCAAGGAAAAAAAAACTCAAAGACATGACAGTCTCTGGAGAGCCCAGCCTCCTTCACAGTCCAGAGCGGCTCTGTAAGTGGGCGCGGCGGCGCACACCCACCTTCCCAGGACTTGGGGAGGCCGAGACACAACATCACAGGTTCGAGGGCGGTCTTGGCGATTTAATGTGATTCTCAACAACTCAGCAAGACCCTGTTTCAAAATAAAAAATAAAAGCAGGGCGTGGTGGCGCACGCTTGTAATCCCAGCACCTGGGAGGCTGAGACAGGAGGATCGCAGGTTCAAGGCCAGCCTCAGCTACTTAATGAGGCCCTCAGCCACGTAGTGAGACTCTGTTGCAAAAATTTAAAAATTGCCGGGTGTGGTAGCACACACTTGTCATCCCAGCATTCTGGAGGTGGAGATCTGAGGATCGCGGTTCGGGGCCAGCCTCGGCTACTTAGGGAGGCCCTTTGCAACTCAGTCAGACCCTGTTTCAAAATGAAAAAAAGACTAAAAAATAGGACTGGTGATGTAGTTCAGAGGTAGAATACCCCTGGGTTATATCCCTGGTACTGAAAAATAAATAAATAAATTAAATTAAATAAAAAATAAGGCTGGGGGTGTAGCTCAGAGGTAAAATGCACTTGGGTTTGATCCCTAATACTGCAAAAAAAAAAAAAGACTTTTTTTTTTTGCTATTTTTCAGCATAATAATGATTTACATTGTGTTTACATCATGTTAGATATTTTATCTATTTTTTTGGTGATACTGGGGGTGGAACCCAGGAGCTTTTCTACCTCCAGTCTATACTCCCAGCCCTATTTTATATTTTATTTGGAAACAGGGTCTCACTAAGTTGCTGGGAGCGTCACTCAGTAGCTGAGGCTGGCTTCGAACCTGCGCGATCCTCCTGTCTCCGCCTCCCAGGTGCGGGGATGACAAGCGTGCCCACCGTGCCCGGCTTGATGTTTGATGTCTAATGTCAAATTCTATCAGTAGAGAGCCGGGCGTGGTGGCGCACGCTTGTCATCCCCGCGCTTGGGAGGCGGAGACAGGAGTATCGCGCAGGTTTGAAGCCAGCCGCGCTGGCTTAAGAGACCCTGTTTCCAAAAGTAAAATAGCTCTGGGAGTGTAGCCTGGAGGTAGAAGGGCTTCCAGGAACCTCAGTACCATCCCCCAAAAAAAATCAATAGAGAGGTATTTCATCTGTGGTCTTTTTGGGAGTACTGGGGGTTCAACTCAGTGGGGCAAGCCTGTGATCCTCCTGTCTCGGGCTCTCACGCACTAGTGATAGGGAGTGTGTTGGGTCCAGGCCCACCCCTGGAGTGCTTCCGCCCCCAGAGCAGGGCTCACCACGTCCCAGGCCGAGGGAGTCAGGGTGGCTGTGGAGTTGGGAGGGGGTGGGCCGAGAGGAAGAAGCTGGCCTGCAACGGGGGTCCTTCAATGTGCAAAAGCAGGATTCAAAATGGACCAATCAAGTCCCAGACAAAGGACCAATCGTGCCCCGGATCCAAAACTCAGGTTCCCCGGATGGGCCAGTGAGATGAGCTGCCAGTCTATGTAAGCTAGCCGGAGAGGCCCTGCTGGGCAGGCGGGGCCAGTGAGAGCAGCAGGCGGAGGCTGCTCTTCAGGAGAGGTGGCGCCTGCGTGGCGTGGCCGCCTCCCCGCGCAGGGAGCGGGCCGCCTCTCGTGTTTCCTCCTATTAAACGCTGCACTGATTCTGTGGCTATAAAACACAAGAACCAAGGTGAGCTGCGGACCGAGAGCCCTCGCCCGCGCAGCCCGCCCGCAGCGGCGCCTATCTACGTGGGGCCGTGACCTGGTTCTTCCTTGTCTTCGCCCCTCAAAGGGCCTGGGAGGCGGGCGCCTGGCCCGGCCTGGCCCAGAGGGCGCAGGGGGCTCCGAGGCCGCTGCGCCCGCCGTGGCCCATCAGGGCGCTTCGCGTGCGCTTTGGGCCTCTGCCCGGGCCTTGAGCCCTCAGACCCTGGCGCCAGCCGGCCAGCAAGGCTGCAAGGGCGGCTGCTGACCTCAGGGCTGCTGACCGGTCTTGAGGAGTCTTCCTCCAAGGAAACCGCATCTAACTCCCCCAGCTCCTCCTCTGCTCCTGCTGCCGTGGACGCACCAACAGCGATGGAGGCCTGGAGGCCCAGGGGCACGCAGCGGTTCCCACTCCGCTCGCGGCCGCGGTGCGGGCAGGGAGCGCGAGGGCTCCAGGGCACCGGAGCCCCTGCTGCCCCAGGAAGGGCAGAGGGCAGGTGGCGGTGGGCCAGGCACGGTGTGCAAGCCGACCAGCCGCCACGTGCCGCAGGCGGGGCTGCCAAGAGACGGGAGCTACCGCGCTCGCTCAGCGCGCCTACCCCGGGCCCCCCTCCCACAGGCGCCGTCTTAATGAACGGACTGTCTCCCCAGGGCCGGGGGACGCCGTTTCAGTTTGTGGCACGTAGACGCCGGCATGGCCAGCCACGCGGCGCCACCTGGAGGCCACGGTCCACAACCTCAGCAGCCACTCCAGTGGCCACGGGAGTGAACCCTGTGTGTTGTTTTCCTCTCGGCGGGAAAAGGCGGCTTCAGAAGCTAATGATACCGGCCTGGGGTTTCAGTTCTCAGGGAAATCTACAAATGACTTTTAAACACTGGGTGAATGCTCGAAAGTGCTCTTGGATCCTTAAGGTCTACAGTAACTTACTAGAGCCTGTTAAAAGTGCTTCTGGGCTGCTGGGAAACTGGAATGTGCCGTCTTTGGGTTAGGTTCCCGGAGACTGTAATTGTATGCAATGCTCTGATGAGGTGGACAAGACCTTGGCTGTCTTTAGTGATAAAAAGAACCGTCTAAGCTCAAGTGCTTCTAGGATTGTTCTGAGTGCACGCTTAAGGAAGGTCAAGGAACCAGTACATGAGATGTGCCTAATACGAGGGCGCTTCTGGAAAGAATGTTTAAAAAAGAGGACACCACGTGGGGAATAAAGAGAATATTTGGGGGAAAAAGACAGTTTTATCCAAAAGATTATCCCAAATGAGAAAGGAAAGATTAGGGCAAAATCCAAAGATTGAAGCCAGCCTTAGAGGGTCTGAGTAAGTCACAAAAGGTTTGTGGAAGATAAAGTTCATGAAAAGACTTTTGTGTGAGAGGAAATTTGGTTATAGAGAAAATTACTCGGGTAAGGACTCTCACCTCCAGGTCTCCCCAGGGACAGGATCCCGGAAGGAGCCCAATCACACTGCACCTTCCTTTCCACTTCCTCTGGGGACACAGGACCACCTCCCCTCCTCCTTCCCTTTCGCGATCCAGACTCAGCCCTCCTCCATCTCTGGACAGGGCACGCACACGCTCGGGGCCCTGCTTCCTGTCAACATTCTAGGGTCCATCAGTATGGGAGTGCATCCCTCTCATCTAAGACCCCACCAAAGCCTTTCCACGTTGGCGGATAAATGTGAAGTAGTCAGAAGCAAGCCGGGCGCGGTGGGCACGCCTGTAATCTCAGTACTTGGGAGGCCGAGACAGGAGGATCTGGGTTCGCGGACAGCCTCAGCTACTTAGTGAGGACCTCTAAAACTTAGCGAGACCCTGTCTCAAAATAAAAAATAAAAAACAGAGCTGGGGGTGTAGTTCAGAGGTAGAATACCCCTGGGTTGAATCCCTGGTACCCCCCCCCACACACACACACACAACAAATAGTCAAAAGCAGGTTTACTTTTTTGATGAACAGTGTTGATTAAAATCACCACTGGGCACACCAACGTCAGGTCTTTCCCACCATCTTCTGCTTTCCTTGTGTAACCAAGAGATTCCAGGGGTTACTGTGAGGTTTCCCGTCCAAAGTGTATGTCAAGGTGCCTGTCCTGCTCTGGAGCGGGCCCTGGGATGCTCACCCAAGGGCAGGGCCCTGTCACTTGTTTTCCTTTTAGATGGTCACTTCCACAGCTCCCAGCGCCCTAACCAGCACACTGCCTGACACTAGCAGGCGTCACCCAAATGTGCGGCCACTGGAGATAAAACGGGTCGAACCCTCACTCATATCCATCACAGAGACCCGAGCTGTCTCCCTCCACAGAAACAACAGCCTCCTAAGCCCCAGTCCCAGAAGGGCTCGTCCCACCACCAGGAGTCTCTAACCCAGCCCTCCTTGTGACACGGCCGTCCTTGGTGGAAGAAACCCAATGGATCTTGGAGGTCATTAACGAGGCGGCCGTGCCGCGCGCTCCTGTGCCTCCAAATCCCTACGCGTCGCTAGCGCGGCTCCCCACCAGCACGGGCTTTCCGTCCTCAAGCCCTGGCACCTCCAGGCTCACTGGTGCGTCCTGGCTTACTTGCTTCTAAGGATCCCTGGGGACAAAATGGTCAAGGTGCGAGCACTGCCTCGGGGACCCGGGACAGCCCCACCTTTGGGCGAGCTCTGACTCCTGACTTGAACCACCCCAGTGCTTCCGGAACCGCCGGCCTCCAGCATGGACACGATCCCCCGGTTTGTTCTCCCACCGAGGAGGAGCCTCCACCCCGTCCCGGCGCCGAGGCCACGGCGGCTGTGCTGGCTGCGCGTGTGTTGAGAACAACACTGACTACCGGGACACTCCTGATTAATATTGCCCTGTTGGTTTTCAACTTCCTGAGGGAGGGGGCAGTGGGAACTTCCCAGCAAACTGTGTTTGAGTTTTTGCGACGGCATCCAGGCCTGTTCACCTGGACGTAACACCAACCCTTGGCTGGAAGGTAACCCCATAAACAAGGCAAAGAGGGACACGACCCTCAAGGCTGACCATTGTGTACAACAGGGAGGCTGCTGCAAACTGGGGCTGCCGGCACAGCCGTCCCTGTCATCGTTAGAAGAACGACGGAGGCCTCTCCCAGCGGCGCGTGTAGGGAGTACCAGCCAAGCCCCAGCGGCGCCGGGTACCAGGTACCGTGTCAGGCTGAGATTAGGGAGCCCGTGTGCACTACGCCCCCGGCCAAAAAGGCCTGAGGCCTTCTACATCAGGAGCGCGCCCGCGAGGGAGCCCGCCAAGCCGCAGAGTCGGGACTCGAGAGGGGCAACGAGGACCCAGGCTGCTCGAACAGACCACCTGGATGAGCTCCCGGCGGGGGCGGCTCTCGGGGACCACGGCTGCCCTGCTGCAGGCAGAGGCCAGGCCGGCGTGGCGCCGCAGGGGCGGCTCCTGAACAGCCCCTCCCCGGCCCCTGCTACACGCCGCTCGTCCATCACGTCTTGGGAGCCCAGAGCTTTCGGTCGTGAGGACGGCGCGGCCCAGCCCAGCTTTAGCGGCTCCATCTCACGGGGACCACAGGCTCGTGCCCCCGCCTGCCTCGTGGCTCACGATCCGGTGAGCTGCGGTACCCAATTGGAAAATGATTGTAAAAGGACTTTTTAAGGAAAACGGGCTGTATTCCTAAATATGACTCCATTCTTTTCCTCTGCAAAGGACTGGCTTCGCTGGCACATGAACTCTCATCCTGAACCCACCTCAAGGACCGCGTCACCAACTTACCCAGCACTCCAAGCTGCTCTGCGCTGGGGCTGCCCCTGTGAACAGCTGGGCACTTGGGTTTCATAAAACGTCCCCTTTTAACCCTACAAAAAGTAGCCTCTCAACTGGATACAATTCTGTTAATAAATTACTGATTTCCTGTAACGAGAGGCAGTAAACAGCCAGAGTACACTAGCAGGTATGACTGGCCTCTCAGCTGGGACTGAAAAGGAGGGGGCTGAAAACACACGCTCAGCCAGTGGGGTGCGCAGGACTGCCCCCGCAGGACTGCCCGGGTCGGTTTGGGGAAGAGGAAGGACACGCACAGGAGGACGAGGTCGCGCCTACCTCTTGGCTGAGGCCGGGGACTTGGCCACGATGACTGCGTTCCTGTAATCCGGGATCTGCGGCACACAAGAGTCAGGGATTACCAGCACGTCTCTAAGGGCCGGGCGCGGGGCGCACGCGTGTCATCCCAGCATCCGGGAGGCTGAGACCCGAGAATCGCGGTTCACAGACAGCCTCAGCTACTTAGCGAGGCCCTCTGCAACTCAGTGAGACCCTGTTTCAAACTAAAGAATAAAAAATAGGGCAGGGGGTGTAGCCAAGAGGTAGAACGCCCCTGGGTTTTATCTCCAGTACCGCAAAAAAAAAAAAAAAAAAAGGCGCCTCAGATACTCCTCTGCCTCCTCCAACCAGCCAAGGAAATCATCAGCACAGCACACAAAGACTCTGATAAGACGTCTGTGGTCTCTCCAGAGGTAAAAACAGGAACCACACACGTAAAGAAAGAACAAACTGTCATGAAAAAAACCCTGAGAAGAAATGTAGAGGAAGAAGCGTATGGTCTAGACAGGACGCTACCGAGGGCGCAGCTGAACACGCCCGAGGGATGGTCAAGGAACTTTCCAGAACGCAACACAGAACCAAGCAGCCCGAAGGCCGCGGCCGGGGCGGTGGGCCGTGACCTCAGGAACTCAGAAGGTGGAGGCAGGAGGACTGTTGAGCCTTGGAGTTTGAGAACAGCCGGGGCAACACAGCGAGACAAGGAAAAGAAAAAAAAACAAAAGAAACTCAAAAGAAGGCAGATATTTCTATGTGTGGCCATGGGGAACTGAAGCCAGGAGCGTGTCCTTCCGAGCTATGCCCCCAGCCATGTATTTTATATTGAAACAGGGTCTCACTGGATGGCCGAGAATCTCAGTATGTTGCTGAGGCTGTCTTCGAACCTGCGACCCTCCTGACTGAGCCTCCCAAATACTGGGATTACGGGCGTCCAACGCGGTGCCCGGCTAGATTAAGAAATTTAAAATACACAGAACTGCGTTTAAAAAGTACAATAATACATCAAATTTTAATCCGTTAGGGACAGTGCCAAGAAACAGAAGTATACTTTCACCAGAGTATAAAATTAAAAAGTTTGCGCTAGCTTACCTCTTCCTGAATGTACTGTAACAGAAAAGGAGACGCGCGGAGGTTGTCCACAGGAATGTTGAAGAAGCCCTGGATCTCCTTCTGGTGTAAGTCCATGGTGATGAGGTGAGTCAGGCCTGGGGAACGGAGCAGGCGCACCACGGAAACAGCTTAAAACAAACTCTACAGAGAAAATGCTATGCCTAATGAAGTACCATCAAAAACCCCAACACACACAAAAACCAACACTTTAATGGTTTATGTTTAGTTCTATGAAGATACAGGATATTGATAGATTATATATATATATATATATATATTTTTTTTTTTTTTTGCGGGTCTAGGGATGAAGCCCAGGGGCATTCGACCTCCAAGCTACACCCCCTGCCTTATTTTTTTATTCTTTATTTTGAAACAGGGTCTCACTGAGTTGCAGAGGGCCTCACTAAGTAGCTGAGACTGTCCGCAAACCACGATCCTCTGGTCTCAGCCTCCCAAGTGCTGGGATGACAAGCGTGTGCCACCACGCCCGGCTGATACATGGTATTTTATATTAATGTAAAGTTTAGAAATAGCTGGGCGTGGCGGTGCTTTCTTGTGATCCCCGCGCTTGGGAGGCTGAGACAGGAGGATCGCACAGGTTCGAAGCCAGCCTCAGCTACTTAGTGAGGCTCTCAGCAACTTAGTGAGGCCGTTTCCAAATAAAATATAAAATAGGGCTGGGGGTGTAGCCTAGAGGTAGAAAGCCCCCGGGTTCCACCCCCAGTACCACCCCCACACACACAAAAGTTTAGAAATAAGCCGGGCGTGGCGGCGCACGCTTGTAATCCCAGCATTTGGGAGGCTGAGACAGGAGGATCGCGATGTGCAGACAGCCTCAGCTACTTGGTGAGGCCTAAGTTGCCCTTTGCAACTCAGTGAGGCCCTGTTTCAATTAAAAAAATAGGGCTGAGGGTATGGCTCAGAGGTAGAGTGTCCCTGGGTTCCACCCCAGTACTGCAGAAAGAAAGAAAGAAAGAAAGAAAGAAAGAAAGAAAGAAAGAAAGAAAGAAGGAAAGAAAGAAAGAGAAAAGAGCGAGCCAGTTGAGAAACAGCGGAGATGAAAGCAGCGTTCCGGAACACCTCTCAGGTTTCCGGGGGCAGGCCCACCGCCGTGACGCTTCCTGAGCAGGCATGGCCAAGCTGGGCTGAAGACGTCTGGACTAACTGAGCACACCGCCTGGGAAGTAGAGAAAGCGGGACAGCCCGCCCCACCCTGTCCTTAAGGACACCTGGGACGCCCAGGTGCTGGAACAGCAGTGCCGTTCACAAGAGCAGACAGTGCGCCTGGCCGAGCCGATGGGGGGTGGGGGGCTCCCCCAGGTGACCGTAGGCCGCCTGCCCGCCCGCCTCATGGAGCCCACCACAGCTCCAGTGCTTTCAAGGCCTGTGCTGCTGGGGCCATTTTATTTTGAAACAGGGTCTGCCTTATCGCTGGGGGTCTAAGTTGCTGAGACTGGCCTCAGATCTGTGATCCTCCTGTCTCGGCCTCCAAGTACCGGGATCACAGGTGCACGCCACCACACCCGGCCAGGCGAGGACTTCATTGCTTCCTGTCTGTGATGTGGACCTTCCATAATCCACCCCACACACACACACGTGTCTTTCCACGCACAATGGCACCGTTACGGCCTGGACTCCAGATCCCTCCGGAGCTTGCGTGTGGGCAGTGCGGCCCGGCGTCCATGTGGCGTGACGTGTGGCCTCGGGGACCACCGTCCCGGCCACTCTCCTGCCTCCGCCAGGCATTAAAGCCTCGCCCTGCAGATGGGCGGACCAAGGCTGATCGGAGGCCTCCAGGCCCACAGGATCTGCGCCAAGAAACCTTTCTTCTAAGTTGGGCCCATCAAATACTTACAGTGACCAAAACACACTGATGGAGACAGAGACTGTGGCGTCCCTGACACAAGGGGCATGACTTAGGATTCCCCAACACTAAACAACATGCATGGCTTGAAAAATACCCCCGGCGGTCCTTTCCGGGAGAGGCTGCCTGCGAAGGGCGCAGCACGCTCACGACCACCCTACCCTCTCTTCACACAGCCTAACGCGACTGTACACTGCCATTTCAATTAACTTTTGAACAGAATTTAGGAAACGATGAAAATAAAAGTCGTTCTCGCCATCTTTGCGTTCTCTGCAGTGTTCTCCTTACACGCGCCCTGACCGCGGGTTTGCTTTTTATGATTTCAGTTACCTATGGCCCCAAAATTATTACACAGAAAATTCCAGAAATATAAGTTTTATGTACTTTTTCTTTGATGTGATACTAGGAATTGAACCCAGGGGCATTCTAACTCTGAGCTCTGAGCTCCACCCCCCACCCCTATTTTTCATTTAAAAAAAATTTTTTTTTGTGGGTCTGGGGATGGAACCCAGGGGCATTCAACCTCCGAGCTACACCCCCTGCCCTATTTTTATTCTTTATTTTGAAACCGGGTCTCACTAAGTTACAGAGGGCCTCACTAAGTAGCTGAGGCTGTCCGCGAACCACGACCCTCCTGTCTCAGCCTCCCGAATGCTGGGATGACGAGTGTGCGCCGCCACGCCCGGCTTAGACGTTACCTTCTTAAAGGCTCTGTTTTACCTTTTAATATAGAAACTTTGGTATGTGTGTTTTACCCCGACCAGTGCTGATTCCTAAAGAAAAGCCCCCAATCACAGTCGCGCCACCACGCCCGGCTATTTTTTTAAATTTTGAAACAGGGTCTCATTAAGTGGCAGAGGCCCCTACTAGGTAGCTGAGCCTGCCCGCAAACCTTCAATCCTCCTGTCTCAGCCTCCCAAGTACTGGGATCACAAACACGCGCCTCCATGCCCAGCAAAACATAGCTTTTAAATTGCACATTCTGAGCCGGCGTGGCGGCGCACGCTCGTCATCCCAGCATTCGGGAGGCTGAGACCTGAGGATCGCGGTTCTCGGACAGCCTCAGCTACTTAGTGAGACTCTGTTTCAAAGTAAAGAATCAAAAATAGGGCAGGGGGTGTAGCTCAGAGATTGAATTCCTCTGGGTTCCATCCCCAGACCCCCCCCCACAAAAATAATAAATAAATAAATAAATAGAACATTCTTCTGAGCAGCAAGACACCTCAGGATCCTGCTCTGTCCCGCCGGGAGCCGACCGGCCCGCTGGCCAGTGTATCCACGCTGTATACGCTACCCGCCCGTCGCTCGCTCGGCAGCTGGCTCAGCTAGCAGACCTACCGCTGCAGCCCTGCAGTGCTCAGAGGTCAGCATTACTCCTCGCTCCAGACAGCCACTGGGGTCCTGGCGTAAGTCTCTTGTGAGTAAGGACGCACTGCTGTATAATCTAGTTGTATTCAAACTATTCTGTTTGGCATTCTGATTTGGTAGGATAGTGGATAGCACTCTGAAGTCTTTCTTTCCCCTTTGGTCCTGGGGATTTGGGGGGACACTCTGTCTCTGAGCCTCACCCTCAGCCCTTTTTAATTTTCTGTTTCTGAGATCGGGTCTTGCTACTTCGTCGAGGATCTCACTATGCTGCTGAGGCCGGCTTCCGGTCTGCGATTCTCTTACCTCAGCCTCCCTAGTACTGGCATTAGAGCGTGTGCCTCCGGTTGCCTGACGATGCTTCGAAAATTGTAAGGTAGAAATAAAACTCCAAGGCGCCCAGGAACTGCCCAAGGCCCCCAGCCCTCCTTACCAGCTTTGCACATCATGGACGCCAGCAGCTTGGAGACGATGGAGCCTCTCTTCCTCATCTTGCACTGCTTGCTGTACGGGAAGTAGGGCACCACGCCGATGATGCTCTTGGCGCAGGAGGTCTTGCACGCGTACACCATGATCAGGAGCTCCATGACGGTGGTGTTCACGTCCCTGTCGCCCAGACACGGAAGAGCCCCCGAGAGCGTCAGGCGCTTGGCGATAGCGCCCTGTAGGCCTGGGGTGGCGCTCGGCGGCAAAGCCCAGGCTTAGCCTGCTGAGGCCCAGGGCACCATTCCCAGCACCAAAACGACAGCGATAAAGATAAAAGCAGTGCAAGCCGGGCGTGGCGGTGCACGCCAGTACTTGGGAGGCTGAGACAGGAGGATCACACAGGTTTGAAGCCAACGTTAGCTACTTACTGAGGCTCTTTGCAACTCAGTGAGACCCGGTTTCAAAATAAAGAATAAAAAATGGGGCTGGGGTGTAGCTCAGAGGTCAAATGCCTCTAGGTTCCATCCCCAGATACGAAAAAAAAAAAAAAAATTAGGGCTGGGATATAGCTCAGAGGTAGAATGCCCCTGGGTTCCAGCCCCAGTACTGTCAAAAAAAAGTCTCTGCTGCAGCCAGACACCTTCCATCCCAGTCCTTGGGGCACCGAGGCAGGAGGACTGCTTGTCCAGGCAACATAGCGACACCCGATCCATCTGTCTGAGGGCCTGGCACCATTGCTGAGGCTGGTGACCTTCCTGTCTTAGCCTCCCAAGTACTGGGATTAAGGTGTGCGCCACCGTGTCCAACTCCGCGCTGTCTCCTGAAACACACACGCACTCCCAGAGAGGACGCAGAGCGGCCAGCAGCTCGCTCAGAAGCACGAGCAAAGCAAGACCCCCGGCTGAAGGCCGCCCGAAGGCCTCGCCCGCGTCTCTCCTGCCGGACACTCCGCCCACAGCGGCGCTGGAGAGCGTCCACTCACTTGGAGACGGTCTGGATGATGAAAACATCTTTCCCCCTCACGGACTCTTGAATCTGCACTCTTGTTTCTGGGAGGAAAAGGAAAAGAGAGGGGAGGCATACAGTTGAGATTCTCACAAGGAACAAATCGCCTGCACCGCTGGCCCATGTCACGTAACATGGGCACTGGGACCAGCACCAGAGTCCCCGGCTCCATGCGCGACAGCAGATTAACACCCACGCCGCCAGTGACCGTGCTCTCAACGGCACCCGGGACGCCGCTCTGGCTGGAGGCAAGCCACCCGAGGCTTCTCGGCCTCCGCGGCCAGCGCTGCCCCCAGAGCTCAGCACCGCTCAGGGAGGGGCGCGCCCGCCCTCAGCATCCGCGAGCCCCGAGCCCACCGGGCTGCGTGCGTGAGGGCAGAGGGAAACCACGGGGCCCGCCTCGGACACCTCTTCAACTGTCAGCGTCAGGTGAAGAAAACAGAGGGGCTGTGGGGGCCAGGGGAGACTAAAGGGACACAGACACGTGGCCCAAGCGGACAGTCCTGGGCGGGGCGGCGGCTGGGCCGCAGGGCTGGGCCGCCCAGTGGCTAGCGCTCGCCCCGCAGGTGGAGGCCCCGGCTTCCGGCCCTGGCACTGCAAAAAGCCAACAACTGCAAAGGCCCTCTAGAACAACTGGGGAAACCTGAGTCCAGACCCCAGACCCCAGCATACAAAAGAGTCACTGCTGACTTCTTAAACGCAACACCGGGGCCGGACTTTCGTAGAAGAGAGCGCCCGTTCTCAGGAGACCCGTGGTCATGTACCCGGCGGTCAAGCGCTTGGGCATCTGCAGCTCACTTCCAAATGGCTGCACACGTCCACACTCGGGGCCAAGTGTGACCTGCTGATCCGGACACACACACACACACACACGCTCGTCCTTCAACTTTCATGTCTGCTGGGGTATTTTTATTAAATGTGCTGGGCAGGGCGGGCATGTGGCTTGGGGGTGAAGCGCTTGCCTGGCACACTTCCAGACCCGGGTTCCATCCACAGCACTGCTAAACACATAAGATATACAGTTTTAAAAGTTGCGGAAAATGGTGCGCAATTCTACAAAACCACGTGCTGTGATGCCGTGAAATGAGCCCTCGGAGCCGGGCGCGGCAGAGCCCGTCACCCCAGCACTGGGAGGCTGAGACGGAGGACGGTGGTTCACGGGCAGCCTCTGCAACCCAGTGAGGCCCTGTTTCCAAATAAAGAATAAATAAAAAAGGGCCAGGGCGTAGCTCAAAGGTAGAATGCTCCTGGGCTCCACCCCCAGTACCGCAAAAAAAAAAAAGAGAATGAGCCCTAGGCCAGAGGTCAGACAGAATCCCTCCACTGCCGCTTTCAGAATGTGGGGAAAGCGCAATGCCAGCGCCTCCGGCCCCTCCCTGACGCGCTCCTTCCCTCTCTCCATTCGTAAACCCTGTGCTGCCCTCCTTCGCCCTCCGTCTCCCACCCCACCGCCCTGCCCTTCTGAAGCCCCGAGGCGGCGGCTCTGCAGAGACCGCCATGGGGAGAGCCATGAGGCCAGCTCCCGAGGCCGCCCACAGCGAGGGCTTACTGAGAACCCGCCGCCTGCCAGAACCGTGAGGCTGCAGCCCCACTGGTGTACAGCGGAGAGGGGAGCAGCCTGACAAGGATGAGGTCTGTGACTCTCAAGCCCCGTCAGGACATCGGCCCGCTAAGCAATTTCAAATACCCACCATCTCTGAAGAAATTAAAAAGATTAAATAACACATTCTTTACAATTTGGGATGATTATGTGACCATGAAAATCAATTAGCAAGGGTATTTCTTTGTTGTGTGGCAGTGGGAATCGAAACCAAAGGTATTTTACCTCGGAGCTAAACCCCCAGCCAAATTTTATTTCTTATATGGAAACAGGGTCTAAGTTGCAGACAGCCTCGCTAAGTAGCTGAGGCCGGCTTTGAACCTAGGAGCCTCCCGTCTCAGCCTCCCAAGTACTGGGACTACAAGTGTGCGCCACCACCCGGGCTTAGCAAGGGCATTTCTTAATGAGATTTCGTGAAGTCTAAATTAAGGCAGCTTAGGCGGAAATGCAGATTAACCAAGTAGGAGCCTGGGGGCAGAGCCTGGGGCGGAGCCTTCCTCAAAGCCCTGGGCTCCATCCCCAGGACCAGAGAGAGACCCACCATGGGAGCCCGTAGCCCCGGCTCCTCAGAAGGCTGAAGCAGGAGGACTGCGTAAGCTCAGGAGTTCCAGGCCAATGACACCCTGGCTCTCACAAACTAAGAAACAAATGAAACCAGCTAAAACTGCAGCCACGCAGGATTCACTGCCTCAGGAGACGTGAATCCAACCGACAGCTTAGCTGACCCTTCATGCAGTTGACAAGCCAGCTCATGTACTGATGCAGTTTTATTTTAAAAGGTCTAACAGTGGCACTCAAGCCAGGGCTGTAAGAGCACCCTCTTCCGGCGGCCGGGCGCGGTGGCACACACCCGTTATCCCAGTACTTGGGAGGCTGAGACAGGAGAGTTGAGGCTCACAGTAACACAGCAAGACTGTTTCAAGATAAAGAATGAAATAAGGCTGGTGGTGTAGTTCAGAAGCAGAGCGCCCCTGGGTTCGACTGACCGTGTGTGCGTGCACGCGTGTGCGCGCGCCTGTGTGTGTCTCTCTCCCTCTCCCCCCACCCTGCCGGCCTGACCTCCCGCTGAGGGAACTTAGCCCAGGCTGAGCGGCCCCGCCTCCAGGGCGGAGGGAGGCTGAGCCCGCAGCCACATCCCACCAAAGACGAAGTTGTGCCCACGTCCGGGATGGCTCACCTCTGTTAGGTTCCTGGTAAACCTGCACTTTGCCCATCTCCACCCCCAGCCGCCTAGAGAAGAGAAAGGGGAAAAGCTGCGGTCACAGAGCAGACCCGACATCTCCACTACTCGAGGACGAGGACGGCGCACGGACGAAACAGCCACCCGTCAGCACAGCGCGAGTCGGTGTTCAAGGGCCACCGGCCACCGGCCACCATCTGGCTCTCCCTCGCCCGGCACGGCGCCGCCTCCCCCTGTGGCCTGCCGCCCCGCACCTGTGTTCAGGTGGCAACACACTCGCCACCCC
The DNA here is from genome assembly GCF_963383645.1 of Muscardinus avellanarius. NCBI lineage: Eukaryota > Metazoa > Chordata > Mammalia > Rodentia > Gliridae > Muscardinus > Muscardinus avellanarius. Next base: position 4,436,076 of record NC_137802.1, on the reverse strand, counting down.
GTTTAAAAGGCACCAGGCACCCGAGCTAAGGCCCCACAACCCACCCCCGCCTCCCGACTTGCGCCCGCCCTCCGTCCCGGCGGCCTTGGCCAGGGTGACCCATCTCGTGGGCACTGTGGCCTTGGCCAGGGTGACCCATCTCGTGGGCACTGTGGCCTTGGCCAGGGTGACCCATCTCGTGGGCACTGTGGACTTGGCCAGGGTGACCCATCTCGTAGGCACTGTGACATGCTTCTTGTCTCTCAGAAGGCAGGATGCTGCCTGCCAAACCCAACAGCTAGATCCAGGTCTTCTGACCACAGGGGTTCAGTATTTGTTGAAGAAATATCTAAAATTACCCGTACTATAGGCTATAACTATTGTCATTTACTAGTTACTAGAATAGTTTCACTGTTCATGATATAATAACAACCCTCTTAATAATTATGTACTTATGTAGCACCATATAATACCAACTACCTCTAATAGCTACATATGCAGTGCCAGTAATAGCTACCGACTATCATATCACACGTGGCACCCAGCACCATCCCTGGCACTCAGAACTCAGTCAGCGTCCACTGACTGGTTCCGTGGAGGCTGTGCGCTTATGCGAAGGTCGGCCCTCACCACGCACAGATGACGCATAAGCTCTGCTTTCAAGCTCGACAATCTGCTGATCCGATTACCAAACTTAATTAAAACATCACGATGAGTACAGACTTTTATAGGAGGACCGTAACTCACTCGGCAATTTTCTTTGAAAGCTCCATGCAGGACGAATTGGAATTCGCTGAAAACAACACCAGGCCGCCTTTCGTTATGTTCATCTTGGTTTCTAATTCAGGTGGCGCCACACAAAACATCAAAACCTTCTTGGTTTTCCAATTTTCAGAGCCTAAAAGGATGCATATATATATTAAGAACTGTCATATGACATCAAAGATACCTGGTTTTTAGTAACAAATAACTTCAGCTAAAGAAAATAAGTTTTCACCATAACGGTGCCTTTGATGCTAGGGACGTGTGCGCGTGTGTGTACACCACACATGTACACACGTAAACACATATATGGCAATATACGTATCTGGACAAATAGGAAGATCGCGTGGATTCAAGGGTCCAACTGGTGGAGAGCGTTCCTGCGTGACTCTCACAACCACTGGAGGAGGGCGGGGAACTCACAGGAAAGGCGGAGCTGAGGCGCTCAGCGTGACTGTCCACGGCTTCGACTCAATTACGGACAGCCTCCTCTTGTTCTCTGACAACACAATTCCTCCTGGATCGACACAGAAAAACGGCAGAGCCGTTAGCAAGGATACGGTGAGAATCAACGGCCCACCCACGCCCGGCTTCCCTGCCCCGCCTGCTTCCCACAAACCTCCAGCCTCTGATGCCCATGACGCCTAAAGGACCTTGTCCTCCTCCTCCTCACTGGCACACAGGGTGACGAGATAATGACCTAGGAAAGCGAGGTGACCGCCCGGTGACAGGCAGCAGGACGTGGGTAAAGAGGACCCTGCCCCAGAGGGCACCAGAGCAGGCGCCACCCCGTGTCCTCCGGGCGGGCCTCTCGCGCACGGGTGTCGTCAGCGCGGGGCCACACGACCCAGCAAGCACCCTGGGTTTCCTCCTCGTATTCTGGGAGCGCTCTGGAGCTCGGTGGGGGCTATCAATGGGCTGAAACTGAGCCGGTCCTCTTTATTTTGATTTTTGGTCCTGGGATGGATCCCGGGGCATTCTACCTCTGAGCTATACCCAAGGCCCCCTTTTTTTGTGGCACCAGGGATCCAACCCAGGGGCCTTTTACCTCTGAGCTAAACCTCCAGCCCGATTTTCTTTCTTGTTTGGAAACAATCTCACTAAGGTGCAGAGGGCCTCGCTAAGTCGTCAAGACTGGCTTCAAACCAGCGATCCTCCCGCCTCAGCCTCCCAATGCACTGGGATTACAAGCCTACGCCACCACACCCGGCTTCACCCCTTATTTTGAAACAGCTAAGTTGCCGAGGCTGGCCTCAAACCTTCAATCCACCCATGTCAGCCTCCCAAATTCCAGTTACACGAGTAATCCACAAACGCGAATCCTTCCTGTAACCACCTGAAACACGAGAGCTGGCTAGCCGGCCCGGCGCCTTCCTCCCTTCAGGTGAGGGTTCCTATCCGCTGCGTACGGACAGACACGAAACACGAACAAAAATGCACACACAAAAGAGGAACAAAAAATGCACAGGATGTTCCTAGCACAAAAGGTTGTCACTGTACAAATCTATCGGGAGCTGGCGTTCTTACTAACCTAAATGAGAAGACGGAGACCTACCATTCTTTCTAACCGCCGCCTTCCACGGTGCTTACTGCACTTGAATGCAGATGGGCGTGGTGGCGCGCGCTTGTAATCCAGCCTTCAGGAGGCTGAGACAGGAGGATCGCGGTTCGCGGCCAGCCTCATCTACTACTTAAAGAGGCCCTTTGCAACTCAGTGAGACCCTGTTTCAAAAGAAAGAATAAACCGGGCGCGGTGGCGCACGGTTGTCATCCCAGCATTTGGGAGGCTGAGACAGGAGGACCGCGGTTCGCGGACAGCCTCAGCTACTTAGTGAGGCCCTCTGCAACTCAGTGAGACCCTGTTTCAAAATAAAGAATAAAAAATTGGGCAGGGGGTGTAGCTCGAAGGTCGAATGCCTCTGGGTTCCATCCCCAGACCCGAAAAATATAAAATAAAATAAAAAATAAAGAATAAAAACTAGGGCTGGGGGGGGGGGTGTAGCTCGGAGGTCGAATGTCCTTGGGTTCCATTCCCCGTACCCCAAAAAATTAATTAAAAAAATTAACCCTGGGCGTGGTAGCGCACGCTTGTAATCCCCGCGCTTGGGAGGCGGAGACAGGAGGATGGCGCAGGTTCGAAGCCAGCCGCGCTGGCTTAAGAGACCCTGTTTCCAAATAAAATATAAAATAGCTCTGGGAGTGTAGCCCAGAGGTAGAAGGGTTTCATCCCCAGTACCACCAAAAATAATAATAATAATAATAAATAAATAAATAAATAAACAAACAAAACATCCTAATGTAGTTCCACCTCCAGATGGCGCAGCAGGGGACAGGCTCTGCGTGGAAATCGCTCTGAACAGTCAAGTCCTAGACCACCGATTTCACCCGTCCCACGTGAGCGCTCTCTGCTTCTAGCTCTCCGTCCTCCCGCTGGGAATTCAGGTGTGCTCTTTATCAAGCTCCAAGAAAAGTGAGATCTAAAGGCCCTGCCCAGAGTCCGGGCTGCCGGGAGGCTCGTTAGCGCCAAGTCAGTGTGAAGTGGGGACCGAAGAGAAAACCTCCCCCTACGAGCTTCAGCTGCTTTCCCGTTTACCCTAAATTTACACCGTGTGAGGATTATTTACAGCGTGTGTGAAGACCTACCCTTTCCAGAGAATTCCCGCATCTCTTCTGAGGAGCAAATCGCCTTCCTCTCTGAACGAGATGCGAGGAATTCCGTGAACCCACAATGCCAAGATGGCTTGCTTGGAAGGCCCGCCAACCCCTTCCCGGGGCCGGGCGGCTCAGCGGCGGAGCGCTGCCCTGGCACGCGTGGGCTCTGGCCCAGATCCCCTGCGCCACGGATGACAAGGGGATTTTTTCTGTTTCTTGTTTTCTTTTCCTGTTCCCCCTGCAAAGCCCTCACCACGTAACGCCTATCTAGAGAGGGGCGGAGGGTGAAGACTTGGGCTTGCTGCCAGGCGTGGGGCACATCCCTCGGCCTGGCTGGGCTTCGGTCTCTACCTTCTAGACAGCGGGCATAGAGGGTGGTAAGAAGTGTCCCCACCAGGATTAAGTCCAGGCGGCAGATTTTTTTTTTTTTTTTTTGCAGGTCTGGGGATGGAATCCAGGGGCATTCTAGCTACGAGCTACATCCCCTGCCCAATTTTTTTTTTATTCTTTATTTTGAAGCAGGGCCTCACTAAGTAGCTGAGGCCGGCCGCAAACCGCATTCTCCGGTCTCAGCCTCCCAGATGCTGGGATTACAAGCGTGTGCCACCATGCCCGGCTAGGCAGCAGGGTTTTGTGTTTTTTTTTTTTTTAACGGGTCTGGAGATGGAACCCAGGGGCATTCAAGCTCTGAGCTACATCCCCTGCCCAATTTTTTTTTTTATTCTTTATTTTGAAACCGGGTCTGAGTTGCAGAGGGCCTCACTAAGGAGCTGAGGCTGGCCGCGAACCGCGATTCTCGGGTCTCAGCCTCCCGGATGCTGGGATGGCGAGCGTGCGCCACCACGCCCGGCTAGGCAGCAGATTTTTTAATCAGTCTGTCGTATAACTCTGCCTAGAATGGTACCCTGGCTCATAGTAGACTCAACAAACGTGTGTTGAATAAAGCCTGGCCTCACTGAGTAGCAACGGATTATCAAAAAGAAATGAAAGTCGCCTTCAAGGAAAAGAAAAAAACATAAGCAGAGCAAAATATTAAGCCAGGTGTGCTGGCGCATGCCCCTGACCCCGGTACTCCAGAGGCTAAGGCAGGAGGACTGCAGTTCAAGGCCACATTCCACAACTTTGTAACTCTCAGAAACTTAGAGAGACCCTGTACTAAATTAAAAAAATAAATTAATAACACTGGGGCTTTAGCTCAGTGATACAGTACCTCTGGGTTCAATCCCTGGAAAGATACACACATACTTGTTTTTACTGGAGATGTATCTCGTTTGAAGAAAACTTCCTTTTTTAAAAATCCAGGGTAGCCGGCGCGGTGGCGCACGCTTGTCATCCCCGCGCTTGGGAGGCTGAGACAGGAAGATCGCGCGGGTTCGAAGCCAGCCTCAGCTACTGAGCGAGGCTCTCGGAACATAGTGAGACCCTGTTTCCAAATAAAGTATAAAATAGGGCTGGGAGTATAGCCCGGAGGTAGAAAGCCCCCTGGGTTCCACCCCCAGTACCAAATAAATAAATAAATAAATAAATAAATAAATATAAAAATCCAGGGTAGAGCTAGGCATGGTAGCACACGCCTGTAATCTCAGCATTCAGGAGGCTAAGACAGGAAGTTTGCGGCCAGCCTCAGCTACTCAGTGAGGCCCTGTTTCAAAATAAATAAATAAATAAATAAATAGGCCGGGCATGGTGGTGCACCCTTGTAATCGCCACACTTGAAAGGCAGAGACAGGAGAATCACGCAGGTTCGAAGCCAGTCTCGCTGGCTTAAGAGACCCTGTTTCAAAAAAAAAAAAAAATTAGGTCTGGGAGTGTTGCCGGGAGGTAGAAGGGTTTCCAGGAACCCCAGTACCACCTTAAAAAAAAAATTATATATATATATATATGAGAGATGGGGACGGGCATGGTGGTGCACACTTGTAATCCCTGCGTTTGGGAGGCTGAGACAGGATCACGCAGGTTCAAAGCCAGCCTCAGCTACTTAGTGAGGCTCTCTCTCAGCAACTTAGCAAAACCCTGTTTCCAAATAAAAGTAAAATATAAAATAGGTCTGGGAGTGTGGCCCAGTGGTAGCCGTCCCCTGGGTTCCATCTCAAGTACCACACACACACACACACAAAAATCAAGGGTAATGCAGGCACTTTATGCTTCTCAGCACAAGTAAATAAAATTAAAATTCTGAGGCAACTGTGCAGGGCACAACCCCAGTCCCATTCCTCTTCCCTCTCCTGCAACCCCAGACAACGCAATGAAGCAGGAAGAATTAAATCCTTTGCTCTGAAGAAGCTTAGCAATGAAGACTTCCTCGCGGCCGCCGGAGCTGGGTCCGGGTCTGATGTGCAGTACTTTAGTTGTATACAGCACTGTAGAGCTGTACCGCCCGCTTCTCAACCCACACACAAAAATGACTCAACACCCTGCTGTGATCCCCATAACCAGGAGCAGAATTCGACAAATCCCCAGATTTTGCGACCTAGCTATTGGAAACATGCCTAGCTCAGAAAAGAAAAAAAAAATTTTTTTTTTTTAATCCAGCATCAAGGAAAGAGTACAGACCTTGATTCAGTCTTTCCAATTTGGGGGAAAAGAACTGGAAAAAGCTCTAGGCTCGATCATGATTACTACAAGATTTCTGCAAAGAGCAGGGACACCGGGCAGGTGCAAAGGTTCCGGGACGCGGTAATTATGCAAAACTCAAGAACACGCACTCGGTACAATCAATATTCAACACGATGCGAGCAAAGGTGCTTAGAAGGCGGAACTGGGAACAGACAAGGGCAGGAAAAAAAAAAAAAAGATTAAGGACAGGAGAGGTATTCTTTGGAGGCACTCGGTAATGTGGGCGCACGCTCGTCATCCCAGCATTCGGGAGGCTGAGACAGGAGGATCGCAGTTCGCGGCCAGCCTCAGCTGCTTGGTGAGGCCCTCGGCCACTCAGCGAGACCCTGTTTCCAAATAAAAAATAAAAAATAGGGCTGGGGGTAGGGCTGGGAGGTCGAACGCCCCTGAGTTCAACCCCTAGTTCCGAAAATAATGATGCTTAATTGTTTCTATTTGTGCATTTACGTGTTTCAGCACCAGAGATCACACCTCCTCGTGCTGCAAAGCCCACTCTGCATTTTCACGCAGCTTACAGAAGGCTCGACACCCAGACTGCGCCCGTATAGAGGCACAGGCCCGCAGTCAGGGCCGCGGACCAAGCAGCTGCGAGTGGACTCGGTGGCGACCGCCGGGCGCCCCTCCGCCTCTGCAGGACGGAGCTCTGCGTGCAGGCGAGCCGCCGGCCCGCCTCCGGAGGGGACGGACGCCCCCGGCCCGCGGCGGAGGAGGCCCCGGCCCGCCCCGCCCGCCTACCTGGGCCCACGCCAGTCAGCCCGGCCCGCCGCAGCCGGCTGCCGCCGCGGAACGAAGGGAGGAAGGGAGGAAGGAAGGAAGGAAGGACGGAGGAAGGAAGCGCCCGCTCCGCACGCAGCTTCGCCAGGAGCAAAATGGCGACTCCACGCCGAGCACCGCGTCCCCTGCGAGGCCGGGGGCGGGGCCGGGGCGGGGTCCTGGGGCACGCGCTGGGGGCGGGGCCTACTGGAGGTGGAGGCGGGGCCTCGGGGCCAGGCCAGGCATTGGGTCTAGGAGGGGCGGGGCGGGGCGGGGCCCAGAGGGAGATCCAATAGGCGCGCCGCTTGCAGGCTGTGGGCGTGGCCTACCTGAGGCTGACGGGCGGGGCCAGGCGGCGCGGAGCCGTGTTCCAAGAGGACCGCGGGGGGCGGGGCCTACTTGAGGTGTGGGGGCGGGGCCTCTGGTCTAGGCCCCGGGGTGAGGCCTGGCGGCGGGGAGCGGGAATCCACGAGGCGCGAGGCTGGGAGGCGGGGCCTTCTCGAGCTGGAGGGGCGGGGCCTCTGATCCAGGCCGGGGAGTGGAGGAAGGCGTTGAGGGGCGGGGATCCAGGAGGCACGCGGCTGGGGGCGGGGCCTATGGTCCCGTTTAGGGGGTGGGGCCAGATGATGAGGGGCGGAGATTCAACAGGCACGCAACTGGGGGCGGGGCCTACTTGAGGTCGAGGGGCGGGGCCCCTGGTCCAGGCCCGGGTGGGGCCAGGCGATAAGGGGCCGGGATCCAGGAGGCGAGTGGCTGGAGGCCTCTGTGGGTGGGGCCAGGCAATGAGGGGCGGGAATCCAGGAGGCACGAGGCTGGGGGCGTGGCCTACTTGAGCTGTAGGGGCGGGGCCTCTGGTCCAGGCCAGGCTGTGGCCAGGCAATGAGGGGCGGGAATCCAGGAGGCACGAGGCTGGGGGCGTGGCCTACTTGAGCTGTAGGGGCGGGGCCTCTGGTCCAGGCCAGGCTGTGGCCAGACGGTGAGGGGCGGGAATCCAGGAGGCACGAGGCTGGGGGCGGGGCCTAGTAGAGGTGGAGGGGCGGGGTTTCTGGTCCAGGCCCGGGTGAGGGGCCGGAGCTGGACTGGAGGCTGTGGCTTGGGGTTGTGGGCGTGGCCTGTACCCGGCGTGGCGGGGGGAGGGGGGAGAAACAGGAGGTGGGCGTGGCTATGGCGGAGTTTGCAGGTGGCCCGCCTGTTGGGGCTTCTGGGAGGCTGTCCTCCCAAGGCAGGAAGTGAGAGGACAGCTAGTCACAAGGATTCTTTTTTTTCTTTTTTCTTTTTTTTTCTTTTTAGTGGTACTGGGGGTGGAACCCAGATGCTTGCTTTCTACCTCCGGGCTATACTCCTAGACCTATTTTTTTTCTATTTTATTTGGAAACAGGGTCTCACTAAGTAGCTGAGGCTGGCTTCGAACCTGTGCGATCCTCCTGTCTCCGCCTCCCAAGCGCTGGGATTGCAAGCGTCACAAGGATTCTGAGTGTGGGCTGAGTGGGAGGCCGGGAATCATAGATGCCCTATCTCAAGTCTTGATTCTCCGGCCACCTTGAGCGCGTCGCTTCCTCGCTCTGGGCTTAGTCTCCTCTGAAAAACAGATCATGGCAGTATCCATCTGTTGGGGTTGATGGAGGATTAAGTGAGGTACCCGGGAGGCAGCGCACGCCTATAATCCCAGTACTTGAGAGGCCGAGGCAGAAAGACAGATTCCGGGCCAGCCTCGACGATGTAGCGAGACCCTGTTTTAAGATAAAAATTTTTTTAAAAGGTTGGGGTGTAGTTATCTCACAAGGTTGCAGTTTCGGGAGAAGGAACACCAAGTGTGCGCCACCACGCCCGGCTTGGTTAGTTTTTTCAGCTGACATTTATTTATTTATTTGAGACCACTCGTTTGACTTTCTCTCTCTTATACTTTTATACTTTGGATATATAAAAATGCTAATAGATGTTTTGTGCTATGAACTGTGAATGGGCCAGGGGTCATTTCTTCTTAGGCAGCTTATGGAGGTATAACTGACACAATGAGGTCACATGTTTAAAGTGTAAAATCTGCCAGGCGTGAGCCGGGCGTGGTGGCGCACGCTTGTCATCCCCGCGCTTGGGAGGCGGAGGCAGGAGGATCGCGCGGGTTCGAAGCCAGCCTCAGCTGCTTAGTGAGGCTCTCAGCAACTTAGTGAGACCCTGTTTCCAAATAAAATATAAAAAAGGTCTGGGAGTGTAGCCCAGAGGTAGAAAGCCTCTGGGTCCCACCCCCAGTACCACCAAAAAAAAAAAAAAAAAAAAAAACTGTGGGGTGTGGTGGCACACGCTTGTCATCCCAGCATTCGGGAGGCTGAGACAGGAGGACTGCAGTTCACGGCCAGCCTCAGCTACTTAGTGAGGCCCTTTGCAACTTGGTGAGACCCTGTTTCCAAATAAAGAATAAAAAATCGGGCTGGGGGTATAGCTCGGAGGTAGAATGCCCCTGGGTTACATCCCCAGTACCGCAAAAATAAATAAAAATAAACATAAATAAACATACAACAGGGCTGGGGTGTTGCTCAAGGACTGAAACGTGGGGTGGGAACAAGTACCAGGGCAGGGACCACGCATCTCTGCACTGGGGCAAGAGCGCCTTGCAGGCTGAGACGAGGACTTGCCAGGGAACTGCAGCCCAGGGCCAGTGTGGGAGGAGGGAGGAGACTTTCTGGGCTCTAATGCCCCTGCAGGTCCTGATCCCGTCGCCTGGCACCTGGCCAGCTGAGCCCTTGAAGTATTGAAGGCCATTCTCTGGGGTGGCCTTCCCTCCATGATTGCAGCGTGAGCACTGGCCACCAGGGGGCGACGGTGTCCACCCTGCTCTGCGGGAGCCCAGGGAGCCAGGAAGAGCACCAGAGGTCATCCTGGTTAATCCCCTGCCTCTGAGAAAACGGTGCCTTCTATCACTTAGCTCTGAATAGAAATGCGAGGGGAATTTTTTTTAATTAAGAAATGCAAGGGGAAGAAACCGGAGGGCTTTGGAGCAGAAACATGTGTCAACTAATTGCATTTCGACCTCTCCTGATGCAGACAAGAAAACGAGGCCAGGGGACCAACCCAAGAACACAGGCCCGGATCCCTGGCTTGCTTTTAGCCTTCTTTTAAGCTACATCCCTCCTGTCCCGTGTTTATTACGAGACTTCCATGCGTGACATACAGGTGACAGCACCATGGCGTCTCTGTTCACTCATGTGCTAGGTAGTAGGTGCTCGGATGGTCCCCTTGTACAGGGGGGGACTGGGCATGACCCAAGAGGCCCCAGGGCTTGTCCAGGGTCACAGGAAAAAGCAAAGGGCTAGGGGTGCAGCTCAGAGGTAGAATGCTCTGGGTTCCATCCCAGACCCGCAAAAAATACTGAACTTTGGCCACAAGGGGGCACTCCCCGGGCCAGCCAGAGGCTGGAGCCCCGAGCTGGGCTGTCTGTTTGAGAGTTTTCCCTCTTTCTGGACCCAGGTACACAGCAGTCAGGAGTGGGCAGAAAATCTGAGAGCAAGCGCGGTTTGGCGGTCAGTCCGTGGCAGCACAGAGCTTCCGCGTCCGCCCTTCCCACTGGGCCCCCAGGGATGAGGGTGTCCCAGGACTTGGGGTGCAGCCCCGGCTTTCCCAGCCCCTCACTCGGGGACAAGGGTGGTTACATGAGCTGGCCTCTTCCAGGTTTGAGCTGGATGGTGCAGACGGTGCTGGTTAGCCCCGGTTTGCTGGAGAAAAACTGGGGCCTAGAGAGGGGGCGTGGCTTGCCAGGTGGGGGGCCTCCAAAGACACCCAAGGGCACCTCTGCGTCTGCCAGGAAAAAAGCACCACAGCCCAGCAGGCGGTGCACACCAGTAACCCCAGTATTTGGGAGGCCGGGATGGGAGGATGCCAGAGCCAGCCGGCAAGAGTAGGGGTTCTGAAGCAAGGCGCCAGGATGAAGAGTTTTTAACCCTAACGTGAAGGAGCCGCCAGCCTACTATCTCTACTGGTCGACCCCTGTTCGTGGGTCAATATTTCCTACGGGTCGACCACTATGCCTGGGTCAGTATTCTCTATCGCACGGACACTCCTGGCCAACGCAGCTTCTGGGACAATCTCATCTTATTACGCCAACCCTGGGCTTGTTTTTTTTTTTTTTTTTTTTTTTTTCCAGAGGTATTTATAGACAGCTACAGGTCAATCAACTTCTCGTGCTACCACCACCGGAATACAATAAAGACCAATACAAAACACATCATTACAGACAGGCCTATCAGCGCCCTCGTGTCGTCACCACCTGACCCTCTCTCAGACCTCTTTGAACTTTCCATAACCCCAGACCTTGTTGACTCTGGGCGAAGGACAGTCAGCTGAGTCAGAGACACCAGTCTAGGGGAAGACCTTCATGGCTCCCAACAGGAGGATTGCAGGTTTGAGGCCAGCCTCGACAACTTATCAAGGTCCTGTCTCAAAATAAAAAATTAAAAAGGAATGGGGGTGCAGCTCAGAGGTGAAGGGCCCCTGGGTTCAACCTTCAGTACTCCCCCCCACCAAAAAAAAAAAATATATATATATATATATATATATATATAAAAGCTTCACAAACTGGTGGTTGCAGACAGCAGGCACGTACTGTCCCTCAGTCCCATGAACCCTAGAGGTGCCTCCGAGGTCCAAGGAGAGCCCTCCCTGCTCCCCGGGCTCCGGGAGGGTCCATCCTGCCTGTCCCAGCTCTTGGGGCTTCTAGAAACCCTTGGCTTATGCCATCCACCCCCCTGACCTCGCTTCTCTGTGTCTGTGTCCCCTCTCCTTTTGTGTTTTGTTGTTGTTTTGTTAGTGTTGAGCTCAGGGTTATTCTACTCCAGCTCCCATCCCCATGTTTTGTTTTTGAAACAGTATCTCGCCAGGCTGCTGAGAGTCAGCAGGCTTAGTTGCTGAGGCTGTCCTTGAACTAGGATCCTCTTGTCTGGGGTTGCCACATCGTTTTTTTTTTTTTTTTTTTCTTTTTTTTTTGCGGGTCTTGGGGTGGAAGCCAGGGGCATTCTACCCCTGAGCTGCACCCCCTGCCCTGTTTTTTATTCTTTATTTTGAAACCGGGTCTCACCGAGTTGCAGAGGGCCTCACTAAGTAGCTGAGGTTGGCTTTGAACCGCGATCCTCCGGTCTCAGCCTCCCGAATGCTGGGATGACGGGCGTGCGCCCCCACGCCCGGCTGTTCTTCTTTTCTTTTGCAGTGCTGGGGATGAAACTCAGGGCCTCATGCAAGCCACCAGCAGCCTGTGCTTCCTCTTCCTCAGACCCGGCTGCCGAGGCGCCCGCGGCACCCAAGTGCCCCTTGAGGCTGTAGCCCCGGCACCCCCACGTAGCAGCCCCACTTCCTCCCCTGATCGCGTACCCCTGGCCCCCTCCCGGGTCTCCACCGGGAACCACGTGGGCATCCTGAGCTACCAATACCAGGCATCTCACGTCTCAGGTTCCCAGGGGCAGCAGCCTCTTCCTTGGGGTTGGGGGCAAGGAGTGGCGGGTGCAGGCCTGGGGTCCCTACAGGTATGGGGCCTACCCTGGGCCCTTGCCGCCCGGGGTCATGCGGGAGGGTCTGCGGACTCCAGGTCCAGGAAGGGGAGAGTCGGGTGTGCCACAGTGGGAGGCTGAGGGCAGCCATGCGGGGGCCCCCTGCTCATGGGGACCGGGAGGTACCCCAAGTGCATGCATGGACTCCTCCCTTGCCCTCCCAGCTGGCTGCAGTGGGGCCCCTCCAGGACCCGGCCCCACCACCAGCACCACCACTTCCCGTCCCTTCGCTGACCTGGGCGGCTCTGCCTCCCTGGACCAGACAGCGGAGGGAGGCCCCGCCCTCGCCCGGCCTGAGCCTGGCTAATCGCCAATGGCGGCCTCCTCCCCCGGCTGTCAAGGCTTGTAATCCCCTGATGTTCCTAGTTCCAAGGACGTCCAGAGAGGATGGACAGTCCAGGCCTCTGTCGCCTGGAAATTCCCACTCAGCCAGCCGTGCCCAGCCCGGTCCCCGGCCAAGCCTGCGGAGGCTCAGGGACCTTCGTGCCCTTGAGTCTTGGCCAGGCAGGGAGGGAGGAGGACCCAGGAGTCACCTGCAGAGACCTAAGCTCTGTGTCCGGAGACATCAAGCCCCTGGGACCCTGACAGCGCCTGCAGAGTGGGACCCAGGGCTAAGTACCTGAGGCTGTCCTCCAACCACAATCCTCCTGTCTCTGCCTCCCAAAAGCTGGGATTTACCAGGGTGTACCACCAAACTCAGCTATTCTTTTGTTTTATTATTATTTTGTGTGTGTGGTACTAGGGATGGAACCCAGGGCATTCTATCTACACTCGCAGCCCTATTGTTTATTATTTTTTTTCTTTTTCTTGATGGTACTGGGGGTGGAACCCAGAAGCTTTCTACCTCTGGGCTATACTCCCAGACCTATTTTTTTTTTTTTTTGGATGGTACTGGGGTTCCTGGAAGCCCTTCTACTTCCGGGCTACACTCCCAGACCTATTTTTTTTTATATTTTTATTTGGAAACAGGGTCTCCTAAGCCAGCGCGCGCGGCTGGCTTCGAACCTGCGCGATCCGCCTGTCGCTGCCTCCCAAGCGGGGGATTACAAGCGTACGCCACCACGCCCGGCCTGACCTATTTTATATTTTATTTAGAAACAGGGTCTCACTAAGTTGCTGAGAGCCTCACTAAGTAGCAGAGGCTGGCTTCGAACCTGCGCGATCCTCCTGTCTCAGCGTCCCAAGCGCGGGGATGACAAGCGTGCGCCACCGCACCCGGCTGTCTTCATTTTTGAAAAAGGGTCTCACTGAGTTGCCGAGGGCCTCACTAAGTAGCTGAGGCTGTCCACGAACCACGATCCTCTGGTCTCAGCCTCCCAAATGCTGGGATCACAAGCGTGCGCCACCACGCTCGGCTCCTGTTCTTTTTTCAAATAAAATAGTGGTTCACACTTGTAATCCCAGTACTCGGGAGGCTGAGACAGGACTAGTAAAGGTTTGAAGACAACCTCAGCAAGTAGTAAGACTCTCAGCCATCTAGCAAGACCGTGTTTCAAAGTAAAAATAAAAAAATAGGGCTGGTGGTGTCGCTTGGAGGTAGAAGACTCTGAGTTCAGTCCCAGCGTGCGCACGCACACACGCACACACAGATGGTCTATATTCTAGCTGCTTCGTGGCCCTGCCAGGTGGCCTCAATCTTCCCCGAGCCCCACTCTGCAGTGGCAGGGGCCTGCCCCCATGCAAGCCAGCGTCCCGGGAGGCACAGGTCTCACCCTGGTCCCAGGCCAGCCCAGTGCATCCACACCAGCTGGGCAGAGGGTGTCTGCGTGTAGCCGAGCCCTGCCTGCTTCCTGAAGATGGCTTTGGTCCCTGTAAAAATTTGGATGCTGGAGCCGGGCGTGGTGGCGCGCGCTCGTCATCCCAGCATTCGGGAGGCTGAGACAGGAGGATCGCGGTTCGCGGTCAGCCTCGGCTACTTAGTGAGGCCCTCGGCAACTCAGTGAGACCCGATTTCAAAATAAAGAATAAAAAATAGGGAAGGGGCTGTAACTCGGAGGTCGAATGCCCCTGGGTTCCATCCCCAGACCCGCAAAAAATAAAATAAAATAAAATAAAAATTTGGATTCTGGGTTGGGGCCCTGGGAGTGAGGGCTGGTGGCCCAGTCAAGAGAGTCGCCGGCAGCGGCAGCTCTGGGGACATTGGCATAGAGCTGGCCACAGGGGTGAAGAATGGCCAAGGCTCAGGGAGCTGAGCTGGGATGGTGACCAGGGAGGGCATCTGGTCTTGGGGCAGCAGTTGCTTGACCTCTTAGGACGTCCAGAGGGACCCGGGCTGGGCTCCTCATAGCACGAGTTGCTTTGACCCTGACACCCCCTGCCCGGTGGTGCCGGGTTACCACCCCAGGCAGGCGCCCCCAAGAGGGATGCGTGCTCCGACCTCCAGACCCAAAGGCACTGGGCGGCATCTCGCGCCCGAGGGAGGCCGCCACCCCTCCCGCTGTCCCGGGAACGCTGCCAGCCGACAGCCAATGCCTGGAGCCCAGCCCGGATGTCTACCCGAGGAACCTTCCAGAAAGCTGCTCCCGGCCCACAGCCCTGCTTAACGGTCCAGAAAATCTATGTGATTTAGCGGCTTCTGTCATATCCGCAGCGGCGGCCAGCACCAGAGCTGAGTTCACGCATTCAGGCAAATGTGTGGCCGTCCCAGCTCCCTCTGTCCTCCTCCCTGCGGCCAGGCTGTGACCTCTGCCACCAACCCTGCGCTTGGCCCCATCCCCAGCCCATCCCAGTGGGGCGAGGGGCCTGCCCGCGTGGTGGGAGATCCTGGAGCCTCTGGCCCTTGAATGAGTCCTAGGGGGTGGCCCACGTCTCCGGCTGGTTTCCATAGTCAAAGCCCCCAACACCCAACACGCCAGGCATGGTGGCTCACACTTGTAATCCCCGCGCTGGGGAGGCTGAGACAGGAGGATCGCGGAGGTTCGAAGCCAGCCTTAGCTACTTAGTGAGGCCCTCGGCAACTTAGTGAGACCCTGTTTCCAAATAAAATAGAAAATAGGTCTGGGAGGAGAGCCCGGAGGTAGAAAGCCTCTGGGTTCCACCCCCAGTACCACAAACACACACAAAAAAGCCTCCAGTACCACTCGGTCCTGGAAACCCTCCTTGGTGCGCCCACCCCACCACTGGCCAGGGTGAGGGTGGAGGCCCCCTCCCTGGAGCGGCCCTGGGGGCTCTGGTTCAGCCTGGGAGCGTAGCCATGAACAGGCGGCCTCCTCCGCAGCGTGAGACCGAGGAGAGCCGGCTGTTAGCACGCAACAGCTCTCTCTCACTGCCTGGGCTCAGAATGCAAAGAGAAGGGGTCTTCCGGGGACCAGCAAAGAGCCCCGGACACGCAGGGGTGCAGGAGGTACGCCAGGTGCGCACCAGTAGACCTCGCTCCGTTTCAGAGCGTTCACAACAGGTCCTTGGACATGCTCCTCTGCCCTGGGCCTCGACCTCCCTGCCCGGGGCTTCAGCAGCCTTGGGCCTGCCTGCCCTGAGCCCCGAGAAGCCACGGCCTCACCTCGGCTTCGGCCATGTCAAAAACGTGCATGCAGCCGGGCGTGGTGGCGCACGCATGTAATCCCAGGACTTGGGAGGCTGAGACAGGAGGATCGCGGTTCGCGGACAGCCTCAGAAACTTAGTGAGGCCCTTTGCAACTCAGTGAGACCCTGTTTCAAAATAGAGAATAAAAACTGGGGCTGGGGGTGTGTCTCAGAGGTAAAATGACCCTAAGTTCCATCCCTAGTACCGCAAAAAAAAAAAAAAAGAAAAAGAAAGGAAGAAGGAAGGAAGGAAGGGAGGAAAGAAGGAAGGGCAAGCTTATGAAGTGTTTGTTGACTGACCCACTGAGTGTCCGCTGGTGGAGTTTCCAACCCAGAACCCACTACTCCTTCTGAGAACTCCTGCTCCGTCCTGATGGCCCCGTGGACACTGACCAGGCACCATGGGAGGGGTGTGGCCCCGGGGTCCTTGGGAGTGAGTGGAATCCCCGGTCTGACAGTGGTGACCAGGGGCTGGGCTGGCCTTGGGAGAGGCAGGACCCAGAATGTGGGACCCTGGGAGACCCCATCCCGCTCCTGGGACCCCTGGCCAGGCGGCTGGATGAAGTCCCCCTGGAACTAAACCGCCCACGCCTCATTAGTCAGCTCAAAATTTAATCCATTTTGCTGGCTGGCATTTCGCATTCTCATTCACTTAATGGCGTTTTTTTCCTCCCTCCCTCCATGTATTGGCTCCAGAAGGAGATGAGATTTTGTGTGTGGGGGGGGGGGAAAGTCAAGTATAGATGCATTCATTAGCACTGGACGGTCCCTGCAGACGCGGCCGCCCCGAGGGCTCTTGGGAAATGCCCAGCTTTCCCCAGCCCGGGCTCTCGCCACCCTCCCCCACCCAGGAGGAAGGGAAAGAGAACTCCAGGGTTCCGGGGGCCCAGGGGAAGTCCGTCAGCCTGGCTCGCCCGGCGCCCGCCGGGAGCCAAGACCCCCCAAGGGACCCCAGGGCCATTATCAGAATCTCCCAAGTTGGTAGACAACTGGGAGCTATGGAAGGTTCTGTGACCCTGGAGGAGGGCGACGGTGGGCCAGGTGTCCTTGTCTGAGCGGTGGCTCAGGCGCCCACCGGTTCTGGAGTGCCTACTGTATGCAAGCCCTGGAGACAGAGGCGCAACCGAGTCAGACCCGCCCCCTCTGCCCTCCCAGAGCTGGGTCAGCGAGATGGCCACTAAATACAGGCACTCATGACCAGAAGGGATGAGAGTCTGGGATGGAGGTTTCGTGGGTGGGGGCGATGATCCTGCAAGTTTCCGGAGGACAAGTTGGGCATGTTTTGCAGAGTGGGATATATATATATTTGGATTTTGAAGACCGGAGAAGAATTCTGTGGTCCAAGCTGCCTGCCCAGGGCCCGAGGGCAGGAGACATCTACCCTGGAGTTTTCCATCCTGTATCCAACCCCCTCCCCCGGGTTTGCTCAGGGTGCACAGAACGTTAAAACCCACTGGGATGCGGGCGTGGTGGCGCGTGGCTGTAACCCCAGCACTTGGGAGGCTGAGACAGGAGGATCGCAGGTTCGCCGCCAGCCTCAGCTACTTGTGAGGCCCTCTGCAACTCAGTGAGACCCTGTTTCAAAATGAAGAATGAAGCCGGGCGCGGTGGCGCACGCTTGCCATCCCAGCATTCGGGAGGCTGAGACCAGGGGATCAGGGTTCGAGGACAGCCTCAGCTACTTAGTGAGGCCCTTCGCAACTTAGTGAGACCCTGTTTCAAAATAAAGAGTAAAAAAAAAAAAAAAAATAGGGCAGAGGGTGTAGCTCAGAGGTCAAATGCCTCTGAGTTCCATCCCCAGACCCCCCACACACACAAAATAATAAAATAAAAAATAAAGAAAGAATAAATAAAGAATAAAAAAGATAGGGCTGGAGGTGTAGCTCGGAGATAGAGGGCCCTGGGTTCCATTCCCAGTACCCCCGAAATAAATAAATAATTTTAAAAATGGAGCTGAGGGTGTAGCTCAGAGGTAGAATGCCCGAGTTCAATCCTCCTGTGCTGCAAAACAAAACAAAAACAAACAAAAATAAAACCCACTGGGGGTGGTCTGCATAGAGACCGCTCCCTGGAAGAGTGGGAGAAACCTAACCCCTTGTTGGGCCTCAGTTTCCCCGTCTGGGCAATGGGCACCGGACAGGCTGGGAGTCCGGGGAGGGTTGGGATGCTGGAGAACACGAGGGGGGATGGATGGGATGGATGTAGGGGCCAAAGTCAGGGCCCAGATTCCTCCGGGGCGGCGCCCTCATCGGCAGAGCGGAGGGGGCGTGGCTGTCCGGCTGTCCGGCGCCCTCCCCGCCGGGTGTCCCTCCGCACCCCGGGCAGCTCCCACTCCTCCCCTCCGGCCGCCCCGGGCTCGCCACTGGGCCATGGAGCTCCGGGCGGCGCTGTGGCTGCGGCTCGGCCTGGCGCTGGCGCTGGGGGCCCGGGGCGCGCGCGGCCACCCGCAGCCCTGCGGGGCGCCGGCCCGCCCGGGGGGCTCGCTGCGCCTGGCCGCCCTGCTGCCCCGCGCGCCCGCCGCCCGCGCCCGCGCCCGCGCCGCCCTGGCCCGCGCCGCGCTGCCCCGCAACCTCAGCCTGCAGCTGGCGGCCGCCGCGCCCCCCGCGCGCGACCCCGCCTCGCTGGCCCGGGCGCTGTGCGCCGCGCTGGCGCCCCCGGGCGCGGCGGCCGTGCTGGCCTTCCCCGACGCGCGGCCCGAGCTGCTGCAGCTGCACTTCCTGGCGGCCGCCGCCGAGACCCCCGTGCTCAGCCTGCTGCGGCGCGAGGCGCGCGCCCCCCTCGGAGCCCCGGTACGGCCCAAGACCCGCACGCCCAAGCCCGGGCTGCCCCGAGCGCAGGGACCCGGCTCCATCCGCCCCGGGGCGCCGGATCCCCGCGGGGCGCCGGGCTCCAGGATGCTGGAGATGATGGGGACCCCCTAGCCGTTGGCCGGGCTCCATCCGCCCCGGGGCGCGGGACCCGCCTGGGTGCCCCGGATCCCCGCGGGGCGCCGGGCTCCAGGATGCTGGAGATGCTGGGGACCCCCTAGCCGTTGGCCGGGCTCCATCCGCCCCGGGGCGCGGGACCCGCCTGGGTGCACCGGATCCCCGCGGGGCGCCGGGCTCCAGGATGCTGGAGATGATGGGGACCCCCTAGCCCGTTGGCGCCAAGACCCGCCCGCTGCTTGGGTACCACTCCCCATCCGAGGGCCACCCCAGACTGGGAGGGCATAAGGGTCTTCCTCTTCACGACCACGGTGTGCAGTTTTGGGGTGTGCAGGTCCAGACCTCCCTCCTTCCAGGACCCTCTCCGTCCCTCCCAGAGACCCCAGCCGCACAGCCTCCCGGTACCCTTGGGGTCTGCAGGGGAACCGGTAATCCCACCTCTGCTGAGTGCCCGCCGAAGCGCCCACGCTCGCTCGCGCTCTCTGTCTCTCCCTCCCTCCCTCCATCCCTCCCTCCCTCCCTCCACTACTGTGGATGGAACCCAGGGGCATTTCTACCTCCGAGCTACACCCCCAGCCCTATTTTTTCTTTATGTATTTATTGTGGTACTGAGGATGGAATCCAGGGGCAGCCTACCTCCGAGCCCCACCACTAGCACTATCTTTTATTCTTTATTTTGAAACAGGGTCTCACTGAGTTGCAAGGGACCTCACTAAGCAGCTGAGGCTGTCCTTGAACCACCATCCTCAGGTCTCAGCCTCTAGAATGCCGACAAGCTTGCGCCACCTCGCCCGGCTTATTTATTCTTTATTTTGAAACAGGGTTGCACTGAGTTGCAAAGGACCTCACTAAGTAGCTGAGGCTGTCCTCAAATTGCTCCTGTCTCAGCCTCCCGAATGCTAGGGTGACAAGCGTGCGCCAGCCACCGAGCCTGGCTTAGTTTTTCTCTTCTTAATCCCACACCCCAAACCCAGATTCAGAGCGGGGAGCTGGGTGCTTCCTGATAACTAGGGGCCCCCCAGCTCGAGATGGCGCGGGTGTAGCAGGGCCGTGCCCCAAACCCCGGACTCTTCCCTCCTAACAAACCCACGCTGGACCTTCCGTCCCCGCGGGGAGGCAGAGCCTGGCCCTGGAGGCAGGTCACTAACCAGCTACCCAGGTGCCAGCCCGAGCCCCCAGCGCTCGCCCCACCCAGGCCTGGTGGGAGATGCAGGACCCAAACCCAGGCCTGCGGCGCCCTCTGCTGCCGCCGCCCGGAACTGCACCCACTTGCTTCCGGCTGGGCGGTGGGTTTGGGGTCCCTGCCCATTCAGCGAACGCCCTGCTCACTGCAGATGCCTGGAAAGGCTGTCCTGGCTCCAACGTGCTGAGCCCGGAGAACTTAGGGCGGCCGGGCGGTGGCGCACGCTTGTAATCGCAGCATTCGGGAGGCTGAGACAGGAGCATCGCGGTGCCCAGACCACCTCAGCTGCTCAGTGAGACCTTGTTTCAAAATAAAGAATTAAAAAAAAAAAAAAAACAGGGCTGGGGGCAAAGCCCGGAGGTAGAGTGCCCTTGGGTTCCATCCCCAAGACCACAAAAAGAAAGAAAGAAGGAAAGAAAGATAGAAAGAAAGAAAGAAAGAAGGAATTAAAGAGTTTCACAGTTGGGCGTGGTGGCGCACGCTTGTCATCCCCACGCTCCGGAAGCTGAGACAGGAGGATCGCGCAGGTTCGAAGCCAGCCTCGGCTACTTAGTGAGGCTCTCGGCAACTTAGTGAGACCCTGTTTCCCAATAAAATACAAAATAGGTCTGGGAGTGTAGCCCGGAGATAGAAAGCCTCTGGGTTCCACCCCTAGTACCACACACACACACACACACACACACACACACACACACACACACAAGGGTCTCACTAATTTTCTGAAGCTGGCCTTGAAAACCTGCCGTTTCTCTCCTGTCATCCTCCCAAGTCATGGGATTAACAGGCACGCCCATCGTGCCTGGCTGACTTGTCTTATTGATTTTATTTACTTTTGCGGTACTGGGGATGGAACCCAGGGGCATTCTACCTCCGATCTACACCCCCAGCCCTATTTTTTATTCTTTATTTGGAAACAGGGTCTCACTGAGTTCCAAAGGGCCTCACTAAGTAGCTGAGGCTGGCCTCAAACCCACCCAAGCCTCCTGTCTCAGCCTCCCAGTGCCTATCTTCATTTTTTGTGTGTGTGTGGTACTGGGGTTCCTGGAAGCCCTTCTACCTCCAGGCTACACTCCCAGACCTATTTCTTTTTTATATTTTTATTTGGAAACAGGGTCTCTTAAGCCAGCGAGGCTGGCTTCGAACCAGCGCGAACCTCCTGTCCCCGCCTCCCAAGCGCGGGGATGACAAGCGTGCGCCGCCACGCCCGGCGCCTATCTTCTTTAAACACCCCCTAGGGTGTTGGAGGGGTGTCCGGGACATGGCGGTCACCATTCCTAACGATGTTCTCCTTCCCCAGACCCCGTTCCACTTACAAATGGACTGGGCCTTTTCCCTGGAGACGCTGCTGGAGGTTCTGGTTTCCGTGCTGCGGGCGCACTCCTGGGAGGACGTCGGGCTGGCGCTCTGCAGGGTCCGGGATCCGGCCGGCCTGGTGGCCCTCTGGACCAGCCGGGCTGGCCGGGCGCCAAAGATCGTTCTGGACCTCAGTCGGCCGGACTCCCGGGGGGCCGGGCTGCAGGAGCGCTTGGCCCCGCTCGGGGCATCAGTGGGAGGGGAGCCCCCGGTGCCCGCGGCCATCCTCCTGGGCTGCGATGCCACCCGCGCCCCCCAGGTGCTGGAGGCTGCACCGCCTGGGCCCCGGTGGCTGCTGGGCACGCCGCTGCCCGCCGAGGCACTGCCCACGGCCGGCCTGCCGCCTGGGCTGCTGGCCCTGGGCGAGGTGGCCCGGCCCCCACTGGAAGCCGCCGTTCATGATGCTGTGGGGCTTGTGGCCCGGGCGCTGAGCGCCGCGGCCCGTGTGCAGCCGGAGCGTGCCCTCCTGCCAGCTGCGGTCAGCTGTGACAACCCGCAGCCCGTGGGGCCCGAGTCCCCCGGGCGCTTCTTGGCTAGGTGAGTGGGGGCGCTGGTATTGCGGGTACCCTGGCCCCCATCCAGCCTCCTCTACCCATGGTCCCTGTATGCCGGGTCCCAACCAAGATAGGAGGTTTTGTAGCCAGACGCAGTGGTACGTTTATCATTCCAGCAACTCAGGAGGCTGAGGCAGGAGGATCACAGATTAGAGGCCAGCCAGCCACAGTAACTTCCCCAAACCCTGTTTGTTTGTTTATTGGTGGTACTGGGGTTCCTGGAAGCCCTTCTACTTCGGGGCTACACTCCCAGGCCTATTTTATACTTTTTATTTGGAAACAGGGTCTCTTAAACCAGTGCGATCCTCCCGTCTCCACCTCCCAAGCGCGGGGATTACAAGCGTGCGCCACCACGCCCGGCTCCAGACCCTGTTTTAAAGTCAAAATTTGGGCTGGGATTTAGCTCAGTGGCAAAGCCCTTGCCTGGCAAATGCACTGCCCTAGGTTCCATCCCCAGTCCAAAAAGAGGAGGAGGAGGAGGAGGAGGAGGAGGAGGAGGAGGAGGAGGAGGAGGAGCACGCTTGTAATCCCCGCGCTTGGGAGGCAGAGTCAGGAGGATCGCGCAGGTTCGAAGCCAGCTGCGCTGGTTTAAAAGACCCTGTTTCCAAATAAAAAGTATAAAATAGGTCTGGGAGTGTAGCCCCGGAGTAGAAGGGCTTCCAGGAACCCCAGTACCACAAAAAAAAAAAAAAAATCGAATTACACACAGAGACAAAAAAAAAAAAACTTTAAAAATTTACAAAAGGAACTAGGCGTGGTGGGCACGCTCATCATCCCAGCATCCAGGAGGCTGAGACAAGAAAGATCCCGGTTCGCGGACATCCTCAGCTACTTAGTGAGGCCCTTTCCAACTCAGTGCAACCCTGTTTTCAAAGAAAGAATAAAGAATAGGGCTGGGGGCATATCTTGGAAGTAGAATGCCCCTGGGTTCAATCCCCAGTACCGCGAAAAAATATTGGAGCTGGGCGTGGTGGCGCACACTTGTCATCCCCGCATTCAGGAGGCTGAGACAGGAGGATCGCGGTTCGCGGACAGCCTCAGCTACTGAGTGAGGCCCTCTGCAACTCAGTGAGACCCTGTTTCAAAATAAAGAATAAAAAATAGGGCTGGGGGTGTAGCTCGGAGGGAGAATGCCCCTGGGTTCCATCCCCAGTACCAATAAATAAATAAATAAATAAATAAATAGGATTGGGGGTAAAGGCTAGAATATCCCTAGGTTCAATCCTCAGTAGCAAAAATCACTAAATTAAATTTTTTCTCTTAGTTCTGGGGATTGAACCCAGGGGCATTCTACCTTGAGTTACACCCCCAGCCCTATTTTTTTTTTTTTTTTTTTGCAGGTCTGGGGATGGAACCCAGAGGCATTCGACCTCCGAGCTACACCCCCTGCCCTATTTTTTATTCTTTATTTTGAAACAGGGTCTCACTGAATTGCAGAGGGCCTCGCTAAGTAGCTGAGGTTGTCCGCGAACGGCGATCCTCCGGTCTCAGCCTCCCAAGTGCTGGGATGACGAGCGTGCGCCACCACACCCGGCTTCCCCCAGCCCTATTTTATACTCTTTATTTTGAAACAAGGTCTCACTAAGTTGAAGAGGGTCTCCTTAAGTAGCTGAGGCTGGCCGCGAAGCCATGATCCTCCTGTCTCAGCCTCCCAAGTACTGGGATTACAAGTGTGTGTCATTATGCCCGGCTTTAAATTAAAATGTAAAGGGCTGGGGTGTAGCTCTGGCGTAGAGAGCCTCCGGGTAGCATCCCCAGCACTACAAAAAGAGCAATGGAAGCTTTGCTGAGTAGATGTGCTGGCAGTGGCTCAGTCCTGGGGTCAGTGTGGCTCGGGCCAGCTGGGCACAAGTCAGCTGCCCGCCTTGGGCAGTTCCTGACATGGTCAGCCATCAGCTTCAGGTTCCCTGTAGCCTCCTCTGGAAAGAGGTGTCTGACCATCTCCCCATCTTTTATTTATTTATTCACTTTTCGGTACTGGAGATGGAACCTGTGATCCTCCTGTCTCCGCCTCCCAGGTGCTGGGCTAATACGCGTGCGCCACTGCACCTGGCTGGGGATGGGGGGGTTGTAGTGCCTTTGGTTACACATGTTTTCATAAATCACCCTAAATCCATCTAGTAATTGGGGTGGCCATCTGTGCTAGTTAATTCCCCCCCCCCTTTCTTCCTTCTTTCTACTGGGGATAGAACCCAGGTGCGTTCTACCTCTGAGCTACCCCCTCAACTTTACTTTGTCCGTCCTTCCTTCCTTCCTTCCTTCCTTCCTTCCTTTTTTGTGGTACTGGGGATGGAACCCAGGGGAATTCGACCTCCGAGCTACACCCCTAGCCCTATTTTTTATTTTTTATTTTGAAACAGGGTCTCAATGAGTTGCGGAGGGCCTAAGTAGCCGAGGCTGTCCGCAAACCGCGATCCTCCAGGTCTCAGCCTCCTGAATGCTGGGATGACAAGCGTGCGCCACCACGCCCGACATTTTTTATTCGTTATTTGGGAACAGGGTCTCACTGAGTTGCAGAGGGCCTAAGTAGCTGAGGCTGTCCGTGAACCGCAATCCTCCTGTCTCAGCCTCCCCAATGCTGGGATGACAAGCGTGCGCCTCCACGCCCGGCTCATCTCCCCATCTTTTGAACAAAGGATGTTTGGTAAGCCCTCTCTGGGGGCTCCTGCTGATGACCGCCCAACATCTCCTCCAGGTTCTTGGCCAACACGTCCTTTCAGGGCCTCACGGGGCCAGTGTGGGTGACGAGCACCTCCCAGGTGCACATGTCTCGGACCTTCAACGTGTGGAGTCTTCGCCGGGACCCGCTGGGCGCCCCGGCCTGGGCCACGGTGGGCCGCTGGCGGGATGGACGCCTGGACTTGGAGCCTGGTGGTGCCACCAGGCGGCTGCCGGACCCCGCGGGCACCCGGGTCCGTCCCAAGCTCCGTGTGGTGACCCTCATAGAACACCCGTTTGTGTTTGCCCGCGAGTCGGATGAGGACGGACAGTGCCCAGCGGGACAGCTGTGCCTGGACCCCGGCACCAACGACTCGGCCGCTTTGGACGCGCTGTTCGCGGCCCTGGCCAACGGCTCGGTGCCCCGGGCCCTGCAGAAATGCTGCTACGGCTACTGCATTGACCTGCTGGAGCGGCTGGCCGAGGACACGCCCTTCGACTTCGAGCTGTACATCGTGGGTGACGGCAAGTACGGCGCCCTGCGCGATGGCCACTGGACGGGCCTGGTGGGCGACCTGCTGGCCGGCAGGGCCCACATGGCCGTCACCAGCTTCAGCATCAACTCGGCCCGCTCGCAGGTGGTGGACTTCACCAGCCCCTTCTTCTCCACCAGCCTGGGCATCCTGGTGCGGGCGCGGGACACGGCCTCGCCCATTGGGGCTTTCATGTGGCCGCTGCACTGGTCCATGTGGGTGGGGGTCTTCGCCGCCCTGCACCTCACGGCGCTCTTCCTCACCCTGTACGAGTGGCGGAGCCCCTACGGCCTCACGCCCCGCGGCCGCAACCGGGACACCGTGTTCTCCTACTCCTCCGCGCTCAATCTCTGCTATGCCATCCTTTTCGGGCGCACCGTCTCCAGCAAGACCCCCAAGTGCCCCACCGGGCGCTTCCTCATGAACCTCTGGGCCATCTTTTGCTTGCTGGTGCTGTCCAGCTACACGGCCAACCTGGCCGCCGTCATGGTCGGGGACAAGACCTTCGAGGAGCTGTCGGGGATTCATGACCCCAAGGTGAGTTCCCACACCAAGTCCCAGCAGGCTTCACGGGCCGCTCCCGCCCCCCACAAGTGTGTCATTTCCAAGCCGGTCCCAAGCTCATGTCAGCTTACCCACAGAATTTTTTTTGGGGGGGGCAGTACTAGAATTCAGGGGCATTTTACCTCAGAGCTGCATCCTCAAACCTTTTCTTTCTTCCTTTCTTTCTTTCTTTTTTGGTAGTAGGGATGGAACCCAGGGCATTCTATTTCCGAGCTACACCTCTAGTCCTATTTTTTTTTTTTTTTTTGGTGGTACTAGGGGTGGAACCCAGGGGCTTTCTACCTCCAGGCTATACTCCCAGACCTATTTTATACTTTATTTGGAAACAGGGTCTCACTAAGTTGCTGAGAGCCTCACTAAGTAGATGAGGCTGGCTTTGAACCTGTGTGACTCTCCTGTCTCAGCCTCCCAAGCGCTGGGATTACAAGCATGGGCCACCATGCCCAGCTCTAGTCCTATTTTTTTTAATTATTTTTTATTTGGAAACAGGGTCTCACTGAGCTGCAAAGGGCCTAAGTAGCTGAGGCTGTCCACAAAACTGAGATCCTCCTGTCTCAGCTTCCCGAATGCTGGGATTACAAGTGTGCGCCACCACGCCTGGCTTAGTCTTTTTATTATATTTATTTATTTATTTGTGGTACTGGGGATGGAACCCAGGGGCCTTCTACCTCCAGGCTACAATCCCAAACCTATTTTATATTTTACTTGGAAACAGTCTCAGTAAGTGGGTGAGGCTGGCTTTGAACCTGTACAATCCTCCTGTCTCAGCCTCCGAAGTGCTGGGATTAATTACAAGCGTCCGCCACCACACCCCGCTAGTCTTTTTAAAACAGGGTCTCACTGAGTTGCAAAGGGCCTCGTTAAGTAGTTGAGGCTGTCTGAGAATCGCGATCCTCCTGTCCCAGCCTCCCAAATGCTGGGATTACAAGCCTGGGCCACCATGCCTGACTTGCAGCTTGAGTTTTTGATGGTGCCCTGGCCATCAGCAGGAATCAGTGGTGTGACTTTAGTAGCTAGATTCACTGGCACATCAGGGGCTCACACAGACATCCTGTGTGGCCTTTGAGAAGAGACCACGTGGGCTGGCATCTGGGCTGGTCCAGGGATGGTGCTGAGATGAAGGATGAAGAGGATGCTGGGATGGAAGATGGAGCCAGATGATGGAGCTGTATGGGGGGGGGGGAGCAGGTGATGGAGAGGAAGACAGAGGATGATGGGGCTGGAGGAGGGAGGCAGGTGATGGAGAGGAAGACAGAGAGGATGATGGGGCTGGAGGAGGGAGGCAGGTGATGGAGTGGAGGATGCAGGAATGGACAACAGAGCCAGTGATGGAGCTGGATAATGGAGAGGAAGTGGTATGGATGAAGGAATCAAATGATGGGGACTGAAGATGGGGCCAGGTGATGGAGGTGGAGGCTGATGATGGGATGGGCGAAGAAGCTAAAAGACGGAGTGGGTGATTGATGGGTTGGGGATGGAGCTGGATGATGGAGCCAGTTGATGGGGAAGGCAGGGGGGCCCAGCGTGGGTGGGGCCCAGCAGGTGCCAGCAGTGGCCAGGCCCAGGTGCAGCCCACAGGATCCGCAGTTGGCGGGGTAGTGGGGTGTGAGAGAAGAGAGAGGGGTGGGGTGTGGGGGGGGAGGGCGGAGCGGCCCTTACCAGGGTGGGGAGCCCCGGGGGCCGGGGCAAGGGGCAGCCGTGCAGAAGAGGTAGATGGGCATGGAGTTCTGGGCAAGGTCCGAGGGGAAGGGGACGTTTTAAGGCAGAGGGTCTCGTGAGGGGCGTGCACCCCGGGCAGGCCCTGGGATACTCGTGGTCGTGACGCTGGGTGAGGTGGGTCCCGGCCCGGGGTGGGCGGCCCTGGACGCTGCCCGGCACCCTGACCGCCCGGGCCACCTGTCCCCGCAGCTGCACCACCCGTCGCAGGGCTTCCGCTTCGGCACGGTGTGGGAGAGCAGCGCGGAGGCCTACATCAAAGCCAGCTTCCCCGAGATGCACGCGCACATGCGGCGCCACAGCGCGCCCACCACGCCCCACGGCGTCGCCATGCTCACGTGAGGCTCCGGCCGGGCGGGGGCGGGGCCTGGTCATGGCCGGCCCCGCCCACCTGGCCCCGCCCCGCCCGCAGGAGCGACCCCCCCAAGCTCAACGCCTTCATCATGGACAAGTCCCTCCTGGACTACGAGGTCTCCATCGACGCAGACTGCAAACTGCTGACCGTGGGCAAGCCCTTCGCCATCGAGGGTGAGGGGCTGGCGCGTCTCGGCCCGCGGGGGGGGGGTCCCCAGGCCGCGCACCCACGGGCGCTCCCCTAGGCCGCGGCATCACCCACGGGCGCTCCCCTAGGCTACGGCATCGGGCTGCCCCAGAACTCGCCGCTGACGTCCAACCTGTCGGAGTTCATCAGCCGCTACAAGTCCTCGGGCTTCATCGACCTGCTTCACGACAAGTGGTACAAGATGGTGCCTTGCGGGAAGCGGGTTTTCGCCGTCACAGAGGTGAGGCAGGGCCCCGGGCACAGGGAGGGCGATGGCAGGGGCCTCTGAGCCCCGCCCGCTCACTCCCGAGACGCACACTGGTCTGCTTTTGTGGACTCCTGCGTGTCCTGCGCAAGCCCAGCTCCCGCGCCCTCCTCCACGACACCACTTCCAGCCGTGGCGCTGTCGCCAACAGCGGGCACAGCCCCAGGTGCCCACGCGGCCCAGCCCCTCCCGGCCCGGGGCCCCAGCCTCCTGGCGGGGCGGTGAGGGGTCGTGTGTCCCGGCAGACCCTTCAGATGGGCATCTACCACTTCTCCGGGCTCTTCGTGCTGCTCTGCCTGGGCCTGGGCAGCGCCCTGCTCAGCTCGCTGGGCGAGCACGTCTTCTACCGCGCGGTGCTGCCGCGCATCCGCGGGGGCCGCAGGCTGCAGTACTGGCTGCACACCAGCCAGGTGAGCCGGCGGGCGGCGGGCGGCGGGCGGGCGGCGCATGGCCTCGGCCCGCGCCACACGCTCTGTCTGCGGCCCTAGAAAATCCACCGCGCTCTCAACCCCGGGGGGCCGGAGGGGCCGAGGGAGACGCTGGAGCCGCAGCCCAGGTGAGCGGCGGGCGGGGCGGGGCGGGGCGGGGCGGGCCCTCCCCTTCCTCGGGCTCCCGGGCCATCTCCTCCGAAGGGGGCGCTGCCCAGCTCTGTCCCGCCCCCAGTGGCCCCGAGGAGCAGCGGCAGGACACCCCCGCAGCCCCCGGGCGGTGGAAACGGGTCCGCCGCGCCGTGGGCCAGCAACGCCGCGTGCGCTTCCTGCTGGAGCCCGCGGCGGCCGACGCGGACGCCGAGCCCGGGCCGCGCGAGGGCCCCGCCTGGCTGAGCTCCAATGGACGCCCGGCCGCCCCGCAGCCCGCGGCCGGGCCTCGGGCGGGCGAGCTGGAGGCGCTGCGGCAGCACATCGAGGGCGTGCGGGAGCGGCTCCGCCAGGCCCTGCTGCGGCGCGGAGAGCTCCTGGCCCAGCTCGGGGGCAGCACCCGCCGCCGGCCCCTGCGCCTGCTGCAGCGCGGGGCGGACCCCGAGGCCGCCCAGTGACCGAAGCCCTGCCGGCCAGACCAGCCGCTGTCCAGACAGTTTATTCTATATACAAACACAATTTTGTACACTGCAATTAAATAGAGTGGAATGAGCCTCCTCCGCGTTCCGCGCCGAGTGACTGCTGCGGCCACCTGCCCACTGCCCTGAGCAGGGCTGGACCCGCGGCGCGGCCGGCGCAGCTCCGCCTCCCGCCCGGCCGGGCGCTCCCGCTCGCTCGCGGGCCGGCGGCCGGGAAGGCACTGCGGGGAGCACCAGGCCGGGCGGGAGGACGCCCGCCCCGCCGCCACCTCGCTCCGCCGCCCGCGCCCGCGCCGCCTCGCCGCCGCCCCTCGCGGACCACGCACACGGCGGACTAGCAGGACAGGCCGCCGGCCCCTCCACAAACCTGATGCCGCCCGGCACCTGCGGGCGGGGGCGCCGCTCGCCCCAAGGCTCCAGGAGGTCACTCCACCGGCCGCCGGCTGGGGAGGCCCCGCTCAGCTGCAGCCTCAGGACGCATCCTCGGGGGGCGCGTCGGCGGGGGCCGGGGGCTCGGGGCTGGGCGCGCCGCTGTCAGGAGCCAAGGAGTTGCTGGGGGGGGCGCTGTCCGGGGAGCGGGGGAAGCCCCCGCCGGGGCTCAGGGGCCCGGCCGGCCGCCGCTCCAGGAGCGAGGCGCTCAGGCCGGACAGGAACGAGGCGTCCGTGATGAGGGCGGCGGTCTCTGCCACCCAGCCCAGGTCGCCCCCCGCCGCCGCGGCCACGGAGGCGGCCACGGCCCCCAGGGCGGCGGGCCCGGGGCCCCCGCCGGCAACGGCCGGGCCGGGGCCCAGGGCGAGGGGCTGGCTGGCAGGCCCGGCGGCCGTGGCGCCCGCGTTGTTGTTAAGGTCGTCGGGCAGCGCCGTGGGCGTGCCGGGGCCCAGCGGCGGCGTCTGCAGCAGCACCTCCTGGATGCGGACCTGCTGCAGGATGGCCGGCAGCTCGTAGTGGTGGAAGAAGTAGATCATGGAGTGCTGCGGGCACGGGGCGGGTCAGGGCGCGCCCGCCGGGAGGCCCCTCAGGAGCATGCCCCCAGCCGGGAGGCCCCCCAGCCAGCATGCCCCCAGCAGGGAGGCCCCCCAGCCAGCATGCCCCCAGCCGGGAGGCCCCCCCAGCCAGCATGCCCCCCAGCCAGAATGCCCCCAGCCAAGAGGCCCCCCAGCCAGCATGCCCCCAGCCGGGAGGCCCCCAGCCAGGAGGCCCTCCAGGAGGCCCCCCCAGCCAGGAGGCCCCCCCTAGGAGCATGCCCCCCAGCCGGGAGGCCCCCCCCAGCCAGGAGGCCCCCCCCCAGCCGGGAGGCCCCGGCGGCCGCCGCCCACCCAGAGCCGCGGGAAGGAGGCAGCGCCCGCCTCACCTGGATGAAGAGCCAGGACGTGACCAGGGCCAGGCTGCTGTACTGCCCGTTGAAGCGGTAGTGGTAGGCGTAGAAGGCGAAGTGGTACAGGTAGAAGAACCTGCGGGGCGGGCGGGGCGGTGAGCCGGACAAGCGCCCAGGCCCCGCCCCAGGCCCCGCCCGCCCCAGGCCCCGCCCACCTTAGCCAGTGCCGCTTGCTGGTGTTGGTGTGGCAGCAGATGGCGTCGTACTGGTCGGCCAGCCACACGATGAGGATGATGTAGAAGGCCGTGGTGGTGTCGTTGAAGAACTCCGACATGATGGCCTCCATCCCTGCGGGGACAGGCGCGTTGGCGGGCGGGGCGGGCGGGGCGGGGCGGGGCGGGCGGGCTGGCGCTCACCCACGAGGGCCAGGATGACGGTCAGCAGCGGCGCGGCGGGGAAGGCGATGGCCACGTTCATCTCCAGCATCTGCAGCAGGTCCACTGCGGGCACAGGCGGGCACCGTGAGGACCTGGGGGCGCCCGCCCTGCCCCCCGCGGCCGGCGGGACTCACCGATGAACACGAAGATCTGGTGGTGGGAGTAGCGGAGCAGCATGGACACGCTGAGGGTCTGCGGGGAGGCGCAGGTCAGGGCGGCCGCGCCCGCAGGCCCCACCCCCGCCCGCCCGGGCACTCACGAAGATGACCATGATGACGAAGGCCGCCAGGTAGGACGTGCGCGCCATCCACATGCTCACGAAGCGGTAGTGCTCGCCCGACACCACGTTCCGCAGGAAGCCTGGGGGGCGGCAGTGAGCTCGGCCCCGCCCGCCCGCCCGCCCGCCGGCCCGCCCGCAGAGCCTCACCCCTGTAGCCTCACCCTTGTTCTCCTCGTTCTCCGCCAGGCCTTTCACGCTGGACATGAGGATGTCGTCATAGCCCAGGAACTCGTCCAACAGCAGGCGGCTGAAGCGGTCCCCGAAGCACTGGTCCCGTGTGGGGTCTGCGGGTGGGCGGGTCAGCGCGCCTGCCAGGCCCGGGGTCCCCCCGCCCAGACTCGCAGCCGCAGGGGCTCACCCAGCGTGACCACCATGACCGGGATGCTGAGGCGCTGCCGCGTGGCCTGAGACAGCCGCAGGAAGCCGTACTCCAGCGAGTACTCCACGATGTACTCGTCCTGCGACCACACTGCGGACAGGGCCGAGTCAGGCCCGCCAGCCCGCACCCGCATCCCAGGCGGGCGGCCCGCACCCCGCCCCGCCAGCCGCACCCCGCAGGGCAGCACCTTTGGCGGGCGTCTCCGCGAAGGGGAGCTCCTGGCTGTCGTTCAAGGACTCGGAGCCACTGGGCGGCTTGAAGACCTTGGGCTCAATGTCCAGCTCAAACTGCAGGGGACCAGGACCAGGGGTCAGGAGGGCCAGGGCGCCCACCCCCCAATGTCAGGACCAGGGCTAACCTGGAACTCCTGCCTCCGCCAGGGTCCCGCCCGCGGGTGCCTGCCTCCTGGTGACTCTGAGCCCCACCTGGGGACTGGGCGAGGCCTCACCGCTCAAGTGGGTGGGCGTCTCCCCACCGTGGGGCCAACCTGCCCCCTGCCCCACCAGTGCCCCAAGCCACCTGCAGTGTGGACAGACGCCTCCTGCTCAGCTCAGCTCAGCTCAGCCCACGCTCTGGCACCTTCTCAACTCTTTCTTTTTTGTGTGTGCTGGAGACTGAACTCAGGGAAGTTCTACCTGAGCTCCGGCCCGGCCCTATTTTATCTTTTACTTTGAAACAAGGTCTGGCTAGCTGGCTGTCTCACTGGTGGCCGGGGCTGCGCATGAACTTCTCCACCCTCCTGTCTCAGCCCCCCAAGTGCTGGGCTCCACGCGTGCCTCCTCTCAGCTATCTCTGCTCTCGGAAACCCCAGAACCGGCTGGCCTCCCCACGGGGCAGCAGGAACCCCAGGCCCTGGGGAGGGCGGGCAGTGGCTGCCTGCGCCAGCGAGCCCCCAGGACCGACAAGCGCCACACCTTCACCGAGCTGTTCGTGAACATGTCCACGGTGAGCTCCTCCTCGTCCTCCTCGGGCTCCAGGCCGCCGGGCTCCACAGCCAGGCCAGGGAAGCTGCCGCGGCTGCCGTCGCAGAAGTGCAGGAAGACGGGCGCGCGGCTGGAGTTGTGGCGTACCTCCACGCGCAGGACGCCCTCCCGCGGCCAGCGGTCACGCACGTGCTCCAGGCAGTTGATGGGCGAGCGGGAGAAGACGATGTGGATGTAGGCCAGCACGAAGAGCACGAACAGGGCCTGGGGGCAGCGGTCAGTGGGCACCAGGGCAGGGGCGCCGGGAAGTCCTGTGCCCTCCCACTGCTGAGCGCCAGGGCTGGGGGATGCCACTGTCCCAGGTCCTGAACTGCCCGCCCAGCCCCGCCCAGGAGAGGCCCCAGGTCACCTGCTCAGCCCGCAAGAGCAGCCTGGCTGCTGCCACCCGCCGCAGGCGGCGGGGGCCCGGGGCCATGCAGCTGCGCTCGGGCCACTCTGCTGTGTCCTCAGAGCCCCTGACCTCACCAGTTAAACATAGCCTCCCCTGTCTGGCGAGGCGCCCTCTGCGCCCTCCCAGGGCCAGGCAGCTGCCGAGGACATGGCTGACCGTCACAGGCAGGGCCAGGCTGCTGTCTGGGAAGCGTGGCTTCCTCATCTACCAAAGTGGGTGGCGGCCACTCACAGTGTGGGTGAGTCTGCGCCCAGGTCAGCGTGACTGCCCACTGGGCAACACCTGGGGACGCTGGTGGCTGGACCCCGGAGGAGCTCCCCACCCGGAGCAGGTGGGGTCCAGGAATGCTGCTCAGCATCCTGCAGGGCCCAGCCCGGAGAACAATCCAGTCCTGAGTGCCCAAAGCACCAGCATTAGAAACCGCATCGGACGGGTGTGGTGGCACACGCTCGTCATCCCAGCATTCGGGAGGCTGAGGCTAGAGGATGGCGGTTTGCGGACAGCCTCAGCTACTTAGTGAGGCCCTGTTTCCAGATAAAGAATAAAAAATAGGGCAGGGGGTGTAGCTTGGAGGTTGAATGCCCCTGGGTTCAATCTCCAGACTGGCAAAAAAAAAAAAAAAAAAAAAAAGAAAAGAAAAGAAAAGAAAAGAAAAGAAAAGAAAGAAACCGCATCAGAGCCAGGCGTGGTGGCGCACGCTTGTGATCCCAGGACTTGGGAGGCTGAGAAAGGAGGACTGGTTCACGGCAAGCCCAACAACTTAGACCTTGTTTCAAAATGAAGAATAAAAAATAGGGCTGGGGTGAAACTCAGAACACCCCTAGATTTCATCCCTAGTACAAAAATAAATAAATAAATAAATAATAAATATAAAAAAAGAAAGCAGGCGTGGTGGCGCATGCTTGTAATCCTAGCATTCAGGAGGCTGAGATAGGAGGACTGCGGCTCATGTCCAGCGTCAGATACTTAGGCCCTTTTGCAATTTAAGTTTCAAAAGAGCCGGGCGTGGTGGCACACACTTGTAATCCCAGCATTTGGGAGGCTGAGACTGGAGGATCAGGATTCAAGGCCAGCCTCAGCTACTTAGTGAGATCCTTGCAACTCAGTGAGACCCGGTTTCAAAATAAAGAATAAAAAATACTGCAGGGGGTGTAGCTTGGAGGAAGAATGCCCCTGGGTTCCATCCCCAGTACTCCAAAAAAAAAAAAAAAAAAAAAAAAAAGGCTGACAGGAGGATGGCACGGGTTCGAAGCCAGCCTCAGCTGCTGAGTGAGGCTCTCAGCAACTCAGTGAGACCCTGTTTCCAAATAGAGTATAAAATAGGCCTGGGAGTTCAGTACCACACACACATAAAAAGAATAAAAATAGGGATGGGGATGTCACCAGGAGGTAGAATGCTCCTGGGTTCCATCCCCAGTACCTCCCCCCCAAAAAAAAGAAAGAAAAAAAAAAGAAACTGCATTAGTGTGTTGAATTACTTTAGTGATTTGGGAAAAACCAAGTCCACTTCCCTGCTGACAAGAGACACCAAAACAAAACACACCCCCAGTGGGAGGTGGGCCCAACTTCTAGGACGGACACCGGCCCGCCTCCCCAGCTGTGGTGCTGTGGTGTGGGCCCCGTCCTAGGACCTGGATAGCGCCCCGCGGGGACTGGGTGGCGTCTGCGCCACTTCTGGTTGTCAGACCGGCACAGAGTGGGTGGAGGCGAAGGACACCTTCACGTCTGTGGTACGGAGCGGCTGCCGAGGACCACGGCGTGAAGGGAGGCGCCAGGCCAAGGGCCACCCCCACCCGTGGAGGCTGAGCCAGAGGACCCCAGGTTCAAGGCCAGCCCCAAACAACTTAGTGAGAACCTATTTCAAAGAAAACTAAAAAGGGCTGGGGGTGTAGTTCAGAGATATAGCACCCCAGATGCGATCCCTGGCACCACAGAAGAGGCAGTCTTCTCCCTGGGGTCATCCAGAGTACCCCTCTTCCAGGGTGCCGATAGCCTGGCGCCTCCAGCACCCACGCCCGTACCACCTGCAGAGCCTGGCAGGCCACACCCACCCGACCCTCCTCGGGCTGCCCTCGGGGAAGGGCCTGTGCACCCAGCCAAGCACCCGCCATGTCACGTCAAAGCCTGTGCGGCTCCCGTAGGCCTCAACGGCCCTGCGCGGCTAACTGCTCCCACAGAGTCCTCTAGACCCAGGGAAGAGCCGACTGCACCCAGACGGCCTCCTCCAACGGCCTGGATCACGAGATGCCGGACGGGGACCCCGCACCTCAGGCTGGCGGGCTGCCCCTGGCGATGGACAGGGCCATGAGCACAATGTCCTGAGCCCCGGGCAGACTGCACACAGGACCGGGGCAAGGTACCCCCCACCCCAGCGGCCACAGTGCCTGAGAGGGCCGCGGTGCAGGTGGACGGGAGGCTGCGGGTCGGAGAGTGTGCTGGATGAAGCCAAGCCTGAAGCTGGAGTGAGCCCCAACAGACCCCTCAGCTGTGAGCAGCATCGCCCCCTCTGGGGCCAAAGGCGTCCCAGTGGTGGAGGCTGGCGTGTGCCCAAGACCAAAGCAGAGGCGGGGGGCGGGCCACCGAGGGGCAGCAGCCCCCCACGTGGCATCTGGGTGCTAGGAAGGGGCAGCAGGCGCGGGCCGGGGTCCTGCCCCCAGGGCGCTCTGCGTAGCCTCCTGGACGGCAGGGTCTGCCAAGCCCTCTACAAATCCTGGGGGCCGTGCTCTGTTTTCCAGGCGTGGACGTCTGGCAGAGGCGTGAGGCGGATGCCCTCTTGGTCAAAGGACGGCACCAGATGACAGCCAACACGTCACTAAGGTAGCATGCCGACGCGGCGTGCTCCGGGCCAGAGACTCCCCATGGGACACTCCTCGCCACCCGCAAACTTCAGATGAAGAAACGGAGGCATGAAGGCCAGACCTGCCGAGGCCACAGGCGAGAGGGAGCCACTGGCCACGAGGGTGGGGCTGGGGCCGCTGGACACTCGTCCTGCCAACACTCAACACAGGCTCTCGTGACCAGCTCCTCGGGGAAAAGGGACACAGCCCGAGCGGGGCCAGCCTCTACGCTGGGACCACCATCATCCTGGTACCGCGCCAGCAACCCCCACAGTGGCCCGCCACGGCTGCCTCTGCTGACTGAGCGGGCCCAGGAATCTGCCCTGTACAGCGGGCCCCGCCTCCCACCCAGGCCTCGGTTTCCCCGCCACACAGCAACAAGCAGGTAATGCCCAGCCAGACTCATCACACGTCCCTGGATCCCCCCTTCTCAGGACCTAGCGGCGGCCCCAGCCCCATCCCGGCCACCTCTCCTGGTCCTGGCCGCCCTTAGCCCTGCACAGGTGCTGCGTGCCCAGGCCCTCAGCCCCGGTGCCCTGTCCCAGGCTCCCAGCCTGCACAGCCAGGCCCTGCCTGGACGGCCTGCCCTACTCGCTCCCCACCCAGGGCCTCCTCCAGGAAGCCTTCTTGATGCCCCAGACAGGGCTCAGGCCACCCGACGACCAGGCGGCCTGTCTCCCTGCAGACTGGGACATCAGAAGCTGCAGGTCCATCTCTGCGTGCTGACCAACCGACAGCCAGGCCCTTCCTTGCCAAGGGCTGGCCCAGCTAGGAGAGCATTCCAGAGGACCTCGGGGCTCCCTTCCACCCAGACTCGGCTGCTCCCTGACCTGGCCACTGCCTTCCAGTGACAGCATCACAGGTCCGCTTTCAGCGTGAAGACCCGGAGCTCCACGGTCCCCATCCTCTTGGTGCCCTGGGGGAGTGCCTCAAGAGGGACAGGCGCCTGCCCCATGACAGGCACCAAATGCCAAGGCCTTGATCCTGCGGGCGCTCGCTGGCCGCCAGGGCCAGGATGCCCAGGCAGGAAGCCAGCGAGCAGGCCCAGCACCTGGTCCTGACACGCCAGGTCTACGCACTGAGGCCGGCCGCGCAGCCCCACAGGCAGCAGCGGTGGGGCGGGCCCTCCACCTCTGCCGCGAGTGCGTGCGGAAGCTGGGCAGGCAGGGCGCGCAGGGGGCAGAGCGCGGAGCTTCCTGAACCTACTGCCTTGCAAACCAGCTGGCCAAACCAGCTGGCCTTGGTTCACACTTTACAAATAAGTAAAAGGTGCAGAGTCTGAGTCCACTCCACCAGGCCTTGGGGTTCACGATGAGCCCAACTCCTGGCTCCGCCAAAGTCACACAGCCCAGCCCCCTATGGTGGGGCTCGAGCGCCTCCCTGGGGCCCCCATTCGGTAAGAGGGGGGTAGCTTTCAGCAGCGGCCCGCCAGTACATGGCACCTGCCTGGCAATGGTGCCAGGCCTAAGGGCAGGGATGGCCAAACATCCAGCCTGTCAAACAAGGGAGTGGAGGACCAGAGCTGGGGCCACAGGCCCACGCTCCCAGGAGGCTGAGCGCGGGCCACACGCCTGCAGCGACAGCACTTTGCCTCAGAGCACAGTGGCCTTCCTGGGGCTGGCCACTCTCTTCCCAGGAGTCAGGGGTCAAGGGGCAGGAGGAGGGCCAGGCAGGCCGGGGTGGGGCTCCAGGCCTGAGAAAGCGGAGGCCGTCATCCCCAGGAGAAAACACACCCCAGATAAGCCTTGGCCCCGTTTCCTGCCATAGCCAAGGACCCCAGGGAGCCTGCGGGGGGATCCCTGAGCCGGGAGCCCTCCACATTCCTGTTCTGGCAACTCCTCAGGTGGCCGAGCCCGTGTGGGGGCTGCGGGGCGGGAGAAGACAGGGAGGACTCCTCGCCCGGCCCCACCGGCCTGTCTGCAGACCAGGGGCTGGCAGCTGGGGCTCTTTTCCACCAAACCCCAGAAAGCAGCCCGCTCCGGCAGCCCAGGAGAACGAGCCTGACAGCCAGTAGGCCTGTCGCTCCTGCGGACGGCTCAGAAACCCAGAACCCAGGCTGCCGGCCAGTCCTGTCACCAAAGCAGGACTCCACGGAGGTCTCCACCGCGCCCCGGGGAGCCCTGGGGACCTGCGCGGCCCAGGAAGGGGCCCAGGCAGCGGCCAGGGGAGGCTG
The DNA here is from genome assembly GCF_963383645.1 of Muscardinus avellanarius. Lineage (NCBI taxonomy): Eukaryota > Metazoa > Chordata > Mammalia > Rodentia > Gliridae > Muscardinus > Muscardinus avellanarius. The sequence continues at coordinate 4,398,118 of NC_137802.1, read as the reverse complement.
TCAGATGAGGCCACCCCAGGGCTCACGACTGAGGGCGCCCTGAGGAGCCCTGAGGTTGCTGCTACCCCAGCTCGGTGACCTCAGCGCACTCCCGGGGAAGCGCGGTGGGCAGAGGCAAGATTCCAGGACCCGGGAGACCCTGGCCAGGAGGAGGCGTCCAGTGCCAGGGCACCCCCAGGGCGGCGGGCTGTCCCAGGGGAGGGGGTCCTGCGGAGGATGCGCCCAGGCTGCAGACTCAGGGGCCAGGGGCGGGGCGGCGGAGGCCGGGGCCAGCGACCACCTATGGGGGACACTGGCTCCCGGGGCGGCGCTGTCAGGGGGCGCGGGGTCAGAGGTCGCAGGCAGCAGGGTCCCCAGGGGTCGGGTGAGGCCTCGGGGTGCAGGGTGGGGGCCTGGGCGGGGTCAAGGGTCGGGGGTCGGGGCCAGTCACCTTGAGCAGCACGAAGAACTCAAAGAGGCGGCGGAAGGCAGGCGGGAAGAGCCGCGAGTAGGTGACAGCCATCTTGAAGAAGAGCGCGTGGAAGAGCCGGTCGCGCACGTTGATGAGGGGGTTGGGGTTCAGGTTGGGGGTGCGCGGGCCGCGCGCGGGGGCCGGGCCGCCGCCCCCACCGTTGGGCCCGGCCCCGGGGGCCGCGGGCGCCGCGTGCTCCGACATGCCGCCCGCGCCGCCCCAGCGGCCCGAGGGCGCCCCAAGCGAGTCCCCGCCGCCGCCGCCGCCGCCGCCGCCTACGGCCGCCGCCTTCGCCTCCGCCCGCGACTCCACCGAGGCCTACGACACCAGCGAGCCCACCGGCCAGAGCGCCGCCGCGCCCGCGGGGCACCCTGGGATGTCCGGGGCCGCCCGCGGAGGTCCCGCCCCGGCTCCCGACGGCCCAGTTCCCAGTTCCCGGACGCCAAGGGAGGAGGCTCTTTTGCATATCCCTCCCACAATACACCGCGGCCGGCAGGGAGGTCCTATTCATTAACATCGGAGAAGTTTTAGCCATAATAAAAATAGTCAAAGTTAAAAACGACAGGAGCGGATGTTTTCTGATGGCATGCGCTAGGAAATAGTGGCAAATGTAATGCAAAAGAAAACTCTCCTAACTGTAAAGTAATTTAATTCCATGGCCTTTAAATAGCTCAGCCACTGATCCGCAGTTCGTGCTCGCTTCGGCAGCACATATACTAAAATTGGAACGATACAGAGAAGATTAGCATGGCCCCTGCGCAAGGATGACACGCAAATTCGTGAAGCGTTCCATATTTTGGACCACCGAGGTGTATCATCTTTGCATCTACAAACACTAGGGACCTTTCAATACCTTTTTCTCCCACGATGTATTATAACTAGGGATTTTTCAATATATTTTCCTCCCACGGTGTATTAGAACCATCCTCAAAGACCCGCTTGAAGTTAATCCAACTTATCATTACTATAAGGCATATAGATACTATCCTATAGGTAGATCTTGTCCAACAGAAGCACTTCCGGAGGCTACCGCCGTGACGTCATAGGACCATACCGTCATAGAGCTCTCGTCATAGGCCTTGCTCGGCCCCACCTCCCTGCCCCCTGGGAGGCCGCCCATTGGTGGAGCTCCTGTCGGCCCCACCCCTTGCGTCGGGATGCAAACCCCGGCAGAGAAACCCATTTGAGCACCTGCTGTCTGCAGGAAAGGGAAGTCAGGTTCCCCGAGGGGATCTTCGTTTTTCTCGGTTCCTTCTACGTCCATTTGCAGGCCAAGGTCCCACCTGCGTCCCCTAGGAGTTTCCCTCTGTGTCCCTCCGCAGAGATGGGTCGGTTCTCCCCTCTCCCTGAGACCCCCGTTTCTGCACGCGCCAAATCCTGCCCTGCGCCGCACCTGTCCTGTGCTGCCCCCTTGGGGACGAAGGAGTGGACAAGATTCTGCAGGCCAGGGCCCCGCTGGTGCCCCGGCCCGGGGGAGTCTTTGGGACAGAAACACGACCCCTTTCTCCGTCTCGGGCATCTTTGAACCACCTTGGACTGGGCATTCATTGAGTCCCTACTGTATGCCTGTTGCTTGAGTCTCCTGGAAATCCAGGCAGGGACTGACCACTGCAGGAAGTCTAGACTGGGGGAAGGGAGACGCTCTTTAAATGGCCGTCCCCGAAGGGACAACCGGACGCCAGGCCTGGGGCAAGCAGACACACTTAAAGGCTTGGAGCCTGCAGGAACCCCAGGCCACTGCAGACCAGAACAGTGCCCATAGAGCCCGGGCCGCAGGGACACAGCCAGCCTGGGCCTCACTCCTCCAGAAGAGGTTCACGTGGGGGCACAGACAGGCTCCCGGGGTCAAAGGGGGCGTCTCTCCTAAATTGGATTGGCTGTTTAGGGAGGGAGATGACACCTTAGTTATGACACCCAAGCTGATAAAACTTCTCACACCTCTTACCCACCCCTAGCCATTCTCTTCGCGGTAGATACAAGGCCCTGCATACAGTTGGCGCTCAATAAACGCAGGCTTGATATTATGATGCCTCCTCCTCCCCCATCACTTGCTGGTGGCAAAGGGACAAAAACATTGTATTTCCCAATAGAACCACCTGGTGGGGCCGGGCGTGGTGACGCACACTTGTAATTTCAGTACTTGGGAGGCTGAGACAGGAGGATCACAGGTTCGCAGCCAGCCTCAGCTACAAGTGAGGCCCTGGGCAACTTAGACCCTGTTTCAAAATAAAGAATAAGGGCCGGGCGTGGTGGCGCATAATTATAATCCCAGCATCTGCGAGGCGGTTCTCGGAGGCCCTTTGCAACTCAGTGAGATCCGGTTTCCAAAATAAAAAGAGACTAAAAAAAAAAAAAATAGGGCTGGACCGGGGGTGGAGCTCGGAGGTAGAATGCCTTTTCATTTTTTTGTAGATCTGGGCATTGAACTCAGGGGTTATCTACCTCCAAACTTAACCACCTCCACCCTTATTTTTTAACCTTTATTTGGAAACAGGATCTCACTAAGTTGCAGAGGGCCTCACTAAGCAGCTGAGGCTGGCTGAGAACCCGTGATCCTCCTGACTCAGCCTCCCAAGTACTGGGATTACAAGCATGGGCCACCACGCCCAGAAATCCATTTTTTTTTTTTAAGTATTTGTGATTGAGCACAGGGGCATCTACCACCAAGCTCCACCCTTGCCCCTCTTGCTTGTTTATTTTGAAACAGGGGCTCCCCACATTGCCCATGCTGGCCTCGAACCTGTGATCCTCCTATCTCATCCTCCTAAATACGGGGATTACAGGCCAGCAACACCGTGGCCATTACTCAATCTTAACGTGTGTGTGTGTGTGTGTGTGTGTGTGTGTGTTGCTAGGGATTGAACCCAGGGGCATTTTACCTCCGAGCTACACTCCCAGCCCTATTTTATTTTATTTTATTTTATTTTATTTTATTTGTGCAGGGGTTAGAATCCAGGGCCATTTGACCTCCGAGCTACACTCCCAGCGCTATTTTTTTTTAATCTTTATTTTGAAACAGGCTCTCACTGAGTTGCAAAGGGCCTCATTAAGTAGCTTGCAGACTGGGTTTCTGGGGCCAAAATTCCTAAGATTCTGACTCGTCTAGACTCACGTTCTTCTTATATCTGTGACAGGCACCTCAGAGCGCTTCACAGATAGTACCCTGCTTCATGGAGACCAGGGGCCCAGCAGCAGAACTTCTTTGTCTTGCATGTAGTTTTGGGTTGGAGCCAGGAGCGTTCCCTCTCAGACTCACACCGCCAGCCCTATTTATTTGTATTCTTATTCTTATTTATTTATTTTTTTGTGGTGCTGGGGATTGAATCCAGGAGCATTCTACCTCCGAGCTACACCTCCAGCCTGATTTTTTATTCTTTATTTTGTTTGTTTGTTTGTTTGTTTTTTGGTGGTACTGGGGTTCCTGGAAGCCCCTCTACCTCCGGGCTACACTCCCAGACCTATTTTTACATTTTTATTTGGAAACAGGGTCTCCTAAGCCAGCGCACGTGGCTGGCTTCGAACCTGCGCAATCCTCCTGTCTCTGCCTCCCAAGCGCGGGGATTACAAGCGTGCGCCACCACGCCCGGCTTTATTTTTTATTTGGAAACAGGGTCCCACGAAGTTGCGGAGGGCCTCACTAAGTAGCTGAGGCTGTCCACGAACCTGTGATCCTCCCGCCTCAGCCTCCCGAGTGCTGGGATTACAAGGGTGAGCCACCATGCCCCTGCCAGCCCCTTTACTTTATTTTTTATTTTTTAATTTGTGTGTGTGTGTGTGTGTGTGTGTTTGTGGCACTGGAGATTGAACCTAGAGCCATTCTAACTCTGAGCTACACCCCAGCCCTATTTTATTTAATTCTTATTTATTTATTTATTTATTTATTTATTTATTTTTGATGGTACTGGGGTTCCTGGAAGCCCTTCTACCTCCGGGCCACACTCCCAGACCTATTTTATATTTTTATGTGGAAACAGGGTCCCCTAAGCCATCGCGGCTGGCTTCGAGCCTGCTGATCCTCCTGTGTCCGCCTCCCTAGCGCGGGGAACACAAGCATGGCCACCACGCCCGGCTCTTCCGATCCCCAAGCTTTTGATCCCCAAGCGGAGCCTGGCTCTGCCCCTCCGGGGTGGGCGGAGGTCAGGTGTCCCAGGAGGCAGGGTCACCCCCAGGACACCGTGGAGACGCTGACACTTCCGTAGCTGAGTGAATAAAGGACGGAGTGGCTCCCGATGCCACGCATTCAGTGATTTACCTGCACAGCGGGTTAAGCGGAAGCCACTATTAAGCACCCACTGTGTGCCCGGCGGCTGCAGCCCGGCAGAGCACGTCCAGAGCCCTCAGCCCTCCGTCCACAGCCCTGCTCCGCGGCCCCTTCCCCAGCTGATGTGACCTGTACAAACTTGCCACCGACTTCCAGCCTTTGTGTCCTTTGCTCTGGTGGGGGCACCATTTCCTTTTGGACTGGCAAAATCCTACTGGTCCACCAAAGCCCTACTTCCAATGGCCCCTTTTCTTTGTGGTGCCTGCTCTAGTTCCTTTGAGCATGGAGACTGGAAAATACTTTTATATATATATATATATATTTTATTATTATTTGCCGTGCTGGGGATGGAACTCAGGGGCATTCTATCTCCAAGCTACGCCACACCAGCCCGATTATTTATTTATTTATTTATTTATTTATTTTTCAGTACTGGAGACGGAACCCAGGGGAATTCTACCTCCGAGCTACACCCAACCCGACCCTATTTTTTATTATTTATTTATTTATTTATTTTGGTGGTACTGGGGTTCCTGGAAACCCTTCTACGTCTGGGTTACACTCCCAGACCTATTTTATATATATATATATACTTTTAAAAATTTGGAAACAGGGTCTCGCTGAGTTGCAAAGGGCCTCGAACCTGGGGCGGAGGCTGGCCTCGAACCCGATCCTCCTGTCTCGGCCTCCCGAATGCTGGGGTGACAGGCGTGCTTTAGAAGCTGCTTTCAAACGTCAAGAGAGAAGTTCTCATTTGGGCCCAAAGCGGGACTCGGGGTCCCTCCTAGCCAACAATGAAACCCCTTTTCCTGCTCTGGGGCCAGGGGTCCGGGCGGGAGCCCCGGGCCTCCGCCCTCCAGCGCCTCGGGCCCTCCCTGCCTCAGTTTCCCGTGGTTGCAAAGAGGGCGGAGGGCTGGTGGGCGGGGCGGGGGTCCGGGCGGGAGGCCGAGGGGCTCAGGAAGTCCGGGCCGCAGGAATTCGGCGCTGCCCGGCCTTATAAGGGCATTTGCGCTCGGGCCCAATCAGCGGCGGGGGCGGCGCCGCCCTCCCCGTCCCGCCCGCCGGTGCATGGGTGGCGGTGCATGGGTGGCGGTCCCGTCGCAGCCATGAGCTCCACACAGTTCAACAAGGGTCCCTCGTACGGCCTCTCGGCCGAGGTCAAGAACCGGGTGAGTGTCCCCCTTGGACCCGGGCGGCCTCCCTGGAGATGGAGGCCGGCAGCCTCCCTGACTCCTCGGAGGCCCCCACGTCTAACCCGGTCTCCCTCCCCACCCCCGGCCCCGGCAGGGGGACCCTGCAGCCTCCTCCCCATCACTTGGCCCACTTTCGCTTTTGGGGGGCACTTAAATTCCGGAGGGACAGGGGGCCCGGATGGTGGACGCCCCCCCACCAGGCTCTTACACCTGGGAGGGGCGCTAAGGAGAAGCCCCCTGTTAGGAATAAATATGAATCTTAGGAAAGGCAATGCATTATCCTCATCCCAGAGCATGCCCCCGCCCGGACCCGGGCGCCCTTCTAGCAGATTGGTGGGGACGGCAGAGGGGTCCTCGCCCCTGATCCTGTAATATGTGGGGTCTGTCACCGGGAAGCCCAGGACCGGCGTCTGGGTTTGATGGGGAGGGAGACGGGTTTTAAGAACGCACTGGTTCTGGCTCAGAGAGGGGTAGACGTTGTGGTCACCCAGCCCAGCATCCTAGGGAAGGGAGAAATGGGTGGGGGGAACCTGCCTGGACAGGCCGAGGACTGACAGACAGACAGACAGCGTCTCTGCCCTGCCCACCCGGAAGGAGGACTTCCACACCCAGGGCTGCACAACTCCACACCCTGGGCCAGAGCCAGTTCGGGGCTTGGGCGAGGCCCAGAGAGGGCGCCCGGCAGCCCAGCACCACGCAGCTGCCCAGTCCCGGAGCCCAGCCTGGACCCCGGTTCTCGGAGCAGGTCCTAGATCTTAAGGCCGGAGAGCCCCCAGGGGCCTCGCCCTCTGCCCGTGCCTCAGTTTCCCTCCGTCGTGGACGGCCAGCGGGGTCTCTGAGCAGCATGGCGTGCCATCCGGCCGGCGGGGGGCTTGGGCCGCGGGGGACAGCTGGTCCCGATTTAGCCAGGGCGGCCGCGGCCACATTCCTGGCAGTTTGCGGCCAGGAGGAATGCGCTGGGGACAGACGGTGGCCGCTGGGGGCGGGGCGCCTCAGCCTGGGACCCTGGACACTGGTCCCCGGGAGGAGGGAGGAGCCGTCAGGGACAGAGCCCAGCTGGGTGAGGCACGCAGGGAGCACTGGAGGAGGAGTCCGGGGCATGAGCACGCGCCCGCACACACACACACACACACACACACACACACCCTTCATTACATTCCTTGGCTGTCTCCCGGGGTGTGGGGACCTGGACACAGGAGGGCTGGGCCCTGGGATCGGGTTCTGGGTTCTCGGGTCCTTGGGCCCGCCTCCGCCTTTATCTTGGGGTTTCTGGGCCTGAACCAGGAAGCAGGGCCCCAAGGCCCGAGGTCCTGGGGCAGATGATTCCAAACAGATGAGGAAACTGAGACTGGGAGGGGAGGGCGCATGCTCAGTGTTTTGGGGAGCTGGGTGTTCAGCTGGGAGGGGAATCTGGGCTGCAAAGGGGCCCTTCTGGGTCCCGGGGGGGCTTGGGAGGAACTACGGCAGCCATGGAGCCAGAAGGCAGCTGCTGGGCTCCGTGGTGCTGAAGCACCTCCCGGCCTCCCTGACTCCCAGCCTGTCTGTCTGTCTGTCTGTCTGTCTCTCTCTCTCTCTCTCTCTCTCTCTCTCTCTCATACTGGGGCTGCAGCCCAGGGGGCATTCTACCTCCGAGCTACACCCCCAGCCCTATTTTTAATTCCTTATTTTGAAACAGGGTCTCACTGAGTTGCAGAGGGCCTCGCTAAGTAGCTGAGGCTGGCCTCCGCCTCCCAAGGGCTGGGATTAGAAGTGTGCGGCACCACGTCCGGCCGGCTCTCTCTCTTTGGTACTAGAGATGGAGCCCAGGGGCATCCTACCTCTGGGCTACACACCCAGCCCTTTTTATTTTTCTTTTTGAAACAAGGTCTCACTAAGTGGCTGAAGGTCTTGCCAAGTGGCTGAGGATGGCCTCGAACCTGCCAGCCTCTTGTCTCAGCCTCCCAAGGCCTGGGCCAATTTCTCTTGGTTTCAGATGCTGGGAAGGGGAAGAGGCGGGTTCGAGCTTCTGTTGTGGGGGAGACTTGGGAGTTTTAATCTAGACGTTCAGTCCTGAGCTGAACAAAAAAGCAGATATGGGGTTGGACCATGGGCAAAAAAGATGTGTTGAACACAGGGAGTAGAGGTCAAGGTTGGGGGACACGGGGTGCTCACAGTCAGGGGGACCACTGAAAAGAAGGGCAGACTGGGCCCGATCGAAGAGAGGGACCCAGCCATGCCAACAACAGTTTGGTCAGCAGGAATGGTCCCTACAAAGGCCCTGTGGCAGGAACTGGCAGGACCTGTTTCAGAAATAGAGGACGCTGGTTCTTCCTCCACAAATTAAACATAGAATTAGGCGGTGCCTCTGCTAGGTGTACACCCAAGAGAATTAAAACAGGTGGCCAAAGCCGGGCGTGGTGGCGCACACTTGTCATCCCAGCATTCAGGGAGGCTGAGGCAGGGTGACCACGGCTCATGGGAATGGGGCTTCTTTGGTGGGGGTGTGATAGAACGTTCTGGAGTTTGATCGAATGTTCTGGAATGTGATAGAATGTTCTGGAATGTGATAGAATGTTCTGGAATACGTAGCGGTGATGGCTGTGCGCCATGGGGAATGCACTCCCAGTGGGAGTTACTAGCCATGTCTGCTCGGGATGGGCTTAGGACCTCCAGGCCCCTGGGTCTCTTCTTCCCTCACCCTCGCTCAGCGCTGTGCCTTCTGCTTCTCCAGCTCCTGTCCAAATATGACCCGCAGAAGGAGGCCGAGCTCCGCAGCTGGATTGAGGGACTCACGGGCCTCTCCATCGGCCCCGACTTCCAGAAGGGTCTCAAGGACGGGGTGATTTTATGCACGTGAGTTCACCCACACGTGTGAGCCAAGCCACGCCCCCACCCCGAGATTTTATTCTTTTTAAATTTTATTTTGTGTGTGGTACTGGGGGTGGAACCCAGGGGCTTTTCTACCTCCGGGCTATACTCCCAGACCTATTTTATACTTTATTTGGAAACAGGGTCTCACTAAGTTGCCGAGAGCCTCACTCAGTAGCCGAGGCTGGCTTCGAACGCATGCGATCCTCCCGGCTCAGCCTCCCAAGCGTGGGGATGACAAGCGTGCGCCACCACGCCTGGCAGATAAATTATTCTTTAAATATAAATAATATTGCTATAATGTTGTGATATAATGAATTATATAACATTGTAATCATTTGCATATATATTTATGCTTTATAAATTAATACATTAATATATTAATTCTTATATATGTGCTGGGTACGTAGATGTAGAATGCCCTAGTTCATTGTCCCAGGACCACAAAAAGCTAAAAAAGCCGGGCGTGGTGGCGCACCCTTGTAATCCCCGTGCTTGGGAGGCGGAGGCTGAGACAGGAGGATCGCGCAGGTTCGAAGCCAGCCTCAGCTACTTAATGAGGCTCTCAGCAACTTAGTGAGACCCTGTTTCCAAATAAAATATAAAATAGGTCTGGGAGTATAGCCCGGAGGTAGAAAAGCCCCTGGGTTCCACCCCCAGTACCACCCCCCCAAAAAAAAAGCTACTGGAGGGCGCTGTGTTTGGGGGCGGCGGGGCGCTGGTCCCTGGGAGCCTCCACACTGAGGCCTCCGCTCCCCGCCCCGCCCTGCACACCCGCAGACTCATGAACAAGCTGCAGCCGGGCTCGGTCCCCAAGATCAATCGCTCCATGCAGAACTGGCACCAGGTGAGGGCCGGCGGCGGCGGGCCGGGCCTGCGCAGGCGCGTGCACCTGTTCACTGCCTCCTTCCCCTGGCTCCTCCCAGCTAGAAAACCTCTCCAACTTCATCAAGGCCATGGTCAGCTACGGCATGAACCCCGTGGACCTGTTCGAGGCCAACGACCTGTTTGAGAGCGGGAACCTGACGCAGGTGCAGGTGTCTCTTCTGGCGCTGGCAGGGAAGGTGAGGCCCAGAGAGGGTCAGTGGCCGGCCCGGAGTCACACAGCAAGGCGGATAGCGCTGTGTGGAGGCTCGTTGTGTCCCGCCTGGCAGATTCAAATAATTCTGAGTACCCACAAGGCCCCCAAAGCTGTAGACGAATGAGAGAGACACGGTACACTGCTATTTTTATTTTTGAAACAGGGTCTCACTGACTTACAAAGGGCCTCACTAAGTAGCTGAGGCTGACCTCAAACTGGTTTCAAAAATGAAGCCGGGCGTGGTGGCGCACGCTTGTCATCCCCGCGCTTGGGAGGCGGAGACAGGAGGATCATGCAGGTTCCAAGCCAGCCTCTCTGGCTTAGGAGACCCTGTTTCCAAATAAAAATACAAAATAGGTCTGGGAGTGTAGCCTGGAGGTAGAAGGGCTTCCAGGAACCCCAGTACCACCAAAAAAAAAAAAAAAAAAAAAAAAATAGGGCTGGGGGTGTAGCCCGGAGGTAGAAGGGCTTCCAGGACCCCCCACCCCAAAATAGGGCTGGGGGTGTAGCCCGGAGGTAGAAGGGCTTCCAGGACCCCCTCCAAAATAGGGCTAGGGTGTAGCCCGGAGGTAGAAGGGCTTCCAGGACCCCTCCCCCCAAAAAATAGGGCTGGGGGTGTAGCTCGCAGGTAGAATGCCCCTGGATTCCATCCCCAGTACGAAAAATAAATAAATAAATAAATAAAAAAGAAGCAGCACCCGTGAACACCAGGTGAGGACCAGAGGCCGGCAGGAGCCCGGGCAGGTGCCTCGGTGAGGGATGGATGCGGGATGGCGGCTGGACCAGAAGTGGTGCTGAAGCATCCTTGCCCAGTGATGGAGGAGGCGGACGGCGGAGCTCCGTCCTATGCAATGGTCCTTTGGCTTCCCCGTGCCTGCGCCTGCTGGGTCGCACGGTCTGGATCTGGACGGAGACTCCCGGCCCCTCTTGTGTCCCAGGCCAAGACCAAGGGCCTCCACAGCAACGTGGACATCGGGGTCAAATACTCGGAGAAGCAGCAGCGGAACTTTGACGACGCCACCATGAAGGCCGGGCAGTGCGTCATCGGGCTGCAGGTGGGTCCCGGCCGCGCGCAGCCCCGGGGCCCTCATGCTCGGGGCAAGCTCTAGAAGCCTGGTGGGGGACCTCTCCTGCCCCCTCCCCGCAGATGGGCACGAACAAGTGCGCCAGCCAGTCGGGCATGACCGCGTACGGCACCAGGAGGCATCTTTACGACCCCAAGAACCACATCCTGCCGCCCATGGACCACTCCACCATCAGCCTCCAGATGGGCACCAATAAGTGTGCCAGCCAGGTGGGCCCCGCACGCACCCGCCGCCCGGCCTGGCCCAGAGCCCTGCGCGGTCCCTCCTCCCCGACCCTGCCGGGCTGTGTGTCTGCCTGGTTGTGAGTGTGTGTGTGTGTGTGTGTGTGTGTGTGAGATGCTGCAGACTGTACTCGGGCATTTACCTCCAATCTACACCCCCAGCCCATTTTATTTTTTTATTCTGATTTTGTGTGTGTATGGTATTGGGGATTGAACCAGGGGCATTCTATCTCCAAACTATACCCCCAGCTCTTTTTAATTATTATTATTTTTTTTTTTGGCAATAGTGGGGTTGAAACCCAGGGGCATTGTACCTCTGAGCCACACCCCCTTCAGCCCTATTTTTTCTTATTTTATTTATTTGTTTATTTGGTGGTACTGGTGTTCCTAGCAACCCTTCTACCTCCGGGCTACACTCCCAGACCTTTTTTTTTTTTAATTTGGAAACAGGGTTTCTTAAGCCGGAAAGGCTGGCTTCAAACCTGCGCGATCCTCCTGTCTCCGCCTCCCAGGCGCTGGGATTACAAGCCTGCGCCACTACTCCCGGCTTCTTCTTTATTTTGAAACAGGCTCTCACTGAGTTGCAGAGGGCCTCACTAAGTAGCTGAGGCCGGCCGCGAACCTCTATCCTTCTGCTGGGATCATAAGCGTGCGCCATCACACCCGGCTCCATTTTTTTTATTTTTTAACAGGGTCTTGCTGTCTTGGCCTCACTCAGTACTGGGATCACAGTGCTGGGTTCAGCACGACCACACCTGGCTCCAGTTCTGAGATTTTTAAAAATTGAATCGAACTGAATTTTATTTTCTTTGCGGTATTGGGGATGGAACATTCTACCTCCGAACTACACCCCCAGTCCTAGTTTTTATTCTTTATTTTAAAATAGGGTCTCACTGAATTGCAAAAGGCCTCACTAAGTAGTAGCTGAGGCTGTCTGCGAACCGTGATCCTCCTGTCTCAGCCTCTCAAATGCTGGGATTACAAGTGTGTACCACCGTACCCGGCTCCATTTTATTTTATTTATTTGTTTATTTATTTATTTTGGTGGTACTGGGGATGGAACCCAGGGGCCTTCTACCTCCAGACTCCACTCCCAGGCCTATTTTTTAATATTTTTTTTATTCTGCAACGGTCTCTTAAGCCAACTGAGGCTGGCTTCGAACCTGCGCGATCCTCCCGTCTCAGCCTCCCAAGCGCGGGGATTACGAGCGTGCGCCGCCACGCCCGGCTTATTTTTTAAATTCTGAACCAGGGTCTTGCTGTCTCAGCCTCCCAGCATACTGGGATCACACTCCTGGCTCAACACGACCACACCTGGCTCCCGTTCTGAGATTTATTTACGTCCCAGGCATCTCACATGTCCTCTGCCAAGCTGAACATTATGTGTCCACGTGATGGTTTTAGAGCCCTGAGATCGGGGGAGAGACTTCGGCCCAGCCAAAGGAGCTTCCTGGCTGGCGAGGAGAGAGTTGGACATTGTTGGTCTCAAGTGGGCCGGGCTGAGACGGGGAGAGGTCCCTGGAAATAGACACCCACTAAGTATTTTAGTAAAGAAAAAGAGGCCCCCAGGGACCTTGCCCCGTGGCTGCAAAGCAGGAAGGGAGATGTGTGGGGGGTAGCGACGGTCCTCCTGGGACCTCTTTTTCTTCTTCCTCCCCACCTGACCCCTTCAACTTTCTCTCTAGGTGGGCATGACGGCTCCGGGGACCCGGAGGCACATCTACGACACCAAGCTGGGGACAGACAAGTGTGACAATTCCTCCATGTCCCTGCAGATGGGCTACACGCAGGGAGCCAACCAGAGCGGCCAGGTCTTTGGCCTGGGCCGGCAGATATATGACCCCAAGTACTGCCCGCAGGGCCCTGCAGTCGATGGGGCTCCCCTGGGCTCTGGCGAAGGCCCTGGGGAGGCCCCAGAGTATCCCCCCTATTACCAGGAGGAAGCTGGTTACTGAAGGGTTAATTCCCGGCATCATTGCCCCATCTGGGTTTTTGGTTTTTTTTTCTGTTTTTTTTTTTTCTTTCTCATTTTCTTCTTGTTTTTTTAAATGTGTTTAGTGCTTCTGGCCAGGGTCTGCGGGCTGCGACTAGGTGTGGAATGAGTGGGGGTCCCTGTCCAGGGCTACATTAGAAAGCTGCAGATTTCCCAGCAGGCAATGGGCCTGGGTTTTGTGTGGCAGAGACCAGGGGCGCTCAGAGCAGCTGCCCCAAGGGTTTCCGGTTTCTACATATCTTTTGCATCAGCCTGTGGTTTCTGTACCCGCAGAAGTTTTAACGAAAGAAAATGTTTTTCTTTTTCTTTCGTTCCCTTCCTTCCTTCCTTCCTTCCTTTCTTTCCTTCCTTCTTTCTTTTCTCTCTTTCTTTTGGTGGTACTGGGGGTGGAACCCAGGGGCTTTCTACCTCTGGGCTATACTCCCACACCTATTTTATATTTTATTTGGAAACAGGGTGTCACTGAGTTGCTGAGAACTTCTTGAGGGACTAGGGATTTCCATTTCTCCGCAGCTGCCCCCTCCCCTCGGCCCTCTGCGGGTTTAAAAGACTTCCCAGCTCTGCTTTTTGGCCCTGAAATACCCTCCAATACTGCACAGAACCCCCCCCCCCCAGCCGGGGGCCTCTGAACCGCAGGATAATGTGAAATGTCAATGTGGACCAAACGCAATAAAAAAAACCTCTGTTTTTAACAAAATTAGTTTTCCCAGGACTCCGTCAACCCTGGGGATGGGGGCAGGTTCCGCGTCTTGCTTTGACCCTCTCTGGAGACCTGGGGGAGAAGGTAGGGGAGGAGACCCTGCGCCCAGGATGCGATCCGGATTGGTCAGGCGGCGGGAGGGGCGGGGAAGGGGGCGTGGCCTCCTGGGTCGGAAAGGAAGCTCGGGAGGGGTGCCGCCGCGGGGCGCACCCGCCATCGCGGTGCTTGGGAGGCTGAGACCGGAGGATCGCGGTTCGCGGACAGCCTCAGCTACTTTGAAACCGGGTGAGACCCTGTTTCAAAGAATAAAGAATAAGAAATCGGGCTGGGGGTGTCGCTTGGAGGTAGAAGGCCTCTGGGTTTCATCCCCAGTACCACAAGAAGAGAGAGAAGCCGAGGCCTCAAGCCCCTTCCCACTACCCTACCAGTCCGGGCTTCAAGACTCTGCGTATGTCTGCGTCATTTTCTTGGCCTGGTGTTCCCTCCCTGGCAGACTCCTATCCATCCTCAAAGCCCCAAAGCCAAAGCGCCCTCCCTCTCCAGGGAACATTCTCTCCCCAGCTCTCCCCTCCCCCACGCCTCCAGGGATGCGGCTCCTGTCAGCCCCGTCACCTTGTCAAATGTACCCGTTTCCAGAGTGGAAAACGTCTGGAGGTTTTCTGCAAACTCTGGGTAACCATTATGATCCAAGTTTAGAATGTTGAGGGGCCCCTCCCCACTCTGCCAGCGCCTAGCCCACTCTAGGGTAGGGCCCCGGGAATGTTTGTGAAATGAATGAATGAATGAATGAATGAACGAACGAACGAATGAGGGCCTTCATTTTAAGGATGGATAAACTAAGTCCCAGAATTTTAGCGCAAGTCTGGCTAGGGCCGGGGTCCCCAGGGGAGAGGGGACGGCTGGATCTTATGCACGGGGGTTGGGGGGCTGCGGCATTGCTGGTGGCCATGCAACGTGGGGAGACAGCCAGGCTCCCCAAGGACAGCCGGGCCACTGAGTCCTGACCCTGCGGCGCCTGGGCATTTTGCCACCCCGAGGTGATGCAGCAAGAAGCGCGCGGCCCCTTTAAAGAAGCCGGCTCAGCTCGCGGGGCTGGACTCCACCTCCTAGGAGCCGGTCCTTGAGTGGCGGGCACGGCAACCAATAGCAGCGTCCGGGGGCGGGGCGGGACAGGGCGCGGCCGGCGGCGCCTAGTAGCGAAGGTCCGTCCGCTTAGCGGCACCGCGCCCGCCGGGGGCTCCTCTTAAAGGGGCCGCGCTCCCAGGCCACTGGAGGGCGGAGGGAAGGAGCCAGAGAGCCTAGGCGCAGGAATCACGGCGCGGTGACCTTCCAGAATGTGCGGGCAGGGAGTGGGGTAGGAAAGGTAAGTTTCCTGGAAATTCAGGATGCTGGCCGCAGCCCCACTCCTACCCCCACTTTCTCTTCGCGCGAGTGTTGGGCGTTGACCACTAATTTTCAGTGGGTGCAGGTGGACCTCAAGGTCCCTGGAGAGGGCACACCCGCAGCGCCTCTCCCCCTTAGAGTCCCCCAAAACCCACTTTATAAATGAGGCCATCGTCCCGCATCCTAAACCTCACCTCTAAAGCAGAGAATCCTGGCATGGAGGTCGGGGTCCTAAGACATCGCTCCCACGTGGCTGGCTGGCCTTTGGCCACTTCCTGCCGCTCTGGAAGCCTTAGTTACCCCATCTGTACAATATAGTAGTCCACACCTGTACAGTCCCAAGAAAGAAATAGGACCGGGAATTCTCGAGTCTAGGGCTCTGGGTCTGTCCTTTCCTTTGGCCCATTTTCTGGGTTTTGGGTTCTGGGCGACCCGGTAATACCTGAGCGGGTGTGCAGAGATGGGGTCCCGCCTCCCCGTTGGGTGACTGCCTGTTTCCTGAGGCTTATTTTTCCGCTTTCTGTAAAATTGAGTGGTAGGCGTGTGACCGGTTCAACCCGGTAAATATCCTTTGCCATTTTCCCTGTGGGACCGCGGGGATAAGGGATCCATCCCCAGGTGGGGGGTCGAGGCGGGTCCAGGACCCGGAAATGGCCCCCCCAAGAGCGCCTTGGGGTGAAGCCCGGCGAGGTAAGAGTTAAGGCGAGGCTCCGCCCCCTAAGGATTCGGGCGGTCTTTTAGACCCCAGCCTTCAGCCCCGCAGTGAGCGACAGCGCTGCCGACCAATCACCCGCGAGGACGGCTTCGGGCAGGGCTCCCATTGGTTGAACCTATCCTGCTCCTGGAGAAGCCTTCTATCTGGTGGCTACTGTTTGCCTCGCTTAATAGAGAGAGCTTCCCGGAGGAGCCCTGCGCCGTGGGATAGGGGGATGAGGTTCAGAGAGGGTCGGGCACGTCCTCGGGCTGAGTCCAGCCCTGACCCCTCCGTCCTCTCCCCTGTCCAGCCTCACCATGGCCTTCCGCACACATTTGACGTTGCTGCTTTGGAAGAATTTTACGTATCGCAGGAGACAGCCGGTAATGCCCGGGGAGTCCGGGCAGGGTGGGATGGGCGAGTGCCCCCCAGAGCTCCCCAGGATTTCTTGCTCGTTCTCCTCGCAGATCCAGCTCCTGGTCGAGTTGCTCTGGCCCCTCTTCCTCTTCTTCATCTTGGTGGCCGTGCGCCACTCCCACCCCCCACTCGAGCACCACGAATGTGAGCCCCCCAGGACCGGGCACTGCAGTGGGGTGGGGTGGGGGGGAGCCGAGCCACCGAGTCCACGGGGACCACCCCCTCCATGAGGGTCAGCCAGTGCGGGCTGCTGACGGTGGGCCCCCTGGGGCTGGGGGCGCGCAGTCGGTGGTGGTGGTGATGGAGGGGTGACGCGGAGCAGGGACCGGGGCGGCGCTTTCCCTTGCAGGCCATTTCCCCAACAAGCCGCTGCCGTCGGCGGGCACCGTGCCCTGGCTCCAGGGTCTCGTCTGCAACGTGAACAACTCCTGCTTCGAGCACGCCACGCCCGGGGAGAAGCCCGGGTTCCTCAGTAACTTTAACAACTCGCTGTGAGCCGAGGCGGGGGGCGGGGCGAGCCCGGCAGGGGGCGGGGCTCCCGGGAGCGCCCGCCGAAGCCCCGCCTCCTGCCCGCTCTCCATCCCCAGGGTCTCCAGGCTCCTGGCTGACGCCCGCACCGTGCTGGGGGGCCCCAGTACCCACCGGGTGCTGGCTGGCCTGAGGAAGCTGATCCCGGTGTTGAAGGCTGCACGCGGCGCGGGTGAGAAGCCCCGGGCATCCTCTGCGGGGCTGAGCTGCAAAACGGGTACAGGGCAGGGTTTGCCCGATTCTGAGCTGCTTCTCTGCCTCCTTCTGACAGCCTGGGCTCAGCAGAGTGACCAGCCGCAGGCAGGCAGCGCTTCGCTGGCTACCGAGCTTCTGGGCATACTGCTGCGGGGGGTAAGCGGACCCCGCTGGGGCCAGCTGACTCTCTGGGACTTTGCCCTAGGGGGTCTCTGAGTGATGCTACTAGATTCCAGGGTGTGACCTTTCAGCCTCCCTGCTGGTAAAATGGGGGTCGTGGTAGGAGAAACACCTGGAAATGGGTAGGAGGCCTGGCGTCCCGTGCGTGCGGGCTCAGCGGAGGTCACTGGGGTTCTGATCGCCGCCCAGGAACCCCTGGGGACCGCCCTGGACCGAGCCCAGGGATCCGTGCGCAGCTTAGCGGTGGCAGCTAAGGATCTGGCCCGAGAGGTGAGCGGCCCCACCCAGCCTGGTCCCCAGCCAGGGGCAATGAGTAGGCTGCCCGCGTGGGGAGGTGACTGGATCGGTTTTCGGGGGATTTGGACGGAGAGAGAGAGGAGGGGGAGAACGGAGAGAGGCAGAGAGAGGAGGGCGAGAGGAGGGCGCGCAGGTGCTCCTGGCCGGGGCTTGGAGGTGGGACGGTCCCGCGGGAGATCACGAGCGCCCTCTGGTGACCTCGCCTCAGCTCCTGGCGCTGCCCAGCCTGGTGGAGCTCCGGGCTCTGCTGCAGAGATCCGGAGGGACAGGGGGCCCCCTGGAGCTGTTGTCCGAAGCCTTTTGCAGCGCCAAGGGGCCTAGCAGCCCCGGGGGGCTGTCCCTCAACTGGTACGAGGCTGGTGACCTGAAGGAGCTGGTGGGGCAGGAGGCAGCGCCCGTCCTTCCAGACAGCGGCGTGAGTGAGTGCCCGACCTCCGGCCTTCTGCATGGGGAAGTGGGGCGGTGGGTGTGGGGCACGGCCTCACGGTGCCCCCGTCCCAGGCCCTGCCTGCGCCGAGCTGATGGGGTCCCTGGGCGACCACCCGCTCTCCCGGCTGCTCTGGAGGCGCCTGAAGCCACTGGTCCTCGGCAAACTGCTTTTTGCCCCTGACACAAATTTTACTCGGCGGCTCATGGCCCAGGTGAGGGTGGTCTGATGATGGGGCGGGAGGGGGATGGTCTGAGCCCACCCAGCGCCTTCAGTCCAGGTGGGTCAGGGCCAGGCTGCAGGAGCAGGGGAACTGGGTTTTCTTCCTTTTTTCCTTTCTTTTCTTTCTTTGTTTATTTTTTCCGGTACTGGGGATGGAACCCAGGGGCATTCTACCTCCGAGCTACACCCCCCAGCCCTATTTTTTATTCTTTATTTGGAAACAGGGTCTCACTGAGTTGCAGAGGGCCTCACTAAGGAGCTGAGGATGGCCACGAACCTGCGATCCTTCCTGCCTCAGCCTCCCAAGGACTGGGATTACAAGTGTGTGCCACACACCCCGTCCACCCTTCTTCTTCTTCTTCTTCTTCTTCTTTTTTTTAATTGGTGGTACTGGGGTGGAACCCAGAGACTTTCTACCTCCGATCTATACTCCCAGACCTATTTTTTTTTTTTTTTTTGGTGGTACTGGGGTTCCTGGAAGCCCTTCTACCTCCGGGCTACACTCCCAGACCTATTTTTACATTTTTATTTGGAAACAGGGTCTCCTAAGCCAGCGCGCGCGGCTGGCTTCGAACCTGCGCGATCCTCCTGTCTCTGCCTCCCAAGCGCGGGGATTACAAGCGTGCGCCACCACGCCCGGCTATTTTTTTTTTTTTAAATAGGGTCTCACTAAGTTGCTGAGAGCCTCACTCAGTAGCTAAGGCTGGCTTCGAACCTGTGCGATCCTTCTGTCTAATCCTCCCAGATACTGGGATTACAAGCATGCGCCACCACGCCCGGCTCACCCAGACCCTTCTTTCTTTTTACTTTTCCTTGAGTGAAACCTTCAGCAACTTAGGGAGACCATTTCAAACTTAAAAAGAAAGTAGGGCTGGGGGTGAAACTCGGAGATAGAATGCCCCTGGATCCCACCCCCAGTACCATCAAAACAAAACAGGAAAAATATCAATCAGTCAGTAAAGAGTAGAGCCGGGCGCGGCGGTGCACGCCTGTGATCCCGGCTTTGGAGGCTGAGACCGGAGGATCTTGGTTCGTGGACAGCTTCAGCCACTTAGGCCCTTTGCAACTCAGCGAGACAGTTTAAAAATAGAGACTAAAAAATAGGGCTGGGGGTGTAGCTCGGAGGTAGAATGCCCCTGGGTTCCATCCCCAGTACCACAAAAAAGAAATAAAGAAAAGAAAAAAGAAGCCGGGCGTGGTGGCGCACGCTCGTAATCCCCGCGCTTGGGAGGCTGAGACAGGAGGATCGCGCAGGTTCGAAGCCAGCCTCAGCTACTTAGTGAGGCTCTCGGCAACTTAGTGAGACCCTGTTTCCAAATAAAATATAAAATGGGTCTGGGAGTATAGCCCGGTAGAGCCTCTGGGTTCCACCCCCAGTACCACGAAAAAAAAGAAAAAAAGAATAGGAGTTTGCCCGATGTCAGAGACAGCGGCATGCCTCAGCTCAGAGGCCCAGATGGGAGGGAGCCGGAGAAGCCAGGCGAGGCGGGCAGGGGCCCTCGGAGGGCAGGAGGGTTGCGAGTGGGCAGGGATGGGTCCTGCCTTCCTGCAGGTGAACAGGACTTTTGAGGACCTGGCTCTGCTAAGGGACGTCCAGGAGGTCTGGGAGGTGCTGGGACCCCAGCTCTTCAGTTTCATGAATGACACCGCAAATACGGCTCTGCTCCAAGTGAGTGTGGGGTGGACCAGACACAGAGGCAGGAAGCGGAGTCCATGGGGAGAAGGGTCAGTGGGCCCCTGTGGGCAGGGTAAGGGTGCTTGATGAAGACCCCTCCTTACAAGGCCACCCCCCCCCCACCCCCAGAGGCTTCTGCAAGAGCCAGACAAAGGGCGGAGGCAGCCTAGACCCGGAGGCCAGGACTCTGCGGACGCCTTCCAATCCTTTCTGGATCCCAGCATTAGTGGCTACAGCTGGCGGGACGCCCACGCAGATGTGGGGCGCCTGGTGGGCACGCTGGGCCGCGTCATGGAGGTGAGGGTGCTGTCTTAGGGGTTTTCTGTAACAGAGGGGGCCTGGTGTCGTGGTAATCCCCACGCTTGGGAGGCTGAGACAGGAGGATCGCACAGGTTCGAAGCCAGCCTCAGCTACCGAGTGAGGCTCTCAGCAACTTAGTGAGACCCTGTTTCCAAATAAAATATAAAAAGTAGGGCTGGGGGTGTAGATCGGAGGTTGAAAGCCCCTGGGTTCCACCCCCCAGTACCACACACACACAAAAAGAAAGAGCCGGGCGTGGTGGTGGCGCAGGCTTGTAGAGACAGGAGGATCGCACAGGTTCGAAGCCAGCAGAGACACTGTTTCAAACATATAAAATAGGTTTGGGAGTGTAGCCCAGAGGTATAAGGGCTTCCAGGAACCACCAAAAAAAAAAAAAAAAAAAAAAAAAAAAAAAGAGAAAGAAAAAAAGAAAGAAAGAAAGAATAAAAAATAGGGCTGTGGGTGTAGCTTGGAGGTAGAATGCCCCTGGGTTCTATCCCCAGTATCGCAAAATAAATACATAAATACATAAATAAAATAAAAAATAGGGCTGGGGTTTAGCTCAGAGGTAGAATGCCCCTGGGTTCCATCCCCAAAGATAGAAAAGCAGAGTCCAGCTTGGTGATCCCTCAGCGGACCCCTGGGGCTCTGTAGCGGTCGGTCTTAGGGGTCTACCTTCTAGAGGAGCCGGCAGGTGTGAGGGGCGTCCGGCACCCAGCACCCTGGATTCATGCCCCCTACCTAGTGCATGACCCTGGACAAGCTGGAGGCCGCGCCCTCGGAGGAGGCCCTGGTGTCCCGGGCGCTGCAGCTGCTGGCAGAGCGCCGCCTCTGGGCCGGCATTGTCTTCCTGGGGCCTGAGGACCCACTGGACCCCGCAAAGGCCCCAGCCCCAGGTCTGGGGCCTGGCCACGTGAGAATCAAGATCCGCATGGACATTGACGACGTCACGAGGACCAATAAGATCATGGACAGGTGGGCGGGGCCAAGGGCTTGGTGGGTGGGGCTTTCAGTCTACCGAGAAACTCGGTGATGGAACCTGGGCGGTATCAGCAAGAGTCATGATAGGCGGAACCCAGGGATCCTTGGCGGGCGGGGCTTGCGTGAATGGGCGTGGCCACGTGCCAGGTATAAAAAGGGAGCAGGGCTGCAGCCTGGTGCCTAATTGAGCCTTAGGGGCGGAGCTGAGGCTGGATGGGCAGGGTTCTGGGAGTTCCCAGCCCTTGCCCACAGCATGGCGCCCCTCTCACAGGTTTTGGGACCCCGGCCCCGAGGCTGACCCCTGGACGGATCTGCGCTACGTGTGGGGCGGCTTCGTGTACCTGCAGGACCTGCTGGAGCGGGCCGCTGTCCGCGTGCTCAGCGGCGCCGACCCCCGCGCGGGTCTCTACCTGCAGCAGATGCCCTACCCGTGCTACGTGGACGACGTGTGAGCTTCGCACACCTCGCATCCCGGGGCCACTAAGTCCGGGGGGCTTAGGGTGGGGCCTGGGCTGGGTCCAGAACCCAGGAACAACCCCATGCGACACCAGGACGGGGTCCTCCAGGGCCTCGGGGCGCAGGGAGGCTACGGCCTGTGCGGAGAGCTTGGACGCCCGGGCTGGATCAGGGCACACGGCTGGCTGAGCTTTAAAGATGGGGCAAAAGCCGAGCGTGGTGGCGCAGGCTTGTAAGCCCCGCGCTGGGGAGGCTGAGACGGGAGGATCGCACGGGTTCGAAGCCAGCCTCAGCTACTTAGTGAGGCTCTCGGCAGCTCAGTGAAACCCTGTTTCCAAATAAAATAGAAAATAGGTCTGGGAGGATAGTCCGGAGGTAGAAAGACCCTGTGTTCCACCCCCAGTACCACCACCACAAAAAAAAAAAAATGGGCCAAAATTTGTGCCAAACGGGTGCAGGGGGCTGCGCGGGGTGCCGGCCCCACCCTGCTGTCCGCGCCCCAGGTTCCTGCGCGTGCTGAGCCGCTCGCTGCCGCTCTTCCTGACGCTGGCCTGGATCTACTCGGTGGCGCTGACCGTGAAGGCCGTGGTGCGCGAGAAGGAGACGCGGCTGCGGGACACCATGCGCGCCATGGGGCTGGGCCGCGCCGTGCTCTGGCTGGGCTGGCTCCTCGGCTGCCTCGGGCCCTTCCTCCTCAGCGCCGCGCTGCTGGTGCTGGTGCTGAAGGTGGGCGCGCCCGGGCCCCGGGGTGGGGGCGCCAGGGGCGCCAGGGTCCTGAGCTCCGCCGCCCTCCCCAGCTGGGGGACATCCTCCCTTACAGCCACCCGCTCGTGGTCTTCCTGTTCCTGGCGGCCTTCGCCGTGGCCACCGTGGTCCAGTGTTTTCTGGTGAGCATCTTCTTTTCGCGCGCCAACCTGGCGGCCGCCTGCGGGGGCCTCGCCTACTTCTCCTTCTACCTGCCCTACGTGCTGTGCGTGGCCTGGCGGGACCGGCTGCCCGCCGGGGGCCGCGTGGCCGCGGTGAGCATCGGGGCCGGGGCCGGAGGGGGCGCCCCGGGGGCCGGCCGCGCGCTGACCGCCGTCCCCCCGCAGAGCCTGCTGTCGCCCGTGGCCTTCGGCTTCGGCTGCGAGAGCCTGGCGCTGCTGGAGGAGCAGGGCGAGGGCGCGCAGTGGCACAACTGGGGCAGCGGGCCCGCGGCCGACGTCTTCAGCCTGGCGCAGGTCTCCAGCCTCCTGCTCCTGGACGCGGTGGTCTACAGCCTGGCTATCTGGTACCTGGAGGCCGTGTGCCCAGGTGGGCCGTGGGGGCGCGGCCTCACCAGGTCCGGCCCCTGGAAGGGGAGGGGCTCTGGGGCTCCCCCCCTGGGGGCGCCCCTACCTGGGAGGGTGAGAGGGTGGGCTTCCCGGCACTTGCACCCTGGTGGTGGCCCCTTTAAGGGGCGGGGCTTGCGGCAGGCGAGTGGGCGGGGTCTCCTGGCCACCTCCTACCTGGATGTCCTGATTTCCCGCTGTGTGGGCTTCGCTCCCCCAGGCCAGTACGGGATCCCCGAACCATGGGATTTTCCCTTTCGGAGGAGCTACTGGTGTGGGCATGGACCCCCCAAGGACCCCACCCCCGCCGCGGCCCCGGCCTGGCAGGATTCAAAGGGTGAGACTCCGTCACCCGTTCCCTTCCCAGTTTTCTTCCCTCCAGAAGTCCTGGTTGTGCAAAGCCCCCTCCTCAGCCGGCCAAGGTGGCGCAATTTGTGATCCCCGCGCTTGGGAGGCTGAGACAGGAGGATCGCGCAGGTTCGAAGCCAGCCTCAGCTGCTTAGTGAGGCTCTCGGCCACTTAGTGAGACCCTGTTTCCAAATAAAGTATAAAATAGAGGTCTGGAGGTGTAGGCTGGAGGTAGAAAGCCTCTGGGTTCCATCCCCAGTACCGCAAAAAAAAAAAAAAAATCCCTATAAAGGATGCCCCAGCTTCCCCGTGCCCGCACACCCTGCAGCCCCCCGAGGGTCCCCCTTAAGGCTTAGAGACAACGCCCGACAGGTCCTGATTTGACAGGGCATCTCTAAGGAGCCCCCTCCCACATCCTGCCTCTCTGCACAGTACTCATGGAGGACCCCCCGCCGGGCCTGAGTCCCGGAGTCTCAGTCCGGGGCCTGGAGAAGCACTTCCCGGGCTGCCCGCAGCCAGCCCTCCGCGGGCTCAGCTTGGACTTCTACCAGGGCCAGATCACCGCCTTCCTGGGCCACAACGGGGCGGGCAAGACCACCACGCTGTGAGTGGCGGGCCGCTCACGCCTTTCCCTGGCCGAAGCTTCTCCCTGTGCTGCGTGGGGAAGGCTTGGGGTCAGAGGTTCCGCCTGTACGGGGAGGCAGGCCCCTGCCCCGCACTCTGAGCCCACAGCTAAGAGGGGGTCAATATTTTCCCTGCCTCTGTTACTTTTTCTCCCTAATAAAATGGAGACATAACACTCGCCTTTGGGCTAGGTATACAGCAGGTGCCCCATAAGTGCTTGCAGCCCCTTGCTTGGTGCTTCTCTGACACCCCTGCACCCCCCAGGTCCATCCTGAGCGGCCTCTTCCCGCCCAGCGGAGGCTCAGCCTTCATCTTGGGCCACGATGTCCGGTCCAGCATGGAAGCCATCCGGCCCCACCTGGGCATCTGCTCGCAGTACAACGTGTTGTTTGACATGTAGGTCGCGGCGGGCCTGGGGTGTCAAGGCCGGGGGTTGGGGGGGCTGAGCACCCTCTGGGTCCCTGCGCACCAAGGTGGTCATCCTCCGTCACCTCTGGCCACAGGCTGACCGTGGATGAACACGTGTGGTTCTACGGGCGGCTTAAGGGGCTCAGCGCGGCCGCCGTGGGCCCCGAGCAGGAGCGTCTGCTCCAGGACGTGGGCCTCATTCCCAAGCGGCGTGCACAGACACGACACCTCTCCGGTGAGCCTGGACGCCGGGGGACAGGTCTGGGGGAGTCAGGCCCCGAGGTCCGCGTGTGTGGCGCGCGAGTGATGCCGAAATTCCCCGCTCAGGTGGGATGCAGCGGAAACTGTCGGTGGCCATTGCCTTTGTGGGCGGCTCCCGTGTGGTCATCCTGGACGAGCCCACGGCCGGCGTGGACCCCGCCTCCCGCCGTGGCATTTGGGGGCTCCTTCTCAAGTACCGAGAAGGTGAGAGCGGCGGGGTGGCCCAAGTCTCCCCCAGATGCCGCTAGCGGGGTCAGAAGTGGTTTTTTGACAAGGGAGGTGCTGAGATGGGGTTTGGAGGGCTGGGTAGGAGTTGGCCGCGTAAGGTGGAAAATTCCTGGCAGAGCGCACAGCTCGGGCCGAGGCCTGGCGGTGGCCTGATGGCTCGCGCGGCTTGGGTCCCCGCGCGCAGGTCGCACGCTGATCCTCTCCACGCACCACCTGGACGAGGCGGAGCTGCTGGGAGACCGGGTGGCCATGGTGGCCGCCGGCCGCTTGTGCTGCTGTGGGTCACCTCTCTTCCTGCGTCGCCACCTGGGGTCTGGATACTACCTGAGGCTGGCCAAGAGTTCCCCGCCCTTGGCCACGGATGAGAAGGTGAGGCCCTGACCTCTGTGACCTCTGACCCCTTGTCCAGCGGGAAGGCAGGGCCCGCCATCGCCCCTCTGCCCCACAGGGCAGCGCAGAGTCAAAGGACGGTGCGGACACCAGGCTGGAGACGGAACCGGGCAGCTCGGGCAACAGGACAGGTGAAGACCGGCCCGGGAGGCCCCAAGGTGACCCCAGTGGTTTAATCAGGACCTGGCCTGGACCCCGGGCCCCCAGACCCGGGCTGTATCTGAACAGGGTCCCAGCCCGGCCTTTGAGCTCTTCATCCTGGGGCCGGCCCTTCCCCAGGAGACTTGGGGGCGGGCGGGTGGGGTGGGGGAGCCAGGGCTCCCACCTCTTTCAGGGCCTCTGACATAGTTCCCATCTGCCCAAGCACAGCCCAGCTCCTGGCCCTGGTGCAGTCCTGGGTCCCTGGGGCACGGCTGGTGGAGGAACTGCCCCACGAGCTGGCGCTGGCGCTGCCCTACGCGGGTGCCCTGGACGGCAGCTTTGCCAAGCTCTTCGAGGAGCTGGACAGGCAGCTGGGGACCCTGCAGATCAGCGGCTACGGGATCTCAGACACCAGCCTCGAGGAGGTGCGGGCGGCCCGTGGGGCCCGGGAGGGATTCCCAGAGGAGGTAGGGTTTTGAAGGATGAATAGGAGTTTGCTTATTGACAGGCAGGGGGCATCAGCGGAAGGAGAGCTGGAGGCTCAGAAGTCCCACGAGGAGGCCTGGGGGACCCAGAGTGTTTGAGGGGTTCCCTTCAGGGAGGCCTCGCCTCTGAGCCGTCTTGCCTTATCTCCCCAGATCTTCCTGAAGGTGGTAGAGGAATATGCCGGGGACACATGCGTGGAGGGTGCGGCCACAACTTCCTGACCCTTGACCCCCGAACCCCTGACCTGACCTTGGCCCCAGACTGAACACTAACCCTGGTCCCTGCTTCCCACCGGCCCTGCAGATGGCGGCCACAGGCATCACCCTGGTAAACGCTTCCCTGGCCCTGAAGCGGCGACCACGTGGGCCAGGATACTGCCAGAAGAGTCAGCCCAGGAGAATGGGGAGCTGGGTGAGTCCCGCCCCCTCCCGGTCACCACCCCCAGCTCGTGGGCCCCGCCACCTGGCCAGCGCTGACCTGCCCATCCCGCACAGCGGAGCCAGCCCTGGAGACCCAGGCCCTGCAGGGCTCCGGGCCAGACGCCTCCACCATCGCCGGCCGGGTCAAGGGCTGGGCGCTGAGCTGGCAGCACCTCCGGGCCCTGCTTCTCAAGCGGTTTCTGCTCGCCCGCCGCAGCCGCCGCGGTCTGTTCGCCCAGGTGAGGGTGGCCAGCAAGCAGTGGGGTTCCCCCGGGGGTGGGGGGAAATCTTCCTGCACCCCCCGGGGCTCAACACCCTGTGTGTATATGTATGTATGTATATATGTGTGTGTGTGTGTATATATATATTTTTTTCTTTTTTTTTTTTTGGTACTGGGGGTGGAACCCAGGGGCTTTTCTACCTCCCAGATTTATTTGTTTGAGGGGGGTTCTGGGGATGGAACCCAGGGGCATCTGACCTCCAAGCTACACCCCCCACCTTATTTTTATTCTTTATTTTGAGACAGGGTCTCACTAAGTTTTGGAGGGCCTCACTAAGTAGCTGAGGCTGGCTTTGAACCTGCGCGATCCTCCTGTCTCTGCCTCCCAAGCGCGGGGATGACAAGCGTGCGCCACCACGCCCGGCTCATTCTGTGCATATTTGGGGGGCACGGGGAGCCACGCGGTGCAGGGTCTAAGAGCGCAGGTGGGGAGGGGCGCAGCGGCGGCTGACGGCCGGGCGGCTTCTCCAGGTAGTGCTGCCCGCCCTGTTTGTGGGCCTGGGCCTGGTGTTCAGCCTCGTGGTACCCCCTTTTGGGCCATACCCAGCTCTGAAGCTCAGCCCTGCTTTGTACGGCGAGCACATGTCCTTCTTCAGGTGGGTGCCGAGCAGAGGGGGCTGGTGGGCGGGGGGCTAGGGCCCCAGCCGGGGCACAGCCCTGACCCCGTGTCCGCCCCACACAGCGAGGACGCTCCGGAGCACCCCGGCAATGCCCGGCTGCTTGAGGCGCTGCTGGGGGTGGCGGGGCTGGAGGAGCCCATCCTGCAGAATGGCTCCCACAGGTGAGGAGCCCTCCCCGGGCCCGGGGAGCATCCCGCAGGCCGGCCTGGGAGTGGGGAGCCCGGGAGCCCAGCTCTGCCCCCATCCCACAGCACGCCGCCGTGTCCCGCCTGTTACTTCTCCCTGGTTGAGGCCACCAAGGACATCGCAGGGGCCTCGGCCAGCGGCAACTGGACCCCAGACTCGCCGACCCCCGTCTGTCCGTGTAGCCGGCATGGCACCCGCCGCCTGCTGCCCGATTGTCCGCCGGCGGCCGCGGGTCCCCCGCCACCCCAGGCAGTGACCAGCTCCGGGGAGGTGATTCAGAACCTGACGGGCAGAAACCTGTCCGACTTCCTGGTCAAGACCTACCCGAGCCTGGTGCACAAGGGGTGAGCCGCCGCCCCGAGACTCGGTTTACCCCCCGCGGGGAGGGTCCTCGGGCAGGGCGGGGTCTATTCAGAGTGGACGGACGTGCAGCCGGGGTTCCGATGCCATCTTTCTCTTTTCCGTCCTTGTCCCCCACAGCCTGAAGACGAAGAAATGGGTGAACGAGGTCAGGTGAGAAGGAACCTGCCTCGGACCCCCATCCTCTGCCCTGCTGGACCACCTCGCCCCCCCAGCACTCGGCTGTCTCCTTCCTGCCCCCCAGGTATGGGGGCTTCTCGCTGGGGGGCCGAGACCCAGGCTTGCCCTCGGGGCAGGAGGTGAGCCGCTCTGTGGAGGAACTGCGGGCCCTGATGAGCCCCCAGCCTGGCGAGGCCCTTGACCGCCTGCTGAACAACCTCACCGTGTGGGCTCACAGCCTGGATGCTCAGAACAGCCTCAAGGTAGGCAACGGGCTTGGGGGGGGGGGCGTTCGGCAGGAGACCCCCCCCCATCACCCTGACGCTGTGGCCTTGACGCCACCAGATCTGGTTCAACAACAAGGGCTGGCACGCCATGGTGGCCTTTGTCAACCGAGCCAACAACGCACTCCTACGCGCCCGCCTTCCACTGAACCCCACCAGCCGTGCCCACAGCATCACCACCTTCAACCACCCACTGAACCTGACCAAGGAGCAGCTGTCGGAGGCCACACTGTGCGTCTCTGCCCCAGCCTCCCTCCTCTGCCCCCCGGGGTTTTGTGTGTGTGTGCGTGCGTGCGTGCGTGCGTGTGTGTGTGTTAGGGAAGTGGATATGAACTACCCCCACCCCTGCATACTCTTTTGTGTGTATGTGTGTGGTACTGGGGGGTGGAACCCAGGGGCTTTCTACCTCGGGGCTATACCCCCAGCCCTATTTTTTATACTTTATTTGGAAACAGGGTCTCAATAAGTTGCTGAGAGCCTCACTAAGTAGCTGAGGCTGGCTTCGAACCTGTGCTATTTTCCTGTCTCAGCCTCCCAAGCACTGGGATTACAAGCGTGCGCCACCACGCCCAGTACGATTTCTTATTTTTTATTTTGAAACGATGTGGTGCCGCACGCTTCTAATCCCAGCGTTCAGGAGGCTGAGACCGGAGGATCACGGTTCGCGGACAGCCTCAGCTACTTAGTGAGGCCCTCCGCAACTTAGTGAGACCCTGTTTCAAAATAAAGAATAAAAAGCATGCAGGGGGATGTAGCTCAGAGGTTGAATGCCCCTGGGTTCCATCCCCAGACCCACCAAAAAGAAAGAAAAAGAAAAAAGAAACAGGGTTTCATTAAGTTGCAAAGGCCTCACTAAGTAGCTGAGGCTGGCTGCGAACTCAGATCCTCCTGTCTCAGCCTCCCAAATGCTGGGATTACAAGCTACGCCTGTCTTCTATCCTAGCAGAGACCTGGGCACATTCGCTCTGCCCTCCTTCCCCAGTGTCCCATGATCCCTTCCCCACCCAGAACCCACTGAGCCCCTCTGTCCAGGATGCCTACCCGGCTCCGCTCTGATTGGCCCTCCGGCCTGAGTGCCTACTTAGCTCTGCTCTGATTGGCCCTCCGTCCCAGATGCCTACTTGGCTCTGCTCTGATTGGCCCTCCGGCCTGAGTGCCTACTTGGCTCTGCTCTGATTGGCCCTCTGTCCTGGGTGCCTACCTGGCTCTGCTCTGATTGGCCCCCTGTCCTGGATGCCTACTCGGCTCCGCTCTGATTGGCCCTCCATCCCAGATGCCTACTTGGCTCTGCTCTGATTGGCCCTTTGTCCCGGCTGCCTACTGGACTCCTCTCTGATTGGCCCCCCGTCCTGGATGCCTACTCGTCTCTGCTCTGATTGGCCCTCCCGCCCGACCCGCAGGATGGCGTCCTCGGTGGACGTGCTGGTGTCCATCTGCGTCGTGTTCGCCATGTCCTTCATCCCGGCCAGCTTCATCCTCGTCCTGATTGAGGAGCGGGTCACTCGTGCCAAGCACCTGCAGCTGGTCGGGGGCCTGCCCCCCGCGCTCTACTGGCTTGGCAACTTTCTCTGGGACATGGTAAGCTGCGAGGGCGGGAGCACAGGGGCTCGGCCCCCCACCCCGGCCGGAGGGCGACCTGGGGCCCAGGCCTGAGGCGGCGCCGTCTCCGACGCAGTGTAACTACCTGGTGGCCGTCTGCATCGTGGTCCTCATCTTCCTGGCCTTCCAGCAGAAGGCCTACGTGGCCCCTGCGAACCTGCCCGCGCTCCTCCTGCTGCTGCTCCTGTACGGGTGAGTCCCTCGGGCTGTGCCCCCCACCCCAGCCCTCCCTGCGCTGGAGGGAGACAGGCTCGCGCGCGCTCTCTCTTTTATTCAGTACTGGGGATGGAACCCAGGGGCATTCTACCTCCGAGCGACGCCCCCGGCCCTAATTTTTATTCTTTCTTTTGAAGCAGGGTCTCACTGAGTTGCAGAGGGCCTCACTCAGTAGGTGAGGCTGGCCGCGAACCGTGATCCTCCTGTCTCAGCCTCCTCAATGCTGGGATGACGAGCCGTGCGCCACCGCGCCTGTTTTTGAAACAGGTCTTGCTAAATTGCTGAGCAAAGCCTGGAACCTGCAATCTTCCTCTCTGCACGTCCCCGACACTGGGATTATAGACAGGCAGCTCCAGACCTGGCTCAGAAGTGGCCTTAAGAGTTCATCTCATGGCCGGCTTTGGGGAATCCTGGCAACTCGGGAGGCGGAGGCAGGGAGATCGCAAGTTGAAGGCCAGTCTGGGCCAGTTAGAGAGACCCTGTCTCAAAAAAAAAAAAAAAAAATAAATAAATAAATAAATAAATAAATAAATAAAAAGGAGCCAGGCAGCCGGACGTGGTGGCGCACGCTTATAATCCCAGTACTTGGGAGGCTGAGACAGGAGGATTATGCAGGTTCGAAGCCAGCCTCAGCTACTTAGTGAAGCTCTCAGCAACTTAGAGAGACCCTGTCTCCAAATAAAGTATCCAACAGGTCTGGGAGTATAGTCTGGAGGTAGAAAAGCCCCTGGGTTCCACCACCAGTACCACACGCACGCACACACACACACACACACACAAAAAGCTAGACGTGGTGGCGCACACTTGTAATCCCAGCATTTGGGAGGCTGAGACAGGAGGATTGCAATTCATGGACAGCCCCAGCTACTTAGGCCCTTTGCAACTCAGTGAGACACTGTTTCAAAATAATGAATAGGGTTGGAGTATAGCTTGGAGGTACAATGTCTCTTGTTTGTATTCCTAGTACCACAAAAAAAAAAAAAAAAGAAAATTGAAATAAAAAGGAGCCGGGCATGGTAGTGCACGCTTATAATCCCAGCCCTTGCGAGGCTGAACCAGGAAGATCGGGGTTCGCAGCCAGCCTCAGCTTCTTAGTAAGGGCCTCTTCAATTTAGTGAGACCCCGTTTCAAAATAAAGAATAAAAAATAGGGCTGGAGGTATAGCTTGGAGGTAGAATGCCCCTGGGTTCCATC
Source organism: Muscardinus avellanarius (assembly GCF_963383645.1). Taxonomy (NCBI): domain Eukaryota; kingdom Metazoa; phylum Chordata; class Mammalia; order Rodentia; family Gliridae; genus Muscardinus; species Muscardinus avellanarius. Next base: position 4,367,018 of record NC_137802.1, on the reverse strand, counting down.
CCCAGTACCACGCTCACACACACACACACACACACACACACACACAGGTGCGTGATAGTGCATGCTTGTAATCCCAGCGTTTGGGAGGCTGAGACAGGAGGATCACGATTTGTGGACAGCCTCAGCTACTTAGTGAGGCCCTCTGCAACTCAGTGAGACCCGGTTTCAAAATAAAAAGAATAGCCGGGCGTGGTGGCGCCTACTTGTAATCCCTGCGCTTGGGAGGCTGAGACAGGAGGATTGCGCAGGTTTGAGGCCAGCCTCAGCTACTGAGTGAGGCTCTCAGCAACTTAGTGAGACCCTGTTTCCAAATAAAGTATAAAAAATAGGGCTGGGGGTATAGCCCGGAGGTAGAAAGCCCCTGGGGTCCACCCCCAGTACCACAAAAATAAATAAATAAATAAATAAATAAATAAATAAATAATAGGTGTCTGGGAGTATAGCCCGGAGGTAGAAGGGTTTCCAGAAACCCCAGTACCACCAAAAATAAAAAATAAAAATAATAATAATAAATAAAATAAAAAGAATAAAAATAGGGCAGGGAGTGTAGCTCGGAGGTAGAATGCCCCTGGGTTCCATCCTCAGTACCAGAAAAAAAAAAAAAAAATAGGGCTGGGGATGCCTCTGGCTTCAACCCCAGGACAGACAAATAAAAAGACCTGGGAATATAGCTCTGTGCCACGGCTCCCCTGGGTTCAGTTCCCTGTAAAAGACACGCGCACACCCGGCTAGTCCTGATTCCCAGGAATGGCGCCCGCGGTGCAGAGGGCGGGGAGGGAGGCCCGTGCCCTGGGCCCGCGCTGACGCCTGCTGGCCCGCAGCTGGTCCATCACGCCGCTCATGTACCCGGCCTCCTTCTTCTTCTCCGTGCCCAGCACGGCCTACGTGGTGCTCACCTGCGTCAACCTCTTCGTCGGCATCAACGGTAGCATGGCCACCTTTGTACTAGAGCTCTTCTCCGACCAGGTGGGGCTCTGGGACGCCCCGGGCACGGGGGAAGGGGTGCGGCGATGCAAGGCCGGCCTCAGCCCCTGCCTCCCCCGCCCCCCACGCAGAAGCTGCAGGAGGTGAGCCGGATCTTGAAGCGGGTCTTCCTGATCTTCCCCCACTTCTGCCTGGGCCGAGGGCTCATCGACATGGTGCGGAACCAGGCCATGGCGGACGTCTTCGAGCGCTTGGGTGAGGACGACGTGGCGGGTTGGGCTGTGGACCCCTTGGCAGTAACACCCGAGACTTCAGTTATACAGACAGGGAGGAGAGCCAGGGGTCTTAGGGGGCCCCAAGGTTGGGCCCGGTTAGTCGTGCAGGAAATCGGGGCATAAGCATATCCGATATGGGTCACATCACGAGAGGCGTGAGGCGCACGCTTCTAGTCCCCGCGCTTGGGAGGCTGAGACAGGAGGATCGCACGGGTTCGAAGCCAGCCTCAGCTACTTCGTGAGGCTCTCAGCAACTTAGTGAGACCCTGTTTCCAAATAAAATATAAAATAGGTCTGGGAGTGTAGCCCGGAGGTAGAAAGCCCCTGGGTTCCACCCCCAGTACCACCCCCCAACAAACAAACAAAAACAAAAACAAAATAAAGAGGCTGAAAATTAGGGCTGGGGGTGTAACTCAGAGGTAGAATGCCCCTGGGTTCCATTCCTAGTACTGAAAAAAAAAAAAAAAGGGCTGGTGGTTTAGCTCAGAGGTAGAATGCACTTGGGTTCAATCTCCAGTAAACACACACACACACACACACACACACACACACACACACACACACACACACCCAGAGTGAAGCCAGGGCATGGTGGTGTAATCCCAGCATTCGGGAGGCTGAGACAGGAGGATCACGGCTCCCAGCCAGCCTCAGCCACTTAGTGAGGCCCTTTGCAGCTCGGTGAGCCCCTGCTTCCAAATAAAGAATAAAAAACAGGGTTAGGGGTGTAGCTCGGAGGTAGAATGCCCCTGGTTCTATCCCAGTACCACCCGGAAAAAAAAAAAAAAGAATAAAAAATAGGGCTGGGGGTTTAGCTCGGAGGTCGAATGCTCTCGGGTTCTAACCCCAGAAACACACACACACACACACACACACACACACACACACACACACACGAATCCAGGCTGACCTGGACGGAGAGAATCCCAGACCCCAAGTGCCCCAAAGACACAGCCCCTCCTTCCCATCCCCGCAGGCGACAGGCAGTTCCAGTCTCCGCTGCGCTGGGAGGTGGTCGGCAAGAACCTCTTGGCCATGGCGGTGCAGGGGCCTCTCTTCCTCCTGGTCACACTCCTGCTGCAGTACCGCAATCGCCTGCTTCCACAGTCAGCGAGGGCCGGGGTGGGGTGAGGGTGAGGGGCGGCAGGGTCCGGGGACCTGCCCGCTGCCAGAGGCCCGCCCTCGTCTCTGTCCTCAGACCCAGGCCGAGGCTGCTGCCGCCCCTGGGGGAGGAGGACGAGGACGTGGCCCGGGAGCGGGAGCGGGTGACCCAAGGGGCCACCGAGGGCGACGTGCTGGTGCTCAGAGACTTGACCAAGGTAGGTGTGGCTGGAGGGGGTGCTGGGTGCGCCCCCCACCCCCGGCCCACGCACCGCCTTCCTCAGGGACCCGCCTTTCCCCCCAGGTGTACCGAGGGCAGAAGATGCCAGCTGTGGATCGCCTGTGCCTGGGGATTCCTCCTGGCGAGGTGAGTCCCCGGCGGAGGACCCGCCACCGCCTCCTGAGCACCTTCTGTGAGCCTGCTGCCGGTTACTGAGCCACTGCTGCGTACTCTACCACCTTTTATTGAGCACCTACTAGGTGCCGGTATTGGAGCTTTTTTGGAGCGGTACTGGAGATGGAACCCAGGGGCATTCTACCTCCGAGCTCCACCCCCAGCCCGGTTTTTTTATTCTTTATATGGAAACCGGGTCTCACTGAGTTGCAAAGGGCCTCACTAAGTAGCTGAGGCTGGCCGCATCTCAGCGGAGGGCGGAGGATCACAAGTTCGCAGCCAGCCTCAGCAACTTAGGCTATAGCAACTTAGACCCTATTTCAGAATAAAATAGGGCTGGAGGTGTAGCTTTGAGGTAGAATGCCCCTGGGTTCCATTCCCAGTACCCCTACACACACACACACACGCACACGCACAGGCACACACACGCACACACACGACAGCTAAATCTCCCCCTAACATCTGTCCCTGGGCCCCATACCCAGTGAGAGCGAGGGTGCTGGGTGGACCAGGCCCGCGGCCTCCCTGACGCCACCTGTGTGGTCCCTGCAGTGTTTTGGGCTGCTGGGCGTCAACGGGGCAGGGAAGACGTCCACGTTTCGCATGGTGACCGGGGACACGCTGCCCAGCGGAGGCGAGGCCATGTTGGCCGGCCACAGGTAAGGCGGCGTCCAGGGGGGGCCGGTGGACTGAAGCCCTTGCATGGCCAGCGATTGGCCAGTTCTCTGAGCCTCTTGACCCCCGTCTCCCAGCGTAGCCCAGGAGCCGGCCGCCGCCCACCGCCAAATGGGCTACTGCCCGCAATCGGACGCCATCTTCGACCTGCTGACCGGCCGCGAGCACCTGGAGCTGTTCGCGCGCCTGCGAGGAGTCCCGGAAACCTGCGTTGCCCAGGTGATGCCCCGCCCACCTCCCCATGGTCCCGCCCACATCTAATGAGGTTCTGCCCTGTCCTACAGTGACCCCGCCCATATCCACCATCGCCCCGCCCTGACCTGTGGCTCCACTCACACCCACCACAGCCCTGCACAGACCCACTGTGGCTCCGCCCACATCCATCTTAGCCTTGCAGACCCACTGTGGCTCCGCCCAGGCCCCTGTGGCTCTGCCCACATCCATCATAGCCCTGCGTAGACCCACTGTGGCTCCGCCCACATCCATCATAGCCCGGCCCATACCCGCTGTGGCTCCACCCAGGCCCCTTTGGCTCCGCCCACACCCATCATGGCCCCGCCCTGACCTGTGGCTCCGCCCACACCCACCATAGCCCTGCACAGACCCACTGTGGCTCCGCCCACATCCATCATAGCCCTGCAAGACCCACTGTGGCTCCGCCCACACCCACCATAGCCCTGCACAGACCCACTGTGGCTCCGCCCACATCCATCATAGCCTTGCAGACCCACTGTGGCTCCGCCCAGGCCCCTGTGGCTCCGCCCACATCCATCATAGCCCGGCCCATACCCGCTGTGGCTCCACCCAGGCCCCTGTGGCTCCGCCCACACCCATCATGGCCCCGCCCTGACCTGTGGCTCCGCCCACACCCACCATAGCCCTGCACAGACCCACTGTGGCTCCGCCAACATCCATCATAGCCCTGCAAGACCCACTGTGGCTCCACCCACACCCACCATGGTCCTGCCCTGACCTGTGGCTCCGCCCACACCCACCTTAGCCCTGCACAGACCCACTGTGGCTCCGCCCACATCCATCTTAGCCCTGCACAGACCCACTGTGGCTCCGCCCACATCCATCTTAGCCCTGCACAGACCCACTGTGGCTCCGCCCACACCCACCATAGCCCTGCAAGACCCACTGTGGCTCCACCCACACCCACCATGGTCCTGCACAGACCCACTGTGGCTCCGCCCAGGTCCCTGTGGCCCCACCCACAGTCATCATAGCCCTGCCCATACCCGCTGTGGCTCCGCCCAGGCCCCTGTGGCCCCGCCCACACTCGTAGCCCTGCCCATACCCGCTGTGGCTCCGCCCAGGCCCCTGTGGCCCCGCCCACACTCAGCCCTGCCCATACCCGCTGTGGCTCCGCCCAGGCCCCTGTGGCCCCGCCCACACTCAGCCCTGCCCATACCCGCTGTGGCTCCGCCCAGGCCCCTGTGGCCCCGCCCACACTCAGCCCTGCCCATACCCGCTGTGGCTCCGCCCAGGCCCCTGTGGCCCCGCCCACACCCAGCCCTGCCCATACCCGCTGTGGCTCCACCCAGGCCCCTGTGGCTCCGCCCCCGCCCATGGCCCCGCCCCCACGGTGGCTCCGCCCCACAGGTGGCCGCCTCAGGCCTGGGGCGCCTGGGGCTCCGCCTTTATGCAGACAGGCCCGCGGGCACCTACAGCGGAGGTAACAAGCGGAAGCTGGCGACCGCCCTGGCGCTGGTGGGGGACCCCGCCGTGGTCTTCCTGGTGCGTGGGGCGAGGTGGGGGCTGGGCGGGGTCCAGGCGCCGAGGCGGACCGGCTCAGAGGGTCTCTGGCCTCGCCAGGACGAGCCCACCACCGGCATGGACCCCGGCGCGCGGCGCTTCCTCTGGAACAGCCTCCTGGCCGTGGTGCGGCAGGGCCGCTCGGTGGTGCTGACCTCTCACAGGTGCGCGGCCGGGGTGCAGGTGGCCAGGCCCTGCCGAGGGGAGGCGCAGGGCGGGCGGGCCGGAGCTCGGCCGGGGCTGGGGAGGGCCTGAGCCCGCGCGTCCTGCTGCCGCCCAGGGAACAGAGCGGCCAGGGCCGGGGAAGGGCGGTCCGGGCCGAGGGGAGGCCTCACGGCCGGCTGCCCGCAGCCTGGAGGAGTGCGAAGCGCTCTGCACGCGCCTGGCCATCTTGGTGAACGGGCGGTTCCGCTGCCTGGGCAGCGCGCAGCATCTCAAGGGCAGGTGAGCCGGGAGGCGCGGGGCAGGGTGGGCAGGACCCGGCGGGCTGAGCGCGGGGGAGTGGGCAGGGCCAGGGAGACCCCCACCCCGAGCTGAGCCAGGGGTGGGGCTTTGGCTGAGAGCGGCGAGGACTGAGGGCCGCGGGAGAGGGGTGCGCGAGGGAGGGGTTTGCTGGGCGGGGACACTGGACCCCCAGAGAGAGACATGACCGAATTGTGGTTGGTTTAGAAACAGCATCGTGTGTGTACGGAAGTGAGGTCGAGATAAGGTGGGCCTGGGGGCGGGTTAGGGGTGGGGCGACGGGGCGTGGCCTGTGGGTGGGTGGGCGGGGCTGAACCTTGTAGGGGGCAGCGAGGGCCTGAGTAGTGCCGGGAGGGTGGCTGACGCTAGAATAAGGCTGAGGATCCGCGGTGGTGGCGCACGCTTGTAACCCCAGCATCTGGGAGGCTGGGAGCAGAGGATCACGGTTCAAGGTGAGACCCGATTTCAAAATAGAGAATAAAAAGTAAGGCTGGGGGTGTAGTTTGGAGGTAGGATGCCCCTTGGGCTCCATCCTCAGTACCACAAAAAAAAAAAAAAAAAAAAAAAGAGAGAGAGAGAGAAAAGAAGAGAAAAAGAAAGGAAGGAAGACGTCTGAGCAGGGAGCAGAGTCACCTGTAATGGCCGAGCCAGAGAGGAGAGGATATGGGTGTCGGCTGGGATAGGGATGGGGTCACCGGTTCCCTAGATGTGGGCCAGGGGACTTGAACAGCCCTTGGGCCAAGGTAGACAGGGTCAAGTGGCTAATAGCAGTCGGATTGGGCGGGGCCTACGAGTGGGCGTGGCTAGCGAGGGTGAGTGTGGGCGGGGCGAGGAGCGAGGTGGGGGTCACTGCTGGAGGGGAGCGGTGGGCGGGGCCGTGGGCGTGTCCTGCAGCCTTGGCCCCGCCCATCGCAGATTCGGGGCTGGCCACACGCTCACGCTGAGAGTGTCCGACCGGCGGGAGCGAGCCTTGGCCTTCGTGGGGGCCGCGTTCCCGGGCGCCGAGCTGCGGGAGGCACACGGGGGCCGCCTGCGCCTCCAGCTGCCCCCGGGAGGCCGCTGCACCCTGGCTCGCGTGTTTGGAGAGCTGGCAGCCCACGGCCCCGAGCACGGCGTGGAGGATTTCTCCGTGAGCCAGACCACGCTGGAGGAGGTGACCACAGCGCCCCGCCGGGGCTGCGGGGGGGCTGCGGCCAGGCCCCCGAGGCTGACAAGACCCCCTTATGTGTCCCCTCCGGCTACCCACCCGCCAGGTCTTCCTGTACTTCTCCAAGGACCAGGGGAACGAGGGGGACCAGCAGAAGGAGGCGGGATCGCGGGCGGACCCCGCAGCAGGCCCTGAGCACCCTACACGCCAGGCCTCGGATGACCCCAGCATGGCGGAGACCGTGCTCTGAGCCCCCGCCCTGGGGTCGGCGGGAGGTCTCGAGAGCCCAAAAGCAAGGTTCAGGGGCCTCGGCCCCCAGAGCGTCCACTGCACGGGAGGAAATAAAGAGGAGGCTGGGGAGATGTCGTGGCGAGCCCTCGTCCATGCGGCCGGCCACGCGCGCCGCACACGGGTCTGGGAAGCTGCGCAGAGGGGCACATGTGAGCGTCTACACCTCCGGAACGCAGGGCTTTTTTTTTTTTTTTTTTTTCTGCTGGTTTTTTGAGGATGGAACCCAGGGGGCATTCTACCTCCGAGCCACACCCCCTGCCCCAATTTTTTATTCTTTATTTGGAAACAGGGGCTCACTGAGTTGCAGAGGGCCTCACTAAGTAGCTGAGGCTGTCCGCGAACCGCGATCCTCCGGTCTCAGCCTCCCCAGTGCTGGGATGGCGAGCCTGCGCCACCGCGCCCGGCTCGCAGAGGCCCTGCGAGTCCAGGTCTACCCGAGGCGCAGAGGCGGAGTTTGCGCTGGCTACCCGCCGGGGTCTGAGCTTTGCACCAAGTGAGCTCTCCTGGAAGTCAGTCCCGCCGCCTGGTGATGGTGCACTCCATCTCCGAATAAGGGCCAGCGTGCCTGCCACAGCCCTGTAACCTAGAGCCTGCAGGCGGCCATCGAAGTCACCCAGGCTGGGCAGGGTGCGCAGCTTCTGAAAGGGGAAGCGACTGGAGGGGGCGGGACCCGAGATGGCGCCCATTCTGCGGAGGACTCGCCCTTGAGGGCCAGGATCAGCTGGGGAAGGGTGTCGAGGCTGCTGCGCTGAGATCCCGGCCTGCTGGATCTGCAGGCCCCTCAAGCCACCCAGTGGGCCCCGCCACTCCCCAGGAAGAAACGCAGCCATCTGAGAACCCCTTCCCTCTCCAAAGAGAACTGGGTGAGTGGAGGTGCGGGCCATGGGGCGTGCCCCCTCCGCCATGCTCAGGTCCAGCGGCAGCACCGTACTGGGCCCGCTGCCTCACCCGGAGTCCGCACCCCAGGCTGCCAAACTCGGGGTCCCGAGCTCCTGGGGTCCCCCTGAGACTGGCCAGGGCAGGAGGAAACCCAGAAATACCAAGAGGTTAAGAAATACAAGCATTCTTGAGAAGAGGAGAAGGGAACACGATGCTGTTAATGGAACAAATATAACCTCTGGAATCCAAATCCGGAGCCATGACATTAAAACCAAGCCCTGTGGGTGGGGGCACACCTGTGGGCGGCCTGTGATCCTAGTACTTGGGAAGCCGAGGCAGGAAGTTTAAGGACTATCTCAGCAATAGAGTAAGACTCGGAGCAACCTCCAGAGACTGGTGATTTTTTTTTTTCAGTATTGGGGATGCCCAATTTTTTATTCTTTATTTGGAAACGGTCTCACTGAGTTGCAAAGGGCCTAAGTAGCTGAGACTGGCCGAAAGCCTGCCATCCCCCCGTCTCAGACTGCAGGTACTGGGATTGCAAGTGTGGACAACCAAACTCTTCCACTTTTTGCCACGTTTTTAATAGGTAAAAATCAGTTTGGAAACCTAATATCTTACGTTTATTTATCCATGTGATTTATGTGAGTGGGTGGGGGGACTGGTGATCACACCCAAAGGCATTCTTCCTCTGAGATACACGCCCTGCCCTGTTTTATTATTGTTTAGAAACAGGGTCTCGCTAGGTGGCTGAGTCTCACGACTTGCTGAGGCCGTCCTTGAACAGGCGGTCCTCCCGCTTCGGCCTCCAAGTCCTGAGATTACAGGCGCCGCACTTGGAGGGAATCTGAATTGGAGCAAAATAGCAAAAACAGGGTCCGTGAGGAGAAGTTTTCACAGTCTCCAGCTCAGAAGTGTCAGATCGCCGTCCGCACTGGGCACACGCCTCCCAGTGCCAGGGATGTGGGCCAGCCGAGAGCTGAGTTCTCACCTGAGGACGCGTGCAAGGACCCGTAGGGAAGAGTGACCCCAGGTGTGTATATTGTGAAGACCTTTCCCCACGTTCCTTCCCTCAGTCGGCACGTAAGAACTTAGCACCACCCTAAGCCTCACGAATGGCAGCGATGTGGGAAACCCCTCATTCATCTCTCCAGCCTTACCAGGCACAGGTGAAGCCACACCATAGAGCAGCCGTACAAGAGTAACGGAGTGAGCCGGGCGCGGTGGCGCTCGCCGTCCCAGCATTCGGGAGGCTGAGACGGGAGGATCGTGGTTAGCGGATGCTACTTAGTGAGGCCCTGTTTCCAGATAAAAAATTTACAAAATAAAGACCTGGGGATGAAGCTTGAGGTTAGAATTTCCCAAGAACTGGGCTAACAGTTTTGAATCACCACACACCAGTCTAACAACCACTCCTGAACGTGTCTTGTGTCCCAGGCTCGTCTCAGGATTAATTCACAGGCATTAACTTCTGAAGTCATACCAGCTAACAGTCACGAATTCTCTGCTCTGCAAAAAAAAAAAAAAAAAAAAAAAAAAAAAATTTTGGTGGTACTGGGGCTCCTGGAAGCCCTTCTACCTCCGGGCTACTTACACTCCCAGAAGACTTATTTTATACTTTCTAAAAAATTTTTGGAAACAGGGTCTCTTAAGCCAGTGCCTCTGGCTTTGAAACTGTGCGATCCTCCTGTCTCCGCCTCCCAAGCGTGGGGATTACAAGCGTGCGCCACCACGCCCGGATGATATTTTTATGAATCTTTGGTCATTTACCAATATACCTCCATCACTCTTTCTCTGCCCTAGTTTTTGTTCTGTTTTGTAGCTGTATTATTAAGGAAAATTTCTGTTTCTTTGGGATTCTTTTTCCCAAGAGTATTAAGGTGAAGATCTATGATTTCTTTTTTTTTTTTTTTTTTTTTTTTTTTTGGTGGTACTAGGAGTGGAACCCAGAGGCTTTCTACCTCCGGGCTATACTCCCAGACCCATTTTATACTTTATTTGGAAACAGGGTCTCACTAAGTTGCTGAGAGCCTCACTAAGTAGCTGAGGCTGGCTTCGAACCTACTGATCCTCCTGTCTCAGCCTCCCAAGCACGGGGATCACAAGCGTGCGCCACCATGCCCGGCTTGCCTGTTGTGTTTAAGCCACTCAGTTTGTGGCCGTTTGTTACCCAAGTCCTGGGACACCGATGCATCAACCTCGCTATTGGCCTGGCCTGCGCCTCCAGTCCCTGGTAAACATTTTGCCTTCCAGGGCCTTACACTCCTTCCGGGTATGGAGTATCCGGATTCCTGCATTTATTTCCCCTTCTATTGGATTGTCTCAGGGGCCAAGGGTCACTCCTGTCTTTCACCAGCAGCCGGCTGTAGGTCGCAGGAGACTGACCACCAGCGAGTTCTCAAGAGGGGTTCAGGTCCAGGGAGGAATGTCCCCAAGTTCCCAGGCTGGCCTTCCTCCCAGCCACACCCTGTCCTTGGAGGGCTCGGGGGTGGTTTCACAGAGCAATGCGGGCCCGGGTCGCCCTGGCAGCTCTCAGACAAGCGGGAGCCATCTTCACGCCCTGGGAGTTGAGCTGGGATGTCACCCCTGAAAGACCCTGGAGAACAGGAGGAAACCACGCGGGGCCTCGGGAGCTCCTTCGCCCGCTCCCGCTAAGAGACCCGGCCGAGCTCTGTGGGTGAGAGCCGGCGAGGACGGGCCGCGGATGCTGCGGGAGGAGCGCGGCCAGAGGCCGGACACCTGCGGCCGGCCAGGGGAGGCAGAGCAGGGACCCTGCATCCCGCAGCCCAGATCGCCAGAGCGGCTCCCGGGCCCGGGGATCGTGCGGACACCTCGGCGCGGGGGCCGGGCTCTGCCAGCGCCGGCCCGGCTCGGGCGCCAAGCCCCCCACTCAGCATCCTCCGCCCCGCCAAGCTCTGGGTACCGCGGCCGAGCGCGGCGATCCACACCTGCCCGCGCCGAGCAGGGAGAGCCAGCCCCCGAGCCCTGATTGGATCGCGCCTGGATGTCGGTGGTTCTGGTTGGATAGTCCCTCTGGTCCCGCCCCCTAGCGCCCGTGATTGGTTAGCACTCTCGTCCCTCCAACCTGTTCTTTGGGCACCGCCCCTCTGTCCCCTGATTGGGCCGTTTTCAGGTCCCGCCTCCTGCGGCCTGAGTGACAGGCGCCCCGGAACACGCTTGCCCGGCCCCCTCCGGATCAGAGGCGTCCGCAAGCGGTCGGAGCTGCTGCTTATCCCCGGGAGGACACAAGCTCCTGCCTGCGGCTCGGCGGCCCCTCCGCGTCCTCCTCTGGGGCGTGGGCACCGGGTCTGCGCCGCGGAGAGAACTGCCCAATGAGCACGCCAGCGCCGAGACCCGGAACTGCTTACTCAGGGCAGCATCGCCCAATCCAAAAACCTGGAAGGCGGAGCCCGAACACTGCCCAATCGGAGCTCTGCCTTTGGCTTCGTGATCCAATCAGGGCCCAGGGGCGGGCGCTGCGGCCCAGGGGCCCCAGGCATAGGTCCCTCCGCTCACCTGGAGCTCGGAGCGGGAAAGCAGTGGCGAGGATGCTGACCCGGGCTGGACCTGGCTCCGCGGCGTGGGGGGGGGTCCGGGTCTCCCTGTGCCCCAGCTACTTAGTGAGGCCCTCCGCACCTTAGTGAGACCCTGTCTCAAAATAAATACTAAAAAACAGGGCAGGGGGTGTAGCTCGGAGGTCAAATGCCCCTGGGTTCCACCCCCAGACCCGCAAAATAACAATAAAATTAAAATAATAATAATAATAATAATAATAATAATAATAATAATAATAATAATAATGCTCCTGAATGCACATGTTGGCTGTTTTAGGATTCCGAGGTCTTTGAGGATATAGCTGTGGATTTCGGCCCAGTGCAGTGGACATCGCAGGGTCCTGCTCAGAGGAGCCTCCACAGAGCTGCGATGCTGGAGACCTTCCGGAACCTCGCCTCCGCAGGTAAGCGTGGCGCCAGTCTTTCATGGACTTATAGAGTGAACAACTATTTCTTGACCATCAGAACTTACCCAGAATTTGAAATGTAGAAGAGAAATACCTTAGCAAATAAGACATGCCTGGCCATAGCCATCATGGAACTAGAATCTAATAATTTATTTACATTTTTGTGGTACTGGGGACTGAGCCCAATGACATTCTACTTCCAAGCTACCCCCCCCCCAGCCCTAGGTTTTTGTTTTTTTTTTTTTTTAATTTGGAAACGGGCTTACTGAGTTACAGAGGACCTCACTAAGTAGCTGAGGCTGTCTGGAAACTGTGATCCTCCTGTCTCAGCCTCCCAAATGCTAGGATAACAAGGGTGAACAACTATGCCCAGCTCTCAGCCAGATTTCTCATTCTTTATTTTGAAACAGCGTCTCACTAAGTTACAAGTAAAGAATAAAAATAGGGTTGGGGGTGCAGCTTGGAGGTAGAATGCCCCTGGGTTCCATCCCCAGTACCACAAAAAAAACAAAAAAAACCAGCCGGGCGTGGTAGCGCACGCTTGTAATCCCAGCATTTGGGAGGCTGAGATCGGAGGATTGCGGTTCCTGGACAGCCTCAGCTACTTAGTGAGGCTCTCTGCAACTCAGTGAGACCCGGTGTCAAAAATAAAGAATAAAAAATAGGGCAGGGGTTGTGGCTTGGAGGTCGAATGCCCCTGGGTTCCATCTCCAGACCCGCAAAAAATAATCCCCCCCCAAAAAATAAATAAATTTGGGAGCTTCACAAATTTAGGTGCTTAAACATATTTTTCCATTAAAATGTTTGAGTCGCATACTAAGCTTCCCTGTAGCTGACTTCAGATGTGCCCCTGGGTTTCATGCTGAGCGTTAAGGGTATGGTTTTCCCACATTTTATCTAAAATGCAGGTACAGGGATAATTTCTCATGAAAATTGTTGTTTTCTGCTTCTTAGATGTTTTTTCCCTAGTCATATCCTGCTGAGAAACTAACCTCCTGGTCTTAAATTTAGTCTCATCACCTGAAACAAACAAAAACAAACAAACAAACAAAAAAATAACAGATCTTTCAAGGAAGAAGGTACCTATGCACCAAAAAAGACACCGAGGACCTCAACACTCTGAAGGCTTCATGGGGTTCACTAAATATGGTTAAATTACCACAAGATTTCAAATAAGAAATATTTCTGAGATCTGAAATGACCCATGAAACCTGCACATACGCTACTGACACCAAAGGAGCTTTAAGTCTTTTATGCCAGGACAGAAGTAAAATCTACTTAACTATGTAGATTTTCATTCTCAGAGAAATTATTAGATTCCAATCTAGGTGTGGAGGCCCACGCCAGCGATCCCAGGACTTGGGAGGCTGAGCCCGGGGCACGGCAGGTTGGAGGCCAGCCTTAGAAACTTAGACCCTCAGCAGTAGAATGCCCCCGAGTTCCATCCCCAAAAATAAACCATCCTCCTCCTCCTCGTCACCATCATCGTATGTGACCACTTTTCCAGTCTATGGCTCTTCTTTTCTGTTTCACCTAACTCAGGATCGAAAATTTTCATTTAAGCCAGTCATGGTGGCACGCGCGTGTCATTCCTTACTTGGGAGAATGAGACAGGAGAATCATAGGTTTGAGGCCAGCCTGAAAAACTTAGGGAGACCTTCAGTAACAGCAGCACCCTGTTTCAAAATAAAAAATAAAAAAGGAGCCGGGCGTGGTGGCGCACGCTGGTCATCCCCGCGCTTGGGAGGCGGAGACAGGAGGATCGCGCAGGTTCGAAGCCAGCCGCGTGCGCTGGCTTAGGAGACCCTGTTTCCAAATAAAAATGTAAAAATAGGTTTGGGAGTGTAGCCCGGAGGTAGAAGGGCTTCCAGGAACCCCAGTACCACCAAAATAAATAAATAAATAAAAATAAATAAAAATATAAAAAATAAAAAGATTAAAAATTAGGACTGGAGGTGTAGCTCAGAGTTGCAATGCCTCTGAGTTCCATCCCCGGTACTGTAAAAATAATAAAAATAAAAAATAATAATAAAAATAAAAAATAGGGCTGGGGGGTGTAGCTCAGAGGTAGAATGCTCGAGGTTTCATCCCAGTACTGCAAAAAAAAGGAAAAAGAAAGCTAAGCCATATGAGTGGACCAAGTGTGGGATCACCTTTAAGCATCTTTCTTCTCGAGAGGCACATTGGGTCTCACCATGGAAAGAAACCCCGTTGGTGGCAGGAGTGTAAGCGGTCCTGCCCTTGTTCCTCACATCTAGGAAGTCATGCAAGGACCCACGCTGGAGAGAAACCTTATGGGTGTGATTATGTGGGAGAGCCTTTCCTTATTTCTACGCCCTCATGCAACATATTAGGAGTCGCACCGCTGAGATAAACAACAAATGTAAACAATGTGGGAAAGTCCTCGCCACGTTCTCCAGGCTCACTCGACATCGACACCCAAGAGGTCACTCTGCAGAGAAGCCATGTGCATGTGAGGCTTGAGGGGAGGCCTTCGTTTGCCCCTCCGTCTTCAACAGACGCATGATGACACATGTTGGGGAGAAGCCCTCTGAGCGTAAGCTGTGTGGGAAAAGCTTCTGCCACTCCTGTTCCCTCAGCCTATAAAAATTTACACCTCGCCGGGCGTGGTGGCGCACGCTGGTCATCCCCGCGCTTGGGAGGCGGAGACAGGAGGATCGCGCAGGTTCGAAGCCAGCCGCGCGCGCTGGCTTAGGAGACCCTGTTTCCAAATAAAAATAGAAAATAGGTCTGGGAGTGTAGCCCGGAGGCAGAAGGGCTCCCAGGAACCCCAGTACGGAGTGATGTCTTTAATCCGTCTCTCAGTCTTGCTAGACACATTAGAGCTCACTTTGGAGAGAGCCAGGTAAATGTAAGGATTATGAGAAAGTCTCTATGTATCCCTTGGGCTTTCACAGACACGCGAGCGCCCACACCTGGGGAAAAGGCCTTTGGATGTAAGCTGTGTGGGAAAACGTCTCGTCACCCTCTTCCCCTCGGTCAAGAAGAGTCACACGGCAGAGAAAACCCACAAATGCAGGTCCTGTGGTGCACCGGCCGGTTTCACTAGACGCATGAGAACTCACACAGAAGGAGCCGTACAGACGCGTGGAATGTGGGGGAGCCTTCGCTCTCCCCTGCAGCGGTCAGCGGCGCATGGTAACCACACTGGACCGAAGCGGTGTGGGAAAACGCTTCGTTAGCCCCAGTCTCTCAAGGCACGGGGCCACTCGCCCTGGGGAGAAGGCCTATGCACGTAAGCACCGTGGGGAGTCTTCAGCTGGCCCGGAACCTTCCAAGCACCGTACGAATCCACACCGGAGAGAGACTGTAACAGCAAGGCCTGTGGGAAAGCGCTAAGCTCTCCCAATTCCTTCCAGGGTCACGGCTTCTGAACTCATACTGGAGAGAAACTATGAATGTCCGCAGGGTGGGAGGGCCTTCAGCTGGCCCTCAACCTTTCGAGAACATGTAAGAACCCATGCTGAAGGCCAGCTTGAGAAATGTGGGAAGTGTGGGAAGGCATCCGCGTCATCCAGGTCATTTCAAGGTCACGTGAGAACTCTCGCTGGGGAGAAGCCTCATGAATGTAAAGTGTGTGGGAAAACCTCCGGATGGCCCTCGTCCTTCTGAAACCATGTGAGAATGCACACCGGATAGATACCCAGGAATGAACGCAAGATTGAAAAGCTTTAGCCAGCCGGGTGCGGTGGTGCACGCTCGTCATCCCAGCATTTGGGAGGCTGAGACTGGAGGACCGCGGTTCGCGGCCAGCCTCGGCTATGTAGGCCCTCTGCAACTCAGTGAGACCCGGTTTTGAAATAAAGAATAAAAAATAGAGCTGAGGGTGCAGCTCAGAGGTAGCATGCTCCTGAATTCCATCCCCAGTACCGCAAAATAAGTAAGTAAATAAATAAATACACAAACGCTTTAACCAGGCATGGCGGTACAGGCTTGGATTAATATGTATAACTGGAATTTTATGTATAAACATTATAACTAAAACTGATGGGCAGCGGCTTGTGAGAGACTCAGGCAGCAAAGATTTTTTCCCAAGGATAAAGATATTGGGCCAAACATGAAGTTCAAACTGACCTTAGTTAGAGCCCCTGTATAAGATTAAGTTTGAGTCAGCCTTGTACAGTGAAACAAAGCATACTATGATTACTTAAATGTCTGACACCCTGCCCTGAAATATGTAAATAATAACTCCCCCCACCCCCCATCCTTGAAGCTCCTGCTTGCACGACTATGCCTTTGCTTTTCTACCAACAAAAAGTATAAAAACGATAACAAATCCTGAATAAAATGGAGAAAGATTGATCTCGTGTGGCTTCGTCTCATCGGCCTCGGCTTCCCCTCACCAGCACACGAGCCTCGACTCTCTAGGGCCGGGCCCGGCAAACGGCGCCGTGTCCATTTCAGACCTTTCTTCCAAAACAGGTGTTCATATGCACTGACTCGGGCCAGGGAGGGCCGCCCGACAAGAACGAGTTTGGGGGCCTGGTGAGGGCTGCCCAGCGCCCTGGACAGTCGCCGCGCGTAGCCTGCAGTCCACCAGGCCCTGCGCCCCCAGTGGTCCATCCCGGGCGGCCCCAAGTCATCCTGAAGCCCTGATGGTGACCGTTCCCGAGCTCAGACCACAGTCCGGGCTGCAGACAGGCGAAGACGGTAGCCGTAGGGCTTGCACTCCCAGGAGGCCCCGCGGCCTGTGGTCTGTGGAGTGCGCTGCATGCCGGGAGGCCCGGGAGGAGCAGCTCCAAGTCACTGCGCAGGCGCGGGCCGAGTCCTCCAGCTCCCACAAGCCACCGGGGCTGCGTCGAAGCGGGTTTGCGCATACGTGGTTGCGCCAGGGGAAGGCGGCGCCGAGGTGAAAGGTGAGTGTGCGCGCGCCCAGGGACGGGTGTTGGGCCCGCTGGAGGGCCACGAGTTCAAGGCCAGACTGAGCAACTTAGACCCTGATTCAAAATGAAAAAATAACAGATATCCGGGGTGTGGCTCGGTGGTGGGATGCCCCTGAGTTCAATCCCCGCTACCAAAAATAATTTTTAAAAAATTAGGAAATGGCTGGTGGTAAAGTATCCCTGGGTTCAGTACCATTACTCAAACAAAACCCAGAAGCAATAGTAGCAGGAAGAGTACTTTAAAAAGTTGTGGCCAAAGCCGGGCGTGGTGGCGCGCGCTTGTCATCCCCGCGCTGGGGAGGCTGAGGCAGGAGGATCGCGCAGGTTCGAAGCCAGCCTCAGCTACATAGTGAGGCTCTCGGCAACTCAGTGAGACCCTGTTTCCAAATAAAATATACAAAAAGCCCATAGGGGGAATTTTTATGCGGGAACACAGGCCCGTGAAAGCCTACCTATGCCCCTGGTGTGAATTTTTATGCGTGAACACAGGCCCGTGAAAGCCTACCTATGCCCATGGGGGGAATTTTTATGCATTAACAAATGCCCGTAAAAGCCGAACTATACCCATGTGGGGAATTTTTATGCGTGAACACAAGCTCGTGAAAGATTATCTATGCCCATAGGCGGAATTTTTATGCGTGAACACACGCCCTTGAAACCCTACATATGCCCATTGAAGGAATATTTATGCGTGAACACACGCCCGTGAAAGCCTACCTGTGCCCATGGGGGGAATTTTTATGTGTAAACACACGCCCATGAAAGCCTACCTATGACCATGGGGGGAATTTTTATGCGTGAACACAACCCCGTAAAAGCCTCCCTATATCCATTGGGGGAATTTTTATGCGTGAACACATGCCCGTAAAAGCCTACCTATGCCCATGGGGGGAATTTTCATGTGTGAATACACGCCCGTGAAAGCCTACATATTCATATGGGGGGAATTTTTATGCGTGAACATACACCGGTGAAAGCCTACCTATGCCCATGGGGGGAATTTTTATGCGTGAACACATGCCTGTGAAAGCTTTTCTATGCCCATAGGGGGAAATTTATGCGTGAACACACGCCCGTGAAAGTCTACCTATGCCCATGGAGTAATTTTTATTCATGTACATACTCCCCTAAAACCTACCAATGCCCATGAGGGGAAATTTTATGTGTGAACACATGCCTGTGAAAGCTTATCTATGCCCATAGGGGGAAATTTATGCGTGAAAACACGCTCGTGAAAGTTTGTATATGCCCACTGGGGATATTTTTATGTGTGGACACACGCCCGTGAAAGCCTACCTATGCCCATGGGGGAAATTTTTATGCGTGAACACATGCCCTTGAAAGCCTACCTATGCCCATAGGGGGAATTTTTATGTGTGAACACACACCCGAGAAAGCCTCCCTATGCCCATTGGGGGAATTTTTATGCGTGAATACACGCCCATGAAAGCCTACCTATGCCCCTGGTGGGAATTTTTATGTGTGAACACATGCCTGTGAAAGCCTACCTATGCCCATGGGGGGAATATTTATGCATGAACAACTCCTGTAAAACCTACATATGCCCATGGGAATTTTTATGCGTGAACACAAGCTCATGAAAGACTACCTAAGGGCATGGGTGGAATTTTTATGCGTGAACACACGCCAATAAAAGCCTACCTATGCCCATTGGGGGAATATTTATACATGAACACACGCCCGTGAAATCCTACCTATGCCCATGAGGGGAATTTTTATGCGTGAACACACGCCCGTGGAAGCCTACCTATGACCATGGGGGGAATTTTTATGCGTGAACACAACACGCCCGTGAAAGCCTACCTATGCCCATAGGGGGAATTTTTATGCGTGAACACACCCCCTTGAAAGCCAACCTATACCCATGGGGGGAATTTTTATGTGTGAACACACCCCCATGACAGCCTACTATGCCCATGGGGGTAATTTTTATGCGTGAACACACCCCCATGCAAACGTACCTATGCCCATGGGGGTAATTTTTATGCGTGAACACATGCTCGTGAAAGCGTACCTATGCCCACGAGGGAATTTTTATACGTGAACACACGTCCGTGAATGCGTACCTATGCCCATTGGGGGAATTTTTATGCGTGAATACATGCCCGTAAAAGCCGAACTATACCCATGTGGGGAATTTTTATGCGTGAACACATGCCCATGAAAGCCTACCTATGCCCAAAGGGGGAATTTTCATGTATGAACACACGCCCGTGAAAGCCTACATACTCATATGGGGGGAATTTTTATGTGTGAACACACACTGGTGAAAGCCTACCTATACCCATGGGGGAATTTTTATGCGTGAACACACGCCCGTGAAAGCCTACATATTCATATGGGGGGAATTTTTATGCGTGAACACACACCGGTGAAAGCCTACCTATACCCATGGGGGAATTTTTATGCGTGAACACATGCCCGTGAAAACCTACCTATCCCATGGGGTAATTTTTATTCATGCACATACTCCCCTAAAACCTACCAATGCCCATGAGGGGAATTTTTATGCGTGAGAGCACACCCATAAAAGCCTATCTATGCAATTATGGGGAAATTTTATGCGTGAACACACGCTCGTGAAAGTTTGTCTATGCCCACTGGGGAAATTTTTATGTGTGGACACAAGCCCGTGAAAGCCTACCTATGCCCATGGGGGAAATTTTTATGTGTGGACACAAGCCCTTGAAAGCCTACCTATGCCCATAGGGGGAATTTTTATGTGTGAACACACACCCGAGAAAGCCTTCCTATGCCCATGGGGGAATTTTTATGCATGAATACACGCTCGTGAAAGACTACCTATGCCCCTGGTGGGAATTTTATGCGAGAACACACCCGTTAGAGCCTACCTATGCTCATGGGGGGAATTTTTATGTGTGAACACATGCCTGTTTAAGCCTACCTATGCCCATGGGGGGAATTTTTATGCGTGAACAACTCCTGTAAAACCTACATATGCCCATGGGAATTTTTATGCGTGAACACATGCTCATGAAAGACTACCTAAGGGCATGGGTGGAATTTTTATGCGTGAACACACGCCAATAAAAGCGTACCTATGCCCATTGGGGGAATATTTATACATGAACACACGCCTGTGAAAGCCTACCTATGCCCATGAAGGGAATTTTTATGCGTGAGCACACGCCCGTGAAAGCCTACCTATGACCATGGGGGGAATTTTTATGCGTGAACACAACACGCCCGTGAAAGCCTACCTAGGCACATGGGGGGAATTTTTATGCATGAATACACGCCCGTAGAAGCCTACATATGCCCATAGGGGGAATATTTATGCGTGAACACACCCCCATGAAAGCCTACCTATACCCATGGGGGGAATTTTTATGCGTGAACACACCCCCATGCAAACCTACCTATGCCCATGGGGGTTATTTTTATGCGTGAACACATGCCCGTAAAAGCGTACCTATGCCATGGGGGGAATTTTTATGCGTGAACACACGCTTGTGAAAGCCTACCTAGGCACATGGGGGGAATTTTTATGCATGAATACACGCGCGTAGAAGCCTACATATGACCATAGGGGGAATTTTTATGCGTGAACACACCCCATTGAAAGCCTACCTATACCCATGGGGGGAATTTTTATGCGTGAACACACCCCCATGCAAACCTACCTATGCCCATGGGGGGAATTTTTATGCGTGAACACACGTCCGTGAAAGCGTACCTATGCCCATGGGAGGAATTTTTATGCGTGAACTCATGCCCATAAAAGCCTAAATATGCACATGGGGGGAATTATTATGCGTAAACACATGCCCATAAAAGCCTAAATATGCACATGGGGGGAATTTTTATGCGTAAACACACACCAGTGAAAGCTTACCTATGCTCATAGGGGGAATTTTTATGCGTAAACACACACCAGTGAAAGCGTACCTATGCCATGGGGGGAATTTTTATGCGTGAACACACGCTCATGAAAGCGTACCTGTGCCCATGGGAGGAATTTTTATACGTGAACACACGCCCGTGAAAGCCTACCTAAGACCATGGGAGGAATTTTTATGCGTGAGCACACGCCCGTGAAAGCCTACCTATGACCATGGGAGGAATTTTTATGCGTGAGCACACGCCCGTGAAAGCCGACCTATGCCCATGGGGGGAATTTTCTGCATTTTCTTACAAAGCTTTTACTAATGAAAGTGTGTCGTTTCTGTCGTGGACACTAGATGGCGACCTAACTCACATTTTCGCCTTTGGTGAAATTCTGCACACCCAGTCTCCCCGTTCACAGAGGAAAAAATACTGGCTTGTAGCAACCGAGGACAACCTTCCAGAGACGCGCTGTGTGCACTAACATGTGTACATTTGCTCTAGTACACCCACAGTGCGCATCTGTGTCCCAGACTGTTCCTGGGGTACAACTGTAAACAAGTTAAATCATTGCACTCATTCTGACCAAAATATTAATCATATTGAAAATGGTTTTTACTTTATTTACTTTTTTTGTGATACTGAGGGCGGAACCCAGGGCCTTTTCTACCTCCGGGCTATACTCCCAGCCCTATTTTATATTTTATTTGGAAACAAGGTCTCACTAAGTTGCTGAGAGCCTCACTAAGTAGCTGAGGCTGGCTTCGAACCTGTGCAATCCTCCTGTCTCAGCCTCCCAAGCGCGGGATTACAAGCGTGCGCCACCACGCCCGGATAAAATGGTTTTTATTTTTAAACTTGAGGCTCAAAAGAGCTTTCTGCCTCCAAACTATACTCCAGCTGTTTTTTTGTTTGTTTGCTTATTATTATTATTATTATTTTGCCAACATGCCCAGCACACTATTAGAATTTTTGAAACTCCCTCTTTTTTTTTTCTTTTTTTCTTTTTTTTTTTTTTTTTGGTGGTACTGGGGTTCCTGGAAGCCCTCCTTCCTCCGGGCTACACTCCCAGACCTATTTTATATTTTTGATACAGGGTCTCTTACGCCAGCACGGCTGGCTTCGAACCTGCGCGATCCTCCTGTCTCTGCCTCCCAAGCGCGGGGATTACAAACGTGCGCCACCACGCCCGGCTGAAATTCCCTCTTTGAATACACTGTAAAGAAAAGAATGCATGCCAGGTGTGGGACGGACCCCTGTAACCCCAGTACTTGAGAGGCTGAGACAGGAGGATCCGGGTTTGCGGTCAGCCTCAGGTACTTAGCGAGCCCTCCCCCCAACTAAGTCAGACCTTGTTTCAAAATAAAGAATAAAAAAAATGGGGCTGGAGATGTAGCTCAGTGGTAGACTGCCCCTGGGTTCCATCCCCAGCACCACACACACACACACACACACACACACACACACACACGTCGTAGTTAAGCCTGGTGTGGAGGTGCACACTTGTAATTCCAGTACTTGGGAGGCTGAGACCGGAGGATCACAGGTTCAAGGACAGCCTCAGCAATTTATTTATTTACTTATTTATTTATTTGGTGGTACTGGGGGTGGAACCCAGGAGCTTTTCTACCTCCAGACTATCCTCCCAGACCTATTTTGTATTTTATTTGGAAACAGGGTCTCACTAAGTTGCCGAGAGCCTCACTAAGTAGCTGAGGCTGGCCTCGAACCCGCGCGATCCTCCTGTCTCAGCCTCCCAAGTGCGGGGATTACAAGCGTGCGCCACCACGCCCGGCTTGCCTCAGCAATTTAATGAGGCTCTCAGCAACCTAGTGAGACCCTGTTTCCAAATTAGAAATAAAATCGGTCTGGGGGTGCAGCTCGAAGGTAGAATTCTTCTGGGTTCAATTCCCAGTAAAAAAATAAATAAATAAATAGTAGCTCGGAAGCAGAACACCCCTGGTTCCATCCCCAGTACCACCCCTCAAAAAACTGTTCTGAACATAATACCCAGGATTCTAGACCTTTACGGGGACCAGAAATTCACCTCTGTCCACCCAGCACGGTTCTGGTTTCAGCCCTGAACATCTTGCCAGGCACAGCAGAGAGCCGAGTGTCTCTAATCATATGCCATTTTAAATTTTCTAATGAATTAAGTTAGACACCTATTTCCTTTGTCCTATCAGCCATTTTCCAATTACCCGCATGGACAGCAACTACTCAAAGTAGAATAAACTTCGCGATGTCATCCTGCAAACATCATACAGATGTTCGCCACTGATCGAGATGAGGTTGTGCGCGCGCGTTAGAACCCAGGGCCTCGCGCTCGGGAGGCTGAGACAGGAGGATCGCGCGGGTTCGAGGCCAGCCTCGACTGGCTTAAGAGACCCTGTTTCCAAATAAAATATAAAATAGTTCTGGGAGTGTAGAAGGGTTCCGTCCCCAGTACCACACACACACACACACACACACACACACACACAAAGAATAAAAACTAGGGCTGGGGCTGTAGCTCGAAGGCAGAATTCTTCTGGGTTCCATCCCCAGTACTGAAAAAAAAACAAAAAAAAACAAAGATGACCTCATCTTATGTAAATGACATTTAAAGAAGCTGTAATAAAAACTTCACCATAGGCGGCGCCAGAGACCACAAGTTCAGCTAGAGCCGGCCAGGGAGTTTTTCTGGTAGAAACGTGCTTTTTTCTGTTTCCCAGGATAGAGAGGTCCAGACCTCAGGTGGGCACTCGCGACCTTTCTAGAGCTTGGGCGTGTCGCTGGTATAAAGGCAGCTCCCTTCAGACAGGCCTGGTGGCGCACGCCTGTAATCCCAGCACTAGGGAGGCTGAGACAGGAGGATCGCAGGTTCGTGGCCAGCCTCAGCTATTTAGTGGGGTCCTGCACAACTTAGTGAGACCCTACTTACAGATAAATGGTGAGCCGGGCGTGGTGGCGCACGCCTGTAATCCCAGCACTAGGGAGGCTGAGACAGGAGGATCAGGGTTCGCAGGCAGCCTCAGCTACTTAGTGAGGCTCTCAGCAACTTAGTGAGACCCTGTTTCCAAATAAAATAGAAAAGAGAGCTGGGGGTGTAGCCTGGAGGTAGAAGCCCCTGGGTTCCACCCCCAAGTACCACAAAAAAATTTAAATAATAAAAAATAGGGCTGGGATATAGTTCAGGGTTCCGCCCCCCAGTGCCACAAAAAAAAATTTTTAAATAAATGATAAAAAAAAAAATAGGGTTGGGATATAGTTCTGAGGTACAATGCCCCTGGGTTCAATTCCCAGTTCCGCAAAAAAAATAAAAAAATAAAAATTTAATTTTAAAAGGGCTTGGATGTAACCCAGTGGTAGGTAGGATGGCCCTGGATTCAATTCCTACGACCACAAGAGCCATCCCCCCTTTATTTACTTATTTTGTGCAGTTCGGGGGTTGAACCCGGGAGTCCACGGCCGCCGGGCTCCACGCCGCCCTTCTCTTCGCGTTTGACAACGGGGTCTCGCCGCGCCGCCCAGGCCGGCCTCGGACCCTCAGTCCTCCTGTCTCAGATTCCCCGGTGGCTGGCGTGGCAGGTGTGGCCGCCACACTGGGCTTGCCCGCTAATTCTGGTTGAGTTCTTGGCAGGTTTCATTTTCCTATAATTCTGCCTCCTCATCTGTTCAAGGAATAACAGGTGCGCACCTCTGTGCCAGGTTCCACGTTGACTCTCCACAAATCACCCGGTCTGAGCCCAGTGCGTGGCACACGCCTGTCAGCCCAGGACTTGGGAGGCTGAGACAGGAGGCTCTCAGGTTCCCCGCCGGCCCCAGCTACTTAGTGAGGCCCCCAGCCACTCAGAGACCCTGTAAAGAAAAAAAAATAAGGCTGGGGGTGTAGCTGGGCAGGAGAAGGCCCCTGGGTTCAGTCTCTAATACAAAAACTAGTGGATTAATTAATTCAGTTAAATAAAACATGCTGCCTGGCGTGGTGGCGCACGCTTGTAATCCCCGTGCTTGGGAGGCGGAGACCGGAGGATCGCGGTTCGCGGACAGCCTCAGCTACTTAGTGAGGCCCTCTGCAACTCAGTGAGACCCGGTTTCAAAAAAGAATGAAAAATAGGGCCGGGGGTGTAGCTCGGAGGTCGAATGCCCCTGGGTGCCATCCCCAGGACTGCAGGGGGGGGGGGAAGAAGACAGGAAGCATAATTATTTTTTGGGGGGTACTGGGGAAGAAACCCAGGGGCATTCTACTTCTAATCGACATCCTCAGACTTATTTTTTACTCTTTTATTTTATTTTTTGAAACTGGGTCTCACTGAGTTGCAGAGGGCCTCACTAAGTAGCTGAGGCTGTCCGCGAACCGCGATCCTCCGGTCTCAGCCTCCGGTCTCAGCCTCCTGTCTCAGCCTCCTGAATGCTGGGATGACGAGCGTGCGCCCCCACGCCCGCTAAGAGAGAGAAATTCTAACAAAGACACGCGCCTGAAGATGGAGGTAGAGGTGGGAGAGACCAGTCTACGGCCAGTGGACGCCAGGGACTATGCCCTCCACGGGAGGCTGGAAGAGGCCAGGAGGGCCCTGAATTACTGAGGGCCTCCCCAGGTGCCGAGGCTAGCCTTGAACCTCTGACCTCCTGTCTCAGCCTCTTAGGCAGTAGGATTGCGGGTGTGCGCCATCAAGTCTGGCTCATCTTGTGTGTGTGTGTGTGTGTGTGTGTGTGTGCGCGCGCGTGTGTGTTTCTAGGGATTAAACCCAGGGGCTTTCTATTCCCGAGCTACACTCCCAGTCCTATTTTTTATTCTTTATGTTGAAACCCCGTCTCACTGAGTTGCAAAGGGCCTAAGGAGCTGAGGCTGTCCTTGAACCGCGATCCTCCGGTCTCAGCCTCCCGAATGCTGGGATGACGAGCGTGCGCCAGCCCTACGTTTTATTTTTACTTTGAAACAGGGTCGCACTCAGTTGCTGAGGCCGTCCTGGAACCTGCGCTCCTCCCGCCTCAGCCTCCCGCGTCCTGGGCTCACAGGCGTGCCAGGCTATGCCTGGCTCATCTTGACTTAACCGGGCCCTGCCTCCTGAATACCTTAAGAAAGAACGCAGCTTCAGGGAAATGGGTGTGCCCAGCTGAGAGCGCACGGGCGGGAAGGGAGAGAGGGCGAGAGGGCGAGAGGGGGCGGGAGAGGAGGCCGGCACAGGCTGGCTCATAAATAAAATCCAGTTCAGGTAGGGGCGGGTGGTGGCCCCTGGGTGGGACGCTCCGTGGCTGACCCGCCGCCCCCTCTCCTCCTCCACGGAGCAGCCACAATCCCCACCATCACGTACTCACACCCCAACCTCTGGGGCCGTGGTTCCAACATCAGAGCTGCCCCCAGCAGCAGGCACAGAAGGCGGGGTAGTAAACCAGGGCGCGGTCTCTGCCCGGTTTGACTCCCACATCAGCAGCCCCTCTCGGGAGCCTGATCGTTACTGAGGAGGGCCGGGGTCCTAGGACCCGTTCGCCCCCCGGAGCCGATTCTGGCTGCTCCAGATGCAGGCGGAAGAGCCCAGGGCCAGCCGGGCACTGCCCAGCTGCTCCCGCCCGCCCGCCCTCCCGGCCACTGGGGAGGCCGAGGCCGGAGGCTCATGAGGGAGACCACCCTGGGCAGCTCAGCTAGACCCTGTATCCAAATAAAAACTAAAATCGGATAGCCTGGCGTGGGGGCGCACACTTGTAATCCCAGTACCTGGGAGGCTGAGACAGGAGGATCGCGGGTTCGCGGCCAGCCTCGGCAGCTTGGTGAGAGCCTGTCTCCAAATAAAAATAAAGCTGGGCGTGGTGGCAGAGGTTTGTGATCTCAGTACTTGGGAGGCGGAGACAAGAGGATCACGGGTTCAAGGCTGGCCTCGAATTGTGATCCTCCTGTCTCCGCCTCCCAAATACTGGGACTACAAGCGTGTGCCACCACACCCGGCTCCCCATCCGTATTTTTTATTTTGAAACCGGATCTCACGAGGTCGATAAGCGTCTCACTACTTGCTGAGGCTGTCCTGGAACCTGTGATCCAAGTACTGGGACGGCAAGTATGCGCTACTATGCCCAGGGGGACCCTGTTTTAATAATAATAAAGGGGTTGGGGTATAGCTCTAATCTAAGCCATATATGGAGAAAACTAAGAAAGGGATTGGGGGGGCCCGGAGGCCTCTGCCATGCAGTGACTCCTGAGGGCTGAAGGAGGAGGAGTTAGCCAGGGGCTAGCCAAGCACGACTACCCCAGGCCGGGCGTGGGGCGCACGCTCGTCATCCCAGCCTTCGGGAGGCTGAGGCAGGAGGATCGCGGTTCGCGGCCAGCCTCAGCTACTTAGCGAGGCCCTCGGCAACTCAGTGAGACCCTGTTTCAAAATAAGGAATAAAATGAGGGCTGGGGGTGTCGCTCGGAGGTAGAATGCCCCTGGGTTCCAGCCCCAGTAACGCAAAAAACAAAAAACTATCCCGGGCAGAGGGAACGGCTGGTGCAAGTTCCTGGGGCCAGCAGAACTGGGACTCTTGCCCCAGAACTCTGGACAGACCACTTCATAGTTGGCGTAGGGGCTGAGACGGACCGCCCCTTTGCCCACACAGAGGTTTCCTCATCTTAGTGACCAAGGCTCCGGCCTCCAACCTCCTGGCCATCTCTCTGATGCCCTGGGCGCTCTGGCCCCAGGCAGCTGCCTTCCAAACAGACTCAGCCTCCCACACACACCCCAGAACTGTTTATCCCGGATCTCAGGGTCCTAGTCCAGCGGGCTGGGGTTCACTGATCGCGCCAGCATCCCCCGCTTGGCCCCCAGCAAGCTTGGAGATTAGGCCCGGCTTTGAGACTCCATCTACCTGGGTCAAGACTGGACTCAGAGGCCTCCTGCCGCTCAGCTACACCCCCAGCCCTTTTTATGATTTTATTCTGAAACAGGGTCCCCCTCAATGCTGAGGCTGGCCCTGAATCTGCCATCCTCCTCTGGTCCAGGCCTCCAAAGTACTGGGATTGCAGGCCTACACCACCACGCCCGGCTGTAGCTCGTTTTTACTATTGAGGAAAACGTTAATTGGCCCCAATCTCAGGATGGAGGTTCAGATGCTAACGCTCCTACCCCGCCAGCCACAGCCATAATCAATCCTGGCCAAAGCTAACAGTGATCAGCCCTGTTACCAGCGCCAGTACCGTTCGCCCAGCCCCTCTCCAAACACCACCCTCGGCCCCTCCCTCGAGCCCTTGGCCCTCCTCGGTACCCGCGCCCCAGCCAGGATCCCAAAGCCCTGCAGCTCCACGCACCGCCCTTCCCGCCCGCGGGACCGCAAGGGTTAAGCCTAGAGCTGGGCTCGTTGAGTGACAGCCCGGCCAATCATTCTGACCAGCCGACCAATAAGCGGCGGCGGGCGTGGCCCACGTGGGCAGGCCGGCCTGCGATTGGCTCGCGCCTTCGGTGGCCGCTGGCAGAGCCCGAGCCCACGTGCGGCAGCGGCTCCATCGGTGCGCGGCTTCGGGGTCCAGGTGGCGGTGGGCGTGGCCTGCGCGGGGAGGGCGGGGCCTGGGCGTGCAGGGGCGGGGCCCGATGGGTCAAATGACGGGGGCCGGGGGAGGAGGCGCTTCCTCCAGGCCTGAACTTGGCTGACCTCTGCTGCTTCTGCTCTGCCCCTCTGTTCAGGAGGTGCCTTGGCAGGCCTGTTTCCGGGGGGGGGGGGGACTCCAGGCCCCCGGCTGGGGAGGGGGACAGGGGGGCCGAGCCGGGGAGAGGTGAGGGAGAAGCCTGCGGCTGGCGGGGTGCTGGGCGCGGACCCAGGGCCGCTTCTCCAGCCTCATAATTCCGTCTAACGCACCGCCCTGGCTAGCTCTTACTCATGCCTCAAAACCCTTTTTCCAAAAACCTTTCCCGGTGCACGAGGAAGTTGCCCCAAAAGTAAGGGTCAGCCTCCGCGAGCTTCTAAATACCTGGCCCCCCGGCCAGCTGCGCCCCCGCCGCCCGGAGGGTGGGAGAGCGGGCTCCTCCTGCCTGGGCCCGGAGGGACGGGTGCATGGATCCAGGGGTGCCCCAGCCAGGGAGGGGCTGGGGGCCCGGGCCGCCCTGGAGGTGCGGGTACCAGGGTCCATGTCGGTTCTGATCTCTAGAAACTCCGCCAAGTTCCTGGAAGCTACAAGCCGAAGATGTATTCTCCTCGCTCTCCCGGCAAGCTCGAGGTGAGGGGCGCCCTGGGGGAGGGGGCCCCCCTGTGAGCTCGAGGTGAGGGGCGCCGAGGGCGGAGGGCAGGGTGGAGAGGCCCCACCTGTGACGAGAGCTGCCCAGCTGCCCACGTGCATGTTGGCAGCTGAAAGGAATAGCCCATCACGCCCTGTGAAGGACTGGGGCCTGGGCTGGGCCTCTAGCTTCTTTTTTTCCTGGGGAGGGGTGTGCTGGGGATGGAACCCAGGAGCATTCTCTCTCTTGAGTTATACCCCCCCCCCAGCCCTTTTTATTCTGAAACGGGGTCTCTCCAAGGTGCCGAGGGTCTCACCAGACCGCAGAGGTTGGCCTTGAACCTGCGACCTTCCTGTCAGTAGCCTCCCAAGTATTAGGGTTGCAGGCCTGTCCCGTCCCACCCAGCATAAGCTTATTTTTAACCCTGCAGGCAGGCGCTGGGGCTAGCGGTGTGGCTTAGTGGCACGGCCCTTGTCTAGGGTGCAGGGGCCCTGGGTACCATGCCCAGCGTTGCAAAATAAATAAAACAGGAGCACAGCATCTATTAGATTAACGTTATACAAGCAACCACACACACACTTCCAGAGACAACCACGGCTGTGCCAACTTTTTCTGTAAAGGGCCAGATGGTATTCTAGACTGAAGCCAAGTACAGAATGGAAGCCATCCCTTGGGTTCAGCGCCCCCCACCCCGTACCCATGAGGAGTGCGTTCCGAGACCCCCAGCGGGTGCCTAAAGCCACAGAAGCCACCGGACCCTAATATGTGTTCTCTCCCGGGGTCCTCCATACCTTCAAAGAAATTTAATTTCTTCAAGTCTGGGGTATAGCTCAGGGGTTGGGTTTGCCTAGCATACCACAGGCCCGGGGTTCAGGCTCCAGCACTGCAAAAAGGAAAAAAAATCCAGTTATAAATTTGGTACAGTAAAGCAGTAATAATGCCAGGCGTGGCGGCGTACGCTGGTCATCCCCGCGCTTGGGAGGCTGAGACAGGAGGATCGCGCAGGTTCGAAGCCAGCCTCAGCTACTTAGTGAGGCTCTCAGCAACTCAGTGAGACCCTGTTTCTAAATACAATATACAAAAGGTCTGGGAGGATAGCCCGGAGGTAGAAAGCCTCTGGGTTCCACCCCCAGTACCACCAAAAAATAAATAATAAATAAATACATTTGGTACAGTAAGGCATTGATAATAATGGCCGGGCGCGGCGGCGCACACTTGTCATCCCAGCATTTGGGAGGCTGAGGCAGGAGGATCGTGGTTCGCAGACAGCCTCGGCTATTAGGCCCTCCGCAACACAGTGAGACCCTGTTTCAAAGTGAAATATAGGGCTGGGGGTGTCACTCAGAGGTAGAACGCTCCTGGGTTCCAACGCCAGTTCTGAAAAAAAAAAAATTACTAAAGTAGAGTTGTACTTATTTTTTTGGTGGTACTGGGGTTCCTGGAAACCCTTCTACCTCAGTTGTACTTTTATACTGGGATAAAAGGAGCATGATTTCTTTCTTTGATGCTAGGAATTGAACCCAGGGACATTCTACCTCCGAGCTACACTCCCAGCCCTTCTTATTTTTTTTTTATTATTTTTTTTTTAAACAGGGCCTCCCTGAGTTGCTGAGGTTGGTCTCGAACCTGCAATCCTAGCTGGGCATTCAGGAGGCTGAGACCGGAGGATCGCAGTTCACGGCCAGCCTCAGCTGCTTAGTGAGGCTCTTCGCAACTGGGACCCTGTTTCAAAATAAAGAATAAAAATAGGGCTGGGGGTGTAGCTTGGAGGTCGAATGTCCCTGGGTCCCATCCCAGTACTGCAAAAGCAAGAAGCCATCCTCCCGTGTCAGCCTAGCTCCCTAGTTCTGGAATTACAGGCCTGTGCCGCCATACTTGGAGTCCCCAGTCCTTTTTATTTCTTTTCTACATTAAAACAGGGTCTCACAGCCCAGCATAGTGGCGCACGCCTGTCGTCCCAGCACTTAGGAGGCTGAGACGGGAGGATCGCGGTTCGTGGACAGCCTCAGCTACTTGGGCCCTTGCAACTCAGACCCTGGTTCAAAATAAAGACTAAAAAATCAGGCTGGGTGTGTAGCTCAGAGGTAGGATGTCCCTGGGTGCCATCCCTAGTACTGCAGAGAAAGAAAAAGGGGTGGAGCCCGGAGGTAGAGCGGCCGGTCCCGTCCCCACACCAAGACATACGGGCCGAGGACAGCAGGCCGCCCAGGGTCTCGCAGCGCCTGGGCCTGGCCGGGACCGCGCCGGGCTCACCGCCTGCGCTCCGTCTCGCTTACAGATCACCAAAGTCCAGCAGGCTCTCCGGGAATATCTGAAGCAGGTTAGTGGGGGGCCGGGAGCCTCCGAGATTGGGTCCCTTTCCTCAGGAGAGACTCGGGCTTTGATCCCGGGGAAGGTGGGAGCCATGGCGGATGGTGGGCAGAGGAGGGACAGACAGCCCCGGCTCCGGGCTTCCCGTGAGATCCGTGGATTGCCCACCTCTTAGCCATCTTCCCTGATCTCTGCGCCTCTCCCAGGGGCCTGGACGGCCGTGGCGGGTGTGCGTGGGGGGTGGGGGGCACAGCTGTGCCGGGCAGGGGTTGCAGCCTCCCTTGCCTGGGCGGAGGCAGGCAGGTCTGTGCCAGGCGCCCGGCCCCCGCCCTCCCGCCAGCGCAGAGCGCCTGGCCCCTTCTCCTGGGTGCTGGCAGCGCTCTCCGCCCGGGCAGCTGTGACTGGCGGGGGGCCAGGGCTGTGTCTGCCACTTAGCAGGGCCGCGGGTGGCAGCTCCGGGAAGAGGGGCCGGCTGCCCAACGTGGCTCTTCACTCAACAGATTCGCCCGTCACCTGCTTGCCGGATCCTGGCGTCGATGCCAGGGAAATGACAAGGGGTGCGGAGAAGCAGGGCCCCCCAGGGGAAGGGGAGCCGGGGGCTGCGTCCGGGCATCGGCGGGACAGGGTGTTGGGAAGCGGGTTCAGGAGCCAGGGAGGAGGGCGCAGGTTACAGCCCGTGCTGGGGTAAGAAGGGGCAGCCCGAGCAAAGGCCCCGGGGCAGCGCCAGTGTGCGGCTGGAGCAGAGGACGCGAGGGAGGAGGGCCAGGTCCAGCCGGCCTCGCGCCCTGAGATTTCCTTGAAGGAAGGTGGGAGCCCAGGAGGGCTGTGGAGGGCCGGGGTGGGATCCGCTCCGGTGCCCCTCGGCGCTCTCTGGCGGCCGCGGGGAGGGTGGAGGATGCGGGCGAGGCAGGCAGGCCGGGTTAGGGGATGGTGGGAAGATGGTCAGTGGAGACTGGACTGATGGAAGCAGTTTGGGTTTTGTCTTTGTTTTGTGGTACAGGGTGCTGAACCCAGGGGCATTCGACTTCTGAGCTACACCCCCAGCCCTAATCTTTAATTATTATTATTTTTTTTGCAGGTCTGGGGATGGAATCCAGAGGCATTTGACCTCTGAGCTCCATCCCCTGCCCAGTTTTTTATTCTTTATTTTGAAACAGGGTCTCACTGAGTTGCAGAGGGCCTCGCTAAGTAGCTGAGGCTGTCCGCGAACCGCGATCCTCCGGTCTCAGCCTCCCGAATGCTGGGATGACGAGCCTGCGCCACTGCGCCCGGCTTATTTTTTTAACTTTTTTTTTTTTTTTTTTTTTTTTTTTACAGGGGATGGAACCCAGGGGCAATCTACCTCCAAGCTACACCCCCAGCCCTATTTTTCTTTTTGTTAACAGGGTCTCACTGAGTGGCAGAGGGCCTCACTAAGTAGCTGAGGCTGTCCACAAACCATGATCCTCCTGTCTCAGCCTCCCGAGTGCTGGGATGACGAGCGTGCGCCACCGCGCCCTCAGGCTCGCAACCTTGTTTTCAAAATACAGCCTCAGTTACTTAGTGGAGCCCTTTGCAACTCAGTGAGGCCCTGTTTCAAAAAATATGAAGACCAGCCGGGCGTGGTGGCGCACACTTGTCATCCCCGCGCTTGGGAGGCAGAGACAGGAGGATCGCGCAGGTTCGAAGCCAGCCTCACTAGCTAAAGAGACCCTGTTCCCAAATAAAAATATAAAATAGGCCTGGGAATGTAGCCCGGAGGTAGGTGTAGCCGGAGGTAGGATGCTCCTGGGTTCCATCCCTAGTACCACAAAAAATAAAAGCCGGGCGCGGTGGCGCACGCTTGTAATCCCAGCATTTGGGAGGCTGAGACTGGAGGATCGTGGTTTGCGGGCAGCCTCAGCTGCTTAGGCCCTTCACAAACTCAGTGAGACCCTGTTTCAAAATTAAGAATAAAACACTGGACAGGGGGGTGTGTAGCTTGGAGGTCAGATGCCTCTGGGTTCCATCCCCAGACCCGCAAAAAACAATAATAATAATAAAAACTGGGGCTGGGGGTGTAGCTCGAAGGTAAGAAGCCCCTGGGTTCCATCCTCAGTACCCGGGGGCAGGGGGGAGCTGCAGAGGGCCTTGCTAACTTGGGGAGGCTGGCCTTGACCCTGCGATCCTCCCTTCTCTAGGCCTCCCAAATTCTGGGATAACAGGCGTGGGTGGCCACCTTGCCTGGTAGAAGGAATGGGATTGGGGTCGTGTTTGGGGGAGGGACCCAGAGCAGTTCCAAAGAATCAGGCTGCATGGGGGGGCGCAGGGGGGCCCAAAGAGGAGCCTGGGGTGCTGCCTGCCCCCTCCAGAGCCTCCCTCCCTCTGTCTGTCTCTGTCCCTCCCTCTCTCCTCCTGCGTGTCTAGCTCCGCCTGCAGCCTGCCCTCCCCAGGGAGGCCCCGCGTCCCGCAGGAGGGCGCAGCTTTTCACGCTGAGCGCTTTAAGGACCCGGTAAATGGCGCGTTAAGAGCCGGGGTGAATTGGAGGGGCTCCCTGGGCTCTGCGGCCAGCTGGCTCCGCTGGGGAATCTGCTGCTGGCTGCCTGGGGCTCAGGTGGAGGCCCCCCCACCCTGCCGCAGCAGGGGGAGCCGGGCAGGGAACCGCAGCTTGGCCTCGGCCCCCCCACACACATTGAGAATACAGAGTCGGCCGCTCAGCTCTCCCACCTGCGGGCTGGGAGCCCCCAGCCGGGCGCGGGGGCGCACGCTTGGAATCCCAGCACC
>NC_137802.1:4171467-4332969 GCF_963383645.1 Muscardinus avellanarius | reverse complement strand
CCCCCGTGGCCTCTGTCCAGTTCCCAGCCGGGCGGAGACGGCCATCTCCCCAGTGCGTAGCCAGGGGATCACAGGCCCCGGCGCCCCCCAGGTGAGAGCGGGCGCTCCCGTAGGACTGCGGGGTGGACGGGGAGGCCGGGGGGCAGCTGCCGCCCTCCTGTCCCCGCAGGAGCCGTTGGGACGAGCGCTCTCCTTCCTGAAACCCATGTAAGTGTCCTTCCTCCGCTTGTGTCGGGAGCAGCTGCCCTGGCGTTGCACCTCCGCCCGGCAGGGGAGGGGAGCTCCAGGGTCCTTTCTTAGCCGAGCTGTGGGCTCTGCATAAAAAACGTGCAGGACCGCGTCGCGTCCACGTGGCCGCCGCTGCCCACCTCACCAGCTCAGCTCTGGGTTGAATCACGAGGGGGAAGAGTTCCCAGGGGGAGGGGAGGTGGGGCTGTGTCCCAGCCGGGTACAGATGAGCCGATCTGCTGGCTTGGGAGAGGAGGCTTCCTGGGGGCAGGGGCATTCTAGTTAGGACCCTAGAGGATGAACAGGAGTCTGATTTCATGGGTCGAAGCGTCCCGGACAAAAGGGAAAACTGAGCCGGGAGGCTGAGACAGGAGGATCCAGGTTCACAGATGGCCTCAGCTATCAGTGAGGCCCTTTGCAACTCAGTGAGACCCTGTTTCAAAATAATAAAAAATAGGGCAGGGGGTTTCGCTCCCAAGTACCAAAAAAAAAGAAAAAAAAAGTTACTGGGAGACCATTTGGAGAAGGAGGGCTCGGGCCCACAAAGAGGCAGGTTCCCCGGAGGCTTCTCTTCCCAAGATCCTGGGACCCCGAGGACTTCGAAGACACGTGGGAGAGGCCGGACGCCTTCCCCTGGCAGTCCCGGAGGTTCGCCGTCCCGCACCAGCTGCAGAAGAGGCGCGTGCTGGTGCACGGGGAGCCGGTGCTGGCCGTGGCCGTGAGCAGCTTCACGCGGCACGCCTTCACCTGCGGCAAGCAGGGCGTCAAGGTGTGGAGCCTGGCCCGCCCGGTGGCGGAGGACCGCGTCCCCGTGAGCCACCTGCGCGCGCACACGCAGGTGAGGGGCGCCGGGACCCCCCTGAAGAGCGAGCCACCTGCGGAGGGCCGGCGGCTCCCCGGACCACCTGACGGACGCTCTGCCCGCCCCAGGCCCCCAGGGCCTACCTGCGCACCTGCGTGCTGTCCTCCAACAGCCGGACGCTGCTGACGGGCGGCCATAACCTGGCCCACGTGGGCGCCTGGGACCTGGCCGCGCCCTGCCTGCACCTCAAGGCCGAGCTGCCCTGCAAGGGTCTCTCCTGCCAGGCCCTGGCCGCCGACCGCGACGAGAACTTTGCCTTTGCCAGCTTCACCGACGGGACGGTCAGGATCTGGGACCTGCGGGATCAGAATGTCGCCAGGTGTGGCCCCGGGTGGCTTGGGGGTGACGGCGCCAGGACCTCGGTCCTCCGGCCTCGGCCGAGCCCGGGAGCCGGCGTGGGAGCCGGGCCCCTTCCGTCGTGGGAGAAGCTGGAGGACTCCCGTTCAGATTTGCGCTGCGCCAGATCTTACCGCCAAACCACACTCCTGCTTTTTATTTATTATTTTTTGGTGGTACTGGGGGTGGAACCCAGAGGCTTTCTACCTCCAGGCTAGACTCCCAGACCTATTTTATATTTTATTTGGAAACAGGGTCTCACTAAGTTGCTGAGAGCCTCACGAAGTAGCTGAGGCTGGCTTCGAACCTGCACGATCCTCCTGTCTCAGCCTCCCAAGCGCGGGGATTACAAGCGTGCGCCATCACAGCCTGGAATCCTAGCCCTTGTTTTTACTTATTTTGAAACAGGGTCTGAGTTGCGGAGAGCCTCGCTAGGTAGCTGAGCCTGGCCACAAACCTGTGATCCTCCTGTCTTAGCCTCCCAGGTACAGGGATTACAAGTGTGTACCACCATGCCCGGCTTTTATTTTTTAAAAAGGATCTGAAAAGCCGGGCGTGGGGGTGCACACTTGTAAGTCCAGCATTTGGGAGGCTGAGGCAGGAGGATCATGGTTCGTGGACAGACTCAGCTACTTAGTGAGGCCCTTTGCAACTCAGACCCTGTTTCAAAATAAAGAATAAAAAATAGGGCTGGGGGTGTTGCCTGGAGGTAGAATGCACCTGGGTTCCATCCCCAGTACCACCAAAAAAAGGACCAGGGGTGTGGCTGGGAGTAAACACCCCTGGGTTACTCCAACCCCCCACCCCAAGAAAGGTGACCAGGCTGGTGATACTTCTCAGGGTACAGACCTGAGTCTCAGCCTGCCCTCTCCCACCTCTGACATCTCTTCCTGCCAGGAACCTCTCAAGCCAGCCAAACGGGGCCAGAAGCATGGTGGTCAGAGGCCACAACATCTGGACGGGAGGTCTGGACACCATCCTGCGCCACTGGGATCTGAGGATGGCCCGGGAGCCCCAGGAGTTCCCGTTCGAGGCCCAGGTATGAAGGGTATGTTTGCGCTCGCCTGGCCAGGCCGCGGCCGGCCTCAGGTCAAAGGATGAGGTGGGCACCTGGGGCAGGCATTTGTCATCCAGGATACAGGTCCTTAGAAATCTCAGATCCAGGCATGGTGGCGCA
Source organism: Muscardinus avellanarius (assembly GCF_963383645.1). NCBI lineage: Eukaryota > Metazoa > Chordata > Mammalia > Rodentia > Gliridae > Muscardinus > Muscardinus avellanarius. Next base: position 4,330,366 of record NC_137802.1, on the reverse strand, counting down.
CGCTTGTCATCCCAGCATTCGGGAGGCTGAGACGGGAGGATCACGGTTCGCGGACAGCCTCAGCTACTTAGTGAGGCCCTCGGCAACCCAGTGAGACCCGGTTTCAAAATAAAGAATAAAAATAGGGCTGGGGGGTTTCACTCGTAGATAATGCCCCTGGGTTCCATCCCTAGTACCACAAAAACAAAAAAAATTGGAGGCCAGCCCAGGCAACTTAGACCCGTCTCAAAATTCAGAGGGCTGGGGTGTAGTTTCATGGTAACAAGCTCCTGGGTTCCATCCCCAGCACCAAAAAAATAAAGCTTACAGGACAGTCTTAAGATATAACATGCCTCAGATAGCTTAGGGGAAGCCAGGCGTGGTGGTGCACGCTTGCAACTTCGATACTTGGGAGGCTGAGACAGGAGGGTCGCAGGTTTGTGGACAGCCTCAGCTACTTAGGCCCTCCGCAGCTTAGACCCTATTTCAATACCAAAAGGAGCTGGGAGCGTAGTTATGAGGTAGAATGCCTCTGGGTTCTATCCTCAGTCCTGCAATTAAAAAAAAAAAAAAATCAGCTGGGCGTGGTGGCGCACACTCGTCATCCCAGCATTTGGGAGGCTGAGACAGGATCTTGGTTCACGGACAGCCTCAGCCACTTTGTGAGGCCCTCTGCAACTCAGACCCTGGTTCAAAATAAAGAATAAGGCCGGGCGTGGCGGCGCACGCTCGTCATCCCCGCGCTTGGGAGGCGGAGACAGGAGGATCGCGCAGGTTCAAAGCCAGCCGCGCGTGCTGGCTTAGGAGACCCTGTTTCCAAGTAAAAAATGTAAAAATAGGTCTGGGAGTGTAGCCCGGAGGTAGAAGGGCTTCCAGGAACCCCAGTACCACCAAAAAAAAAAAAAAAAAAAGAATAAAAAATAGGGCTGGGGGTTTAGCTGGGAGGTAGAACGCCCCAGGGTTCCGTCCCCCCTGCCACACATGCACAAAGTAAACTTCCCGTTTGTTGCCCAGATAATACCCAGCCCCGGGCCCCAGCCAGGCTCTGGCGCCCCGTGCAGCCTTGACAGTGCGCGGCTGGCAAACCGGGCCCAGGAGGGAGCTGCTTGTGCGGGGCCTCCGGCCGGGCTGAGGCCTGACCGCGGCTCCTCCTGCCCCCCCAGATCCTGAGCCTGTCCTACAGTCCCCAGGAGGACTGGGTGCTGCTGGGCCTGGCCAACGGCCAGCACTGGCTCCAACACACCAAGGAGAGCCAGACGCACATGGCGGGGAGCAAGGGCGGCGGGGTCCTGGGGCTCAAGTTCTCGCCCTACGGTGAGTGGCCTGGGGCTGTGGGCAGCGCGGGCTCCGGCTGCCCTCCCGGGTCGCCTCCCCGGGGTGCAGCAGCCGGACCTGCCCCCCTGCTTCCGCACAGGCCAGTGGTGGGCGAGCGTCGGGCTGGACACGCTGCTCACCGTCCACAGCCTGCCCTGGGGGGCGAAGGAGTTCCAGGTAGGCGCCGGCCGGGGGTGTCCGCAGGGGAACCTGCCAGAACTTCGGGGCAGCGTCTTAGGGCCGCGCAGGCTGGGGGGGTCAGCTTGGTTTCCGTCCCCCCACCCCGGGTATCCGGATTCCCTCCCAGGTGTCTGAGAACTCCGTTATCACCTGCTGCGACGTGTCTGCCAACAACCGGCTGATCGTGACCGGGTCCGGGCACGGCGCCTCCGTGTACCAGATCACCTACTGAGCGCCCGGCTCCCCGCGCCCGCCGCCCGCCTGCTGTGGTGGAGGGGCGCCGAGGGGAGGGTCCGCGGGGGGGCCCTGTGAGGTGCGGCCAGGGCTTTGCCCGCCAGAGGAGGCCACTGCTTAATAAAACACCAAGGAAAGCCAGGCGTGGTGGCGCACGCTTGTCATCCCAGCTTTCGGGAGGCTGGGACAGGAGGATCACAGTTCCAGGACAGCCTCAGCCACTTAGTGAGGCCCTCTGCAACTCAGTGAGACCCTGTTTCCAAATATAAAGAAGGAAAAAAGGGCTGGGGGTGTCGCTGGGAGGTGGCGTGCCCCTGGGTTCCAGCCCCAGGACCGCCCTAAAAAAATGAATAAAGCACCTAAGAAAAGCAGGTTCTGTGTCCTGTCCCGCCCCGCCCCCAACTCCAGGAGGACTCAGCCGGGCTTTGGTGGCACGCGCCTGTCATCCCAGGACTCGGAGGCTGAGGCAGGAGGATCGCAGGTGTGAGGCCAGCTTTGCGGGACTCGGCAACCTAGGGGAGACCCTGTTCCAAAGTAAAAAAAAAAAAGGGGCTGGGGGCGTGGCTGGGGGCTGCAGAATGTCCCTCGGTTCAACCCCAAAGTTTTTTGTGTGTGCGTGACACTGGGATGGAACCCAGGGGCATTATTCTACCTCCATGCTGCACCCACAGCCCTATTTTTTAGCCTTTATTTTGAAACCAGGCCTCACTGAGTAGCTGAGGCTGCTGGGATGACGGCGTGCGCCGCCCCGCCCGGCTTCCAAACTCTTTTCTGGAAAGATTCTGTGCAGCCGGGTGGCCGGGCCTTGCTGTAGCCCCATCTCTGAACATCAGTCTTTGGGGGGAGGGATTGGAACTCTTGGACCGAGAGAAGTCTCTGGAGGCGAGTTCTAATTCTAGCTACCTCCGTCAGGACGCCGGGGTCCTGTAGGAACCTTATTTTTTCCTTTGAGGATTCAACCCAGGGGCATTCTGCCTCCAAGTGACATCCCCCACCCCTCTTTTTTTTGAGGTACTGGGGTTCCTGGAAGCCCTTCTACCTCCAGGCTACACTCCCAGACCTATTTTATATTTTTATTTGGAAACAGGGTCTCTTAAGCCAGCGCGATCCTCCTGTCTCCGCCTCCCAGGCGCGGGGATGACAAGCGTGCCCACCACGCCCGGCCCCTCTATTTTTATTCCTTATTTGGAAACGGTCTCATGGGTTGCAAAGGGCCTCACTGAGCAGCTGAGGCTGTCCGCGAACCGCGATCCTCCCGTCTCAGCCTCCCAGGTGCTGCGGAGTCAGGCACGCACCGACACACCGGCTTGTAGTCCTTTTCCTTAGATAGGGCTTGGGTCAACTCCACGCCCAGGGGATGCTGGGTGAGGTCCGGCGGCGTGAGTGGCTCACCCGGCTGGGCGGGAACGGGTGGAGGCTGCTCCGTACCCCTTGGTGCCCAGGACGCCCCGCCAGAGAGCAACCCAGCCGCGAGGGCGAGATGTCTGCTCTCCTGCAGCCAGAGGTCATCCTACCCTGGGCCGGGTCTCCAGAGCCCCCGGCCCTGCCACAGACCGGACCCCCAGCACGCACCCGAAGTGGCCGCCCACCCCCCAGAGGCCGAGACAGGATCGCAGATTCACAGCCAGCTACTTAGGCCCTCTGCGACTTAGACCCTGTTCCGAAATAAAGATTAAAAATAGGGTGGGGGCCCAGCTCAGAGGTAGGTCTCTGGGACGATCCCCAGTACCAGAAAAAAAGGAAAGCCTGTTCTCTGCCGGGCGTGGTGGTGCACGCTCGTCAGCCCGGGCCTCGAGAGGCAGACACAGGAGGGGCACGGGTTCGAGGCCGGCCTCAGCAAGCACTGAGCGAATCATCAACCTAGGAGCCCCTGTTTCAAAATAGAAATCGGGAGCCGGGCGCGGTGGGGGCGCGCACTTGTCATCCCAGCATCCGGGAGGCTGAGACCGGAGGATCGCGGTTCCTGGACAGCCTCGGCTACTTAGTGAGGCCCTCGGCAACTCAGTGAGACCCGGTTTCAAAATAAAAAATAGGGCAAGGGGAGTAGCTTGGAGGCTGAACGCCCCTGGATTACACTCCCAGATCTGCGCGCGCACACACAAAAAAATACAAATCGGGCTGGGAGTGTAGCTCAGAGGCAGGCTGTCCCAGGGCCCGAGCCCCAGGGCCACACGCACCCACAAAGTGCCCGTCACCAACACAGGCTCCTCCTGCCTCGCCACCTCGCTCCCCTCCCGGCACAGTCGGTTGACCCTGCTGACCGGGCTCGGCCACCTGCTGCCCACTGGGGAGGGCGGCCGGGGGCTCAGGACCCGCCACCCGGCCTTCCGGGAAGAGCGGCTGCGGCCCAACGTGCCGCGTTCTGCCGCCTCGACTCCTGTCCTGCGTCGCTGTGATGCGCGTGTCCCCAAGGGCTCATGTGTCGGCGCCTTGGTTCCTGGATTGGGGCTGACGGGAGGTGAAGATGTTTGTGTGGGGGGGCACTGGGGATGGAACCCAGGGCCATTCTACCTCCAAGCCACACCCCCACCTCTATTTTATTTCTGGAAACAGGGTCTCACTGAGTAGCTGAGGCTGGCCTCAAACCGCGATCCTCCGGTCTCAGCCTCTCAAGTGCTGGGATGACTTGAGAGGCCCCCACGCCCGGCTTTACTCCTGATTTTGGAAGGGGTCTCGTTAGTCTCCCGAGAGCCTTGCTGAGTTGCTGAGACTGGCCTCGAACTTGTGTCCCTCTCGTCTTAACCTGACAGTACGGGGATCACAGGCGTATGCCACCGCACCTGGCCGTGAAGATTTTTCCTAAGAGGCGTGACCTTAGCTGTAGTTTCCTGGAATGACGCTCCCAATCCAGGAACTCGGGAGGCTGAGAGAGGAGGGTTGCAAATTCAAGGCCAGCCTCTACTCAGTAAGACACGGTTTCAAGATAAAAAGGGCCGGGGGTTTATTTCTGACAGCACACCTGGGTTCAATTCCCCAGTACAAGAGCTGGGAGCGGCGGTGTATACGTCTAACTCCGGTACCTGGGAGGCTCAGACGGGAGGGTTGTGGGTTTGAGGCCAATCTTGACAGCTTAGCAAGACTATTACGTATGTATGTGTGTATACATGTTTATATGATTACATACATGTTTATATATGTGTGTGTGTATGGCTGACCATGTAGCTCAGAGGTAGAATGCCCCTGGACTGAATTCCCAGTACAAAACAACCAGGGAAGACGTCTGCGGTGGGACTGGCCAGGCATGAAGGCGCCGGCCTGCAGTCCCAGTGCCTGGGAGGCCGAGACAGGAGGACCGCAGGTTCAAGGCTAGCCTTGGCGATTTAGCAGGACTTTGTTTCAAAAAGGGTTGGGGGGAGTCGGGGCGCGGTGGCGCGCGCTCGTCATCCCGGCCCTCGGGAGGCCGAGACGGGAGGACCCGGGTTCGCGGGCAGCCTCAGCTACTCGGGCCCTTTGCAACTCTGACCTTATTTCAGAAAAAATAATAAAAAATAGGGCTGGGGGTGGCGCTCAGAAGTAGATGCCCCTGGGTCCCATCCCCAGCACCTCAAAAAGTTCCAAAAATTCCGCCCCGGACCCGAGCGACCCCGGGAGCGAAGTCTGCGGTGCTGCCGGCGCTGGGCTAAGTCACGGCGGCGGCCGGGCCCGGCTTCCTCTGGGCCTCCCGGAGCCCTTCGGTCCCCGGGTGCATCTGCCCAGCCAGGCGGAAGGCGGGGTGTCCTGGGCCGCCCTCACCCCGGAGAGGCCGGAGGCGCAATTCCCCGCGCAAGACAGACGGGGCCATAAATAATCCGTTTATTTCGCGGCGCCCCGTCGGCCGCTGGTGGCGGGGGAGGGCGGAGAGGGTCAGGGGCGCCCGCGGCGGGGGCTTCAGTAGACCACCTCGTACACGGTGGCCTTCTTGTCCCCCGAGCCCGTCACGATGTACTTGTCGTTTCTGGAGATGTCGCAGCTCAGGACGGACGACGACTCCTTTGACTGGCGGCCGAGGGAGGAGAGAGGGGAGGGTGAGACGGCCCCCGCCCCGTCCCCGCCGGGGACACGCGCTCGGGGGAGGCAGGCAACGGGTTGGTGTTTTGCTATTTGGGGTCCTGGGGCTTGAACCCAAAGGCGTTCTCTGCCTCCCACCTAGGTCCCCCGAACCCCAGATTTTTATTTTTTCCGTTCCCGGGGATGGAACCCAGGGGCATTCGACCTCCGAGCTCCGCCCCCAGCCCTGTTTTTATTCTTTCTTTTGAAACCGGGTCTCACTGAGTCGCCGAGGGCCTCGCTAAGTAGCCGAGGCTGTCCGCGAACCGCGATCCTCCTGTCTCGGCCCCCGAGTGCTGGGATGACGAGCGTGCGCCATGGCACTGAGGTCTGAATTTTTTTTAAAAACCCCTCTAAGGACAGATAAGCCCCCCCAGCCTTAGCGGCTGGGAAGTGGGGGCCTGCAGGGCCCGGGGAGGGTCAGTGTGGCTGAGGGGCCTTTTGGGGGGGCTCAGGACAGCAGCTGAGCACCATGGGGGCGTCGAGCCCGCACGGCCGCCCGCCGGGCAGGCGCGGTACCTGGAAGATGCTGGCTCCGTAGGGCGTGCGCCAGGCGTTGAGCAGGTTGTCTTTGCCAGTACTCACGAACCAGCGCCCTGCGGAGAGCCGCCAGCTGAGGGCCGGGAACCCGCCTGCGCCCCAGGCCGGCGCCCTGCGGGGCTCCCTGGCCCTCCAGATGGAGAGCCCCGCATAGGCTCGCCAGACCAAAGACGGCGTGCTAATGGCATTGCGTTTTGTTTTTTTTTTTTTTTTGGCAGTACTGAGACTTGAACCCAGCGGCATTCGACCTCCGAGCCACACCCCTGCCCTATTTTTTATTCTTTATTTTGAAACCGGGTCTCACTGAGTCGCCGAGGGCCTCGCTAAGCAGCTGAGGCTGGCCGCGAACCGCGATCCTCCAGTCTCAGCCTCCCGAATGCTGGGACGGCGAGCGCCACCGCGCCCGGCTGGGCTTTCATTTTGAGTCAGGGTCTCCCCAAATTGCCGAGCGCCTCGCTAAACTGCAGAGGAGGCTGGCCTCGAACCCGCGATCCTCCCATCTCGGCCTCCCGGGTAGGCGGGCTTGCAGGCAGGGCCCACCATGCCCAGCTATAAGACCCAAACGCAGCCGGCCCCCCCCAGTTTCGTGCCCCCCAAGACGCACCACAGGAGGCGAACTTGAGCGACAGCACGCAGCTCTCGTGGAGATGCAGCTGGTACTTCTCGGGCCTGCGCACGTGCAGGATCTCCACGCCGCTGCTCTCCATACCCACGGCCAGCCAGTCCTGGTTCGGACAGTGTCCCAGGGAAAAAATCTAGGGGCAGAGGGGCAGCAATGGGATCTGAGACCCCCACCCCCGGGGGGCCGGGACGCGGGGCCCAGCATCCTCCCACCGCGGCCCCCACGCGCAGGAGGCAGCTGGCCCGGGCCCGGGCGCACCAGGCAACTGCGTGTCGAATCATTAATATTAATCAGAGTTACAGAGAACCCCCGGGCCGCACATCCATTATGTGCTGGAGCGCCGGAAGGGCGCGGGGAGGAGGGAGCGGGCCGGAGGGAGGAGGGGGAGCGGAAGCCAGGCAGGCGGGACAGCCCGCCCCCGCCCCCAGCAGATGGTGGACAGGGAGGCCGGGCCGCCCGGGCCGGGTCTGGAGGACGGACTCTGCAGCCCTCGCCTTGGAGTTCCTCCCAGGAGACCACACTTCTTTTTTTTTTAAGGATGCAGCCCCCCCCCGCGCGCCCCCAGCCCAAGGACAAAGCCCTGCTCCGTCCAGCCTCCCCAAGTCTGTCCCCAGAGACGGGACCAGGCGCTGGCCACAGAGAAGACGGAAGGCTCCGGTATTCCTTGCGGGCGCCCAGAGGGACGGGAGGGAGTCGCCACAAACGTACATTGCCTACTGAGGACTCGGGGACACGCGTGGACAGCTATGTCCAGCTGTACCCCGATTTCCGTAACAACAACAACAAAAAAAACAAGCCAAAGAGAAAGTAGAACATAACCAGTATGGAAGACGGGCACGTTCTAGACGGGTGTTGAAGGATGAGTAGGAGTTTGCCGACTGGAAAAGCCAGGGGAAGGGATGTGTGCAAAGAAACCCCGGGTAACAGGCTGAGGAGCGCGTGCCCCGCCCCCAAGCACTGGCGCACAGAATCTGGGCGTTCAGACTCCCCCCTTTTTTTCAGGTCTAGGGATGGAGCCCAGGGGCATTTGACCTCTGAGCCACACCCCTGTCCTATTTTTTATTCTTTATTTTGTAACCGGGTCTCACTGAGTTGCCGAGGGCCTCACTAAGGAGCTGAGGCTGGCTGTGAACCGCGATCCTCCCGTCTCAGCCTCCCAATGCTGGGATGACGAGCGTGCGCCACCACGCCTGGCTAATTTTTTAAATCTTAAAACAGGGTCTCACTAAATTGCTGAGGCTGGCCCCCCACATCCGCCATCTCAGCCTCCCAAGAACTGGGATTGTTAGGTGTGCGCCACCATGCCTGGCTTATTTTTATCTTAATTGCTTTTATATTTTATTTATACTTTGTTATATTATTGTTTTCAATACTAGGGACATTCTACCTCAGAGCTACATCCTAGTCCTATTTTAATAAAAAAAATTTTTTTTTGGTGGTACTGGGGGTGGAATCCAGGGGCTTTCCTACCTCCAGGCTACACTCCCAGACCTATTTTATACTTTATTTGGAAACAGAGTCTCACTGAGTTGCTGAGAGCCTCACTAAGTAGCTGAGGCTGGCTTCGAACCTGTGCCATCCTCCTGTCTCAGCCTCCCATGCACCGAGATTCTTGGCTGAGGACCCATTCCCGGGTCTGCTCGGTCCCAGAGAGACGCCGGCCCCTCCCCACACCCTTCAGCCTGCGGGGCCTCTCTCTGCCCAGCTTCTGCCCCCCCAGGCACTGCCTGTGCCCACAGGTCAGGGGCGCCCCCAGAACAAGTCCTCAGCGGGAGGCAGAGGTCTGGATGGAGTCTAGAGGTTGAAATCAAGAAGAAACTACATCCAGGTGTGGTGGCGCACGCTCGTCATCCCAGCATTGGGAGGCTGAGACCAGAGGATCGCGGTTCGCAGCCAGCCTCAGCTCCTTAGTGAGGCCCTCAGCAACTCAGTGAGACCCGGTTTCAAAATAAAGAATAAGCCGGGCGTGGTGGCGCACGCTTGTCATCCCCAGGGTTGGGAGGCGGAGACGAGGATCGCACAGGTTCAGAGCCAGCCTCAACTACTTAGTGAGGCTCTCAGCAACTTGGTGAGACCCTGTTTCCAAATAAAATATAAAATAGGCCTGGGAGTATAGCCCAGAGGTAGAAAAGCCCCTGGTTCCACCCCAGCACCACAAAAAATAAAAGATAAAGAATAATTTAAAAATAGGGCTGGGGGTGTAGCTTGGTAGAATGACCCTGAGTTCAGTCCTCAGTGGAGAAGGAGGAGGAGGAGGGGAGGGGGAGGAGGAGGACGGGACGAAGAGGAGGAGGAGGGGGAGGAGGAGGAGGGGGAGAAGGAGGACAGGACGGGACGAAGAGGAGGGGGAGGGGGAGAAGGAGGGGGACATGGACGAGGAGGAGGAGGGGGAGGAGGAGGACGGGGATGAAGAGGAGGAGGAGGGGAGGAGGAGGAGGACGGGGATGAAGAGGAGGAGGGGAGGAGGAGGAGGACGCGGACGAAGAGGAGGAGGAGGGGGAGGAGGAGGACGGGGATGAAGAGGAGGAGGAGGGGGAGAAGGAGGGGGACATGGACGAGGAGGAGGAGGGGGAGGAGGAAGAGGACGGGGATGAAGAGGAGGAGGGGGAGGAGGAGGGGGAGGTAGAGGAGGACGGGGACGAAGAGGAGGAGTAGGGGGAGGAGTAGGGGGAGGAGGAGGAGGACAGGGACAAAGAGGAGGAGGAGGAGGGGGAGGGGAGGAGGAGGGGGAGGAGGAGGAGGAGGACGGGACGAAGAGGAGGGCGGGGCGGCTGCGTCTTGGGGCGGGGCCTGCGTCACGGGCGTGGCCCCAGCCCCGCCCCGCACCTGCGAGCCGAAGTCGTACTGCTGCAGCTGGCGGCCCTCGCGCAGGTCCCAGCAGCGCACCGTGCTGTCCAGGCCCCCGGTCCAGAGCCGCGAGCCGAAGTCGGAGATGTCGATGCAGCTGGCGCCATCCGTGTGGCCCTGGAACTGCCTGCGGGAGAAGGCGGCGGTCCTCCCGGTCCTCCCGTCCTCCCGTCCTCAGGTCCTCCCGTCCTCCCGTCCTCCCGTCCTCCGGTCCTCCCGTCCTCCGGTCCTCCCGTCCTCAGGTCCTCCTGTCCTCCCGTCCTCCGGTCCTCCGGCCCCCCGCCCGCCCCGGGGCCCCGCGCCCACCTGACCATGGCCTGGTTCTGCAGGTCCCACACCACGATGTTGCCGTCGCTGCAGCACGAGAAGCAGACCTTGGCGTCGGGGCTGACGGCCAGCGCGTAGCAGGCCGGGGCGGAGGAGGTCAGCTCGGCCTTGATGCGGGGCGTGGGCGCCGCCAGGTCCCAGATGGACAGGGTGCTGGCCTCGCCGCCCACGATGAGGCTCCGGCCGTCGGGCAGCAGCTTGCAGGAGCGGATGTAGTTGTCCCGGTTCTGAGGCCGGCGGAGGGGAGCGAGGGCCGGGTTGGCCTGGCCACGCCTCCAGAGCGGCCCCGCCCAGCAGCCGGGAAGCCCCGCCCCCGAATTGCCAGGCAAGCCCCGCCCCCTGCCCACCGCCTTGCCCTGCTGCCTGAAGTCCCGCCCCGTAGGGCTGCATGCTCCGCCCTGGTAGGCTCAGACTCCACCCCCAATTGACATGCAAGCCCCGCCCATTCGTCCTGTAAGCCTCGCTCCATCTGAAGCCCCGCCCCCTAGGGCTGCATTCTGCACCCCGGTAGGCTCAGACTCCACCCCCAATGGATATGCACGCCCCGCCCATTCTTCCTGTAAGCTTTGCTCTGCTGCCTGGCAGCCCCGCCCCCTAGGGCTGCATGCTCCGCCCTGGTAGGCTGACTCCGGCCCAATTGACAAGCAAGCCCCGCCCATTTGTCCCGTAAGCCTTGCTCTACTATCTGAAAGCCTGTCCTTGATGTTATTGTAATTCTCTCCTCTTGGGGCTGCAAGACCTTTCCTGATTGGCCCGCAGAGCCTGCCTCCCCTTGATATGCAAGCCCCGCCCCTTCGTCCTGCAACCAACCCGACCCTGCCGCCTGGAAGCCCCGCCCCAGGCCGCGCCCCGCACGCACCAGGCAGTCGAGCTGGGCCACGGGCGCCTTGGCGCCGGGCTGGCCCACGTCCCACACCTTGACGCAGCCCTTGCCGCCCGTGTACACGTGCTGCGTGGAGCCGCTGATGGTGACGGCGCACACCACCTCGCCGTGCGCCAGCGTGTGCAGCTGCCGCGCGAGCCGCGGGATGCCCGCGCCCACCAGCGCGTCCGCGGGGAAGGGCACCGGCTGCATCTGGCCGTCGGCCGACACGTGGAAGGAGTAGGCCCTGCGGGAGGCGGCGCTGACCGGCCCTGCTGGACGGCCGGCTCCGGGTTCTGGACAGGGCCACGCTGCCGAGGCTGGCCTCGAACCTGCCATCCCGCCATCCTCCCGGCCCGGCCTCCCGGGGGCTGGGATTCCAAGCCAGCGGCCGCCACGCCCGCCGGACGGTACCTATGCCCGCGCCTCTGTCCTGGGGGCCCCAAACTCCACCCGCACAAGGAAGCGGCAGCTGTGGGGTCCCCGGGCAGGACCCCCACCCTGATACTCACGGCTTCCCTCCGGAGATGCTGGGCAGGGAGGAGGAGAGGGAGGACCCTCGGAGATGGGGGTGCGTCTCGAACGGCATCTGTCAAGCGCCCAGAGGGTCTCCCAGGGCCGGACGGGCCCCTCCACCTGCCCGGCCGTCTACACCGCGCCCCGGAGGCACAGAGAGCGAGCTCTTTTCTTGGTACCGGGGGTCGATTCTACCTCGGAGCCGCACCCCCAATCCGAGTTTATTTTACATTTTGGAACACGGTCCCGGCCGGGAGCAGTGGCACACGCTGTAATCCCAGTTCTTGGGAGGCTGAGACAGGAGGACGGCCGGCTGAGGCCAGCCTGGGGCATCTTAGCAAGACCCTGTCTGGGCCGAGCGCGGTGGCGCGGGCTGGTCATCCGGGCATTCGGAGGCCGAGGCCGGAAAATCGCGGTTCGCGGACAGCCTCAGCTACTTAGCGAGGCCCTCGGCAACTCAGTGAGACCAGGTTTCAAAATAAAGAGTAAAAAATAGGGCAGGGGGGTGTGGCTTGGAGATCAAATGGCCCTGAGTCCATCCCCAGACCGCAAAAATAAAAAGACCCCATCTCAAAATTAAAAAGGGCCGAGGGTGTAGGTGTAGCTCAGAGACAGAACACCCCGGGTTCAAGCTCTAGTAACACACACACACGCACACACACGCACACACACACACGCAACACAAGAAATGGTTTCTCACTACGTTATCACACTGCCCTGAACTAACTTTTTTCTTTTTCTTTTCTTTTTTTTTTTTTCTTTTTTTTTTTTTTTTTGTGTGTGTGTGGCATTTGGGATTGCGCCCAGGGACATCCTAACTCCGAGCCACACCCCCAGCCGTATTTGATTTTTATTTGGAAACAGGGTCTCGCTGGGTTGATGAGCGTCCCGCCACCTGCCGAGGCTGCCCGCGAACCGCGATCCTCCTGCCTCAGCCTCCCGAGTCCTGGGATTCCAGGCGTGCGCCGCCACGCCTGTCTTGCCTCAAACTTTCTTTATAATTTTTTTTTCCCGGGTCTAGGAATGGACCCCGGGGGCGGGCGTTGTACCTCCGAGCTCCACCCCCAGCCCTATTTTTTATTCTTTATTTTGAAACAGGGTCTCACTGAGTTGCAGAGGGCCTCGCTAAGTAGCTGAGGCTGGCCTCGAACCGCCATCCTCCTGCCTCGGCCTCCCGATGCTGGGATGACAGGCGTGCGCCCCGCGCCGGCCGCCCCGGCTCTCCCCGCCTGCCCGTCACGCCTGCACCCCGCTGCGGCAGGACTTACCACGGGGGAGCGTCCGTACAGCACGGAGCTGCTGACCTGGGGGGACAGGTGGAGGCCGACGTAGGAGCTGGGCATGGAGGGGTCCCCGCCGAGGGCGCCGTGGGAGCCCAGGCTGAAGGTCGAGGTGAACGGGCTGGACAGCGCCAGGGGGCTCCTCAGGGCTGAGCCGGAGCGAGAGAGGGGGCTTCAGACGCCCTGGGCCCGATCCCGCCCGCCACCGCTTTCTGGAGGCCGCTGGAGGAGGCCCAGGCTCACCGAGGCTGTCTGTGGAAGGCGCCGACTTGGCCGTCAGCTGGCAGAGGTGAGTGGCCGAGCTGGGCCCCGGGGTGGACGCGTCCTGGGGCGGGGAGGAGTCGCAGGACTTGGAGGCCGGCGTGCCCGAGGGGAGGTCGCTCTGCAGAAACAGACCGGGCTGAGGGGCACCCGGCGCGCGGAGCCCGGGGCCCTGCTCAGGAACCGGGGAGCCGGGCGCGGTGGCGCACGCTTGTCATCCCCGCGCTCGGGAGGCTGAGACAGGAGGATCGCGCGGGTTCGAGGCCAGCCCCAGCTACTTGGTGAGGCTCTCAGCGACTCAGTGAGACCTTCTTTAAGGAAAAAAAAGTCATTTTTAAAGTGCTAAGGGTACAACTCAGAGGTAGCATGCCTCTGGGTTCGATCCCTGGGACCCCAAAATAAAATAAATTCACAAAAAAGGGCTGGGGCTGTAGCGTGGGGGCAGAAAGCCCTGGGTTCAGCCCCCGGTGTGTGCGTGGAAAAACCCAAAACCTCCCCAGGGAGTGAGCGAGCCAGGCCGCACACCTGAGGAGAGTTAAGCCACGGGACGGGCAGGTGGAGGACGCTGGGCCTCCCTGGTGGGGGGCAGCGCCCAATCCCCCCTAAAAGCCTCCCCGGGGAGGCAGGAGGGCACTTAAACGCGAAAACCCCAACCTCCAGCAGTTGCCATGGAAACCCACCGGGCAGGGAGGCCTGGAAACCGACATCTCCATGGGTGAGTGCAGGGCAGGCGTCTGGGGAGGGTTTGGGGGGCAGATGAGTCACAAACAGAGCTTAATTGGGGGTCCTGGGGGGGCGGGATGGTCCACACACCCGGCCCTAAAACACCAGGGCCTCAGGCAGCCATGGGAAACCTGCGTGTGGGGTGGGGGTACTGAACCCTGCGGCACTCGACCTCCGAGCCACGCCCCCTGCCCTATTTTTATTCTTTATTTTGAAGCAGGGCCTCACTGAGCTGCAGAGGGCCTCGCTGAGTAGCTGAGGCTGGCCGCGAACCGCGATCCTCCAGGTCACAGCCTCCCGAAGGCTTTTTTTTTTCTTGAAACGTTGCTGAGGCTAGCCTCACAAAATCGCCATTTTAATACTTAACTGCAGGATTTAGGGGCAGAAACCTCCCTAGCAGCTGCAAGCCCGGCGGATTCCCGCCGCCCCAGTCGGTTTCCAGGCTCCCGGAAGGAGGGAAGTGAGTTTCTAGGCCCCCCATTCCTCACCAGGACGAGCTCCTTGTTTCTGGGGAGCGGCGAGCCGAGGCTGGAGGCCAAGGAGGACGGGCTGTCCACGAGGTCGCGGCGGGCGGGCACGCAGGGGGGCGCCCTCCCGCAGGGCGTGGCGGCGGGACTGGGGGGCTCTGAGGGCTGGTCCTGGGCAGAGGGGGGACACTGAGGCAGGAGGGCCACAGCCAGTCACAGCTACGGCCACCGAGGGCAGGCCTTCCCCGTGGACAGACAGGGAAACTGAGGCCAGGGCCGGCGCCCCCCCAGCACCGCAGCCTATCCGCAGGCTCGGCCTGCCTCGGTTTCCCCAGCGGTGCCCGGCAGCCCAAGGGCGGAGCCGGGCCCCGGGCTCACCTCGTCCACCACCAGGTTGTAGTCGCTCTTCTCCTCCTCGCTCTCCTGCGGGGGGCATCCGGGTCAGGCACCCCCAGGGGAGGAGCGTCCGCGATGGCTCCTCCCCCAGGGAGGAGCTTCCACCGTGACTCCTCCCCCAGGGAGGAGCTTCAGTGATGACTCCTCCCCATGGGAGGAGCTGCCACTGTGACTCCTCCCCAGCAGGAGGAGCGTCCGCGATGGCTCCTCCCCCAGGGAGGAGCTTCAGTTGTGACTCCTCCCCCATGGGAGGATCTTCCACCATGACTCCTCCCCCATGGGAGGAGCGTCTGGTGGCTCCTCCCCCCAGGGAGGAGCTTCAGTTGTGACTCCTCCCCCAGCGGGAGGAGCTTCCACCGTGACTCCTCCCCCAGCGGGAGGAGCTTCGGCAATGACTCCTTCCCCAGTGGGAGGGGCTTCCGTCATGACCCCTCCCAGCAGAAGCTTCCACTGTGGTTCCTCCCCAGTGGGAGGGGCTTCTGCCATGACTCCTCCCCCAGCGGGAGGAGCTTCCGCCGTGACCCCTCCCGCAATGGGAGGGGCTTCCATCGTGGCCCCTCCCCCACTGGGAGGAGCTTTCATCTTGGCCCCTCCCTGATAGGGAGGAGCTTGTGTTGTGGTCCCTCCCCCAATGGGAGGGGCTCCGCGGTGGCTCCTCTCAGGTGGGGAGGAGCTTTCTGTCGTGGCTCCTCCCACTGGGAGGAGCTTACCCTGTGACTCCCCTCCCCCACCGGGAGAACTTACATTGTGGCTCCTCCCAGAGGGGAGGGGCTTCTCCGTGGCCCCTCCCTACGGGGGGCTTCTGTCGTGGCCCCTCCCTACGGGGGCTTCTGTAGTGGCCCCTCCCACCCAGGCCCTCCGTGCGGCCTCCCTGCCTCCTTGCCGGCTCCGGCCTCAGAGCTGCCCACCTCCCCCGCCTCCAGCCCGCCACAGCCTCGCCGGCCTCCAGCCCCAGAGGGAGGCCGCCTCCGCTCTGTCGCCTCCATGGCTCCCCGCGATCCTCCAGTCTCAGCCTCCTAAGTGCTAGGATTACGAGCCTGCGCCACCACGCTCGGCTTCCTTTTTATTTATTTATTTATTCATTCATCTTGTACTGGGGATTGAGAGCAGAGCCCTATTTTCAAACTACACACAGACACACACAGTCATGCCTGGCAGCACGAGAGCTCTTCTGATTGGGCAGTGCTCCCTGAGCACTGGGAGCTACAGACGGCTCCAGAGTGAGGGTCGTGACACAGACGGGCTCCCAGGGCCGGATCTGGGCCACGCCGCCCAGCCCAGTCCTCCCCAGTCCTCCCCAGTCCTCCCCAGCCGACTCACGTAAGGTCCCGACAGGTCCTTGTCCTCCACCGTCTGCTTCCCGCTGCCCCCGGGGCCGCCGGGTCGCTCCTCTTCCACCAGACTCTCGGGGGGCGAGGGGGACGCACTCTGCGGAGAGACGGGGCCAGGCGGGGAGGGAGGGAGGGTCAGGGCCGGCCGGCCGGCCACGGCTGTTCCCTTCTGGAAAAAAGGGGACCGTCCACCGGAGCACCGGGAGGAGGAGTCCTGGTCGGCCCTGCACCGCAGATGGGGAGACTGAGGCCCACAGGAAAGCTGGGCTTCTCCGAGTGGCGGACCCCAGAACAGCCGGCCCACGTGGCCCAGACACTGAGGGCCGGGGGACCGGGCGCCCTGGTACCATGGCAACCGATGCGGCAGCCACCTGCCGGCCACACCTGTCAGTCCAGTGACTGGGGAGACTGAGGCAGGAGGATCCCTAGTTCAAGGCCTGGGCCATACCGGCCATCCCAGTACTTGGGAGGCTGGGGCAGGAGGACTGCGGCTTGGAAGCCAGCCCAGCGACTTAGACTCTGTTTCAAAAAATAAAATAGAGCCGGGCGTGGCGGCGCACGCTTGGGATCCCGGCGCTTGGGAGGCGAGACCGGAGGGTCGCGCATGTTCGAGGCCAGCCCCAGCTACTTAGTGAGGCCCTCGGCAACTCACTGAGACCCTGTTTCAAAATAAAGAAGAAAAAATAGGGCTGGGGGTGTAGCTGGGAGGTCGAATGCCCCTGGGGCCCATCCCTAGTACAGAAAAAAAGAAAAAAAGAAAAAAAAAGAAAGAGAGGACAGGGCAGGGGGCCTGGGCTGGGAGCCGCTGCCCGTGGACCCGCGAGTCCGGCCGCAACTTACCCTGCTCGGAGCTCTGTCCGCTGGCGGCCGCGCGAGCACAGGAGAGAGAACGGCGTCAGCCCGCTGGCCAGCCTCCTCCGCCTCGATGACCCCGCTGGCCAGCCTCCTCCCCCTCGACTGCCCCGCTGACCCCGCCGGGCACGCGGCCTGGCGCTGCCGCCTCCGCTCCCCGTCCTCCCCGCGCTCACCTGCGCCTCCCTCGGCCTCCGCGCGCTCCTCCTTGGCGCCGCTCAGCTGGGCCTGCGCGGCCAGCGCTCCGGACAGGGCCAGCAGCCCCGAGGCGCCCCCGCCCAGCAGCCCGGCCGGCCGCGGCGCGAGGGGCCCGGGCGGCGCGTGGTGGGACAGCGGCTGGAGCTGCTGCTGCGGGAGCGAGAGCGTGGCCAGGCCCGGGCGCGCGGCGGGCGGGCGGGGCTCACCCCCGGAGGACCACCAACCGGGGAGGACCACCAACCGGGGAGGACCACCCAATCCGGAGGACCACCAACCGGGGAGGACCACCAACCCGGGAGGACCACCAACCGGGGAGGACCACCCAATCCGGAGGACCACCAACCGGGGAGGACCACCAACCGGGGAGGACCACCCAATCTGGAGAACCACCAATCGGGGAGGACTAGCCCAATCCGGAGGATCACCAACCGGGGAGGACCACCCAATCCGGAGGATCACCAATCGGGGAGGACTCGCCCAATCCGGAGGACCACCAACTGGGGAGGACCACCAACTGGGGAGGACCACCCAATCTGGAGGACCACCAACGGGAGAGGACTCGCCCAATCCGGAGGACCACCAACCGGGGAGGATCACCCAATCCAGAGGACCACCCAAACAGGGAGGACCACCCAAACGGGGAGGACTCGTCCAATCCGGAGGGCTCACCCAACCAGGGAGGATTTGCCCCAATCCGGGAGGACTTCCCAAATAGGGAGGATTCGCCCCTATCAGGAGGACTCACCCCAACCAGGGAGGACTCACCCAATTGAGGAAGACTCACAAGGGAGGACTCACCCCAATCAGGGAGGACCCACCCAATCAGGGGAGGACTCAACCAATCAGGAGGGCTCACCCCAACCGGAGAGGATTTGCCCAATCCGGAGGACTCACCCAAACAGGGAGGATTCGCCCCTATCAGGAGGACTCACCCCAACCGGGGAGGACTCACCCAATCGGGGAGGACTCACCCCAATCAGGGAGGACCCAACCAATCAGGGGAGGACTCACCCCAATCCGGAGGACCACCAATTGGGGAGAACCACCCAATCCGGAGGACCACCCAAACGGGGAGGACTCGCCCAATCGGGGAGGACCACCAATCCGGAGGACCACCAATCGGGGAGGACTAGCCCAATCCGGAGGACCACCAATCGGGGAGGACTAGCCCAATCCAGAGGGCGCATCCCAACCGGGGAGGACTCGTCCAATCCTGAGGTCCACCCAAACGGGGAGGACTCGCCCAATCTGGAGGACCATCAATCGAGGAGGACTCGCCCAATCCGGAGGACCACCAATCAGGGAGAACCACTCAATCCGGAGGACCACCCAAACGGGGAGGACTCGCCCAATCCGGAGGGCTCACCCAAATAGGGAGGATTCTCCCCTATCAGGAGGACTCACCCCAACCGGGGAGGACTCACCCAATCGGGGAGGACTCACCCCAATCAGGGAGGACCCACCCAATCAGGGGAGGACTCACCCCAATCAGGGAGGACCCACCCAATCAGGGGAGGACTCACCCAATCAGGGGAGGACTCACCCCAATCAGGCTGTTCAGCTCCCCGACGGTCACCTGCTTGGCACGCTCCACCGCTTGGAGAACTTGCTGCTGGTGCTGGAGGCGCAGGGCGCGGCGTGAGCCCTCACAGCAGCCTCTGACCAGCTCCATCCACCCTCCCGTCTTCTCCCCGAATCCCACCTTCTTCTATTTATTTACTTATTTATTTATTTAGTGTGTGGTACTGGGGATGGAACCCAGGGGCCTTCTACTTCTGAGCTACAACCTCAGCCTATTTTTTACCCTTTACTTTGAAACAGGGTCTCACTGAGTTGCCGAGGGCCTCGCTAAGTAGCTGAGGCTGGCCGCGAACCGCGATCCTCCCGTATCAGCCTCTCGAGTGCTGGGATCACAAGCGTGCGCCACCACGCCCGGCTTTCCCTTTTATTTTTAATTGATTAAGTAAACACACAAAGAAATAAACATGTAGGTGCAGGTACAACTCATAACTACAAATCAGGGTCCTGCCCTCTGCACTGCCGCTATGCAAGGCCAGAGCCTCTGGGCGAGGGGGGGTCCCTAACACCGGCCAGCACACGCCGGGCGGGGGCGCACGCTTGCCTAGGGCCACACGGCCAGGGTCTGGGCTCGGGCGGCCCGACTTCAGGGAGGGTGGACGCCATCATCTGCACCCCGCACCCCCAGGCCGGAAGCCACGCCGCCGTCTCCGGCCTCCCTCCGCCCCCCAGGCCGGCTCACCTCTTGGGTCAGGAAGGGAACGATCTGAGCGCAGATCCCACTGAGCCGCTTCACGATCTCAGCCTGGAAGCAGAGCTGAGGCTTGATGGCGGCCGGAGACCCTCCGCCCCGACCTCGCGGTCATTTGCACAACTGCAAGCCGGGCGGCTGGCACAGGCCCCAGCCCCGGGCCCCCCACACTCCCAGCCCACCCCTCCTGCAGCCCTGCCCGAGGCTCTGCGGGCTGATTCTAACATTACATCCTTAGGCAAAACCTAAGAATCAGCCGGGCATGGTGGGCACGCTTGTCATCCCAGCACGCGGGAGGCTGAGACCGGAGGATCGCGGTTCGCGGCCAGCCTCAGCTACTTAGCGAGGCCCTCTGCAGCTCAGTGAGCCCGTGTTTCAAAATAAAGAATAACCGCCGGGCGTGGTGGCGCACGCTTGTCATCCCCGCGCTTGGGAGGTGGAGACAGGAGGATCGCGCAGGTTCGAAGCCAGCCCCGCTGGCTTAAGAGACCCTGTTTCCAAATAAAAATATAAAAAATAGGTCTGGGAGTGTAGCCCGGAGGTAGAAGGGCTTCCAGGAACCCCAGTACCACAAAAAATAAAGAAAGAAAGAAAGAAAGAAAGAAAGAAAGAAAGAAAAAATAGGGCTGGGGTGTAGCTTGGAGGTTGAATGCCCCTGGGTTCCATCCCCAGATACACACACACAAAAAAAAAAAAAATCTAAGAATCTATCTCAGGGTCTGTTCTCCCTGGCTTCCCCCTTAGGGGAGCCTCGGGGGTCAGCCCAGGGGTGAACCTGGGACCACTGGAGTCCATTTCAGAACCTTCTGGGCTATCTCAGAACCTTGAAGTCTAAGGAACCTGAGGTCTAGCTCAGAACCTTGAGGTCGAAGAGACCCGAGTTCTGACTCAGAACCGAGAGGACGATCTCAGAACCTTGAGTTCTAGCTCAGAACTGAGGTCCAGCTCAGAAACCTCAGCAGCACAGAAAGACGCACACCAGCCGGGCATGGTGGCGGCACATTCCTATAATCCCAGGACTAGGGAGGCTGAGACAGGAGGATCGCAGGTTTGAGACCAGCCTCAGCAGAGGAGACTCTGGACAACCTAGCGAGATCCTGTCTTAAAACAAAAAAGCAAGGGGGCTGGGGGCGGAGCTCAGAGGTAGAATGGCCCTGGGTTCAATTCTCAGTGAAAGGAAGGGAGGAAGGAAAGACAGAGAGAAGAAAGGAAAAGGCCTCTCGACCTACACCTCCCGTCACACCGCTGGGATCCTCGAGCTCGCGGGACCCCGAGGTCTCTCTGGGAACCTTGGGTCACACGCGGAAGCCCAGAACCGGCCTCGCAGCCCCCAGCCCGGGGCAGCCTCAGCCGACGCCAGCCTCTTGGGATGGTGTGGTCGGAACCATCAGTCAACCTCAGGACGCCCCGGCCGATACCCCGACCCAGCACCCAGCACCTCGGGCTTTGGCTCAGAACGTCAGACTCTGACCCAGAGGCCTCCCCCGCGGGACAGCCGCCTGCTGACTCCGCTGTCCCCAGAAGCTGAAACCCGGGTTGCTTTTATTTATTTATTCATTTATTTTTATTTTTTTAAATTTTTGGTGGTACTGGGGGTGGAACCCTGAGGCTTTCTACCTCCGGGCTACACTCCCAGACCTTTTTTTTTTTTTCATATTTTATTTGGAAACAGGGTCTCACTAAGTTGCCGAGAGCCTCACTAAGTAGCTGAGGCTGGCTTCGAACCCGTGCGAGCCTCCTGTCTCAGCCTCCCAAGCGCGGGGATTACAAGCCTGCGCCACCACGCCTAGCTCTATTTATTTATTTATTTATTTATTTATTTATTTATTTTTTCCCGTACTGGGGCTGGAACCCAGGGGCATTCTACCTCCGAGCTCCACCCCCAGCCCGATTTTTATTCTTTATTTTGAAACGGGGTCTCACTGAGTTGCGGAGGGCCTCGCTAAGTAGCCAGGGCTGGCCTCGAACCGCCATCCTCCTGCCTCAGACTCCGGATGGAGAAGCCCGGCTCCCGGGACCGCCACAGACGCTTCAGGACAAGACCCCGTCCCCGGGTCTGCTCTGCTCCAGTGTGCCCCGGCGGTGGGGCTCTCTCCGGCTGCCAGGCCCCCGCATCCCTGACCCCCACCCGGCACACTGACCTGCTTGTGCATTTCAATGTTGAGCCCGTAGGACATCTCGTAGTACTGCAAAGGGAACGCTTGCTGGGGACGTCTAGGCGCCTGGAGACGGCCAGCCCTGCGCCCTACGCCCGGACACCGGGGGTCTTCTGGCAGCGCCCCCTCCCCACATGGGGAATCCCAGCAAGCCGCGGAGGCCCCCAGCCTCAGGAGCGCCCAGAAGGAAAGTCCGGAGGAAGAATCAGGGGGTCTCCCTGGAGGGGTCCCCTGCACAGAGGGGCCAGGTAGGACCCAAAGGACCCTGGCCACAGGAGGTGACCCTGGGGAGGGCTGGAGGTACGGGGTGGCGAGGGGGGCTCCCAGGCGGCCGGAGAGCAGGCAGGGGAGGTCGAGGCTCGGGCAGGGCGGGGTGGGCCGGGGAGGGGAAGGGCCCCCCGCCCGCACCCGGGACCCCTCACCATGACATAATGTCGCTGCATCTCCGTCTTCTCGCTGACCAGCTTCTCGCACTCCAGCTTGAGGCTAGGGAGGAGCAGGTGGGGGGTGAGGGTCGCGGCGCGGCTGGCGGGGTGGGGGCCCCCGCCCTCACCTGTGGTACTGCGCCTGCAGGAACTGGAATTCCTCCTTGATGCGGTCGCAGATCTCCAGGATGGAGAACTTGAAGGGCTGGCCCGGCTGCAGCGGGGTCTGGGCGGGGGGCGCGGGTCTCAGTGCCGGCCGGCGGGGCGACCCTCCCCCCGCCCGGGCCCCACTCACCGGGTGCCTCCCCTGGGGGTACATCCTCCCGGCCGGCGCCGCCCCCCGCCCCAGCGCCCCCGAGCTCGGCAAGATGGGGCCGGGGAGCCGCCGGCGGCGAGGGGCGAGGGTGGGGGCGGGCCGGGGTCGCTGCAGCCCCGCGGAGCCGCCGCCTCCCTCCTCCCTCCTCCTCCTCCTCCTCCCTCCTCCCTCCTCCCTCCTCCCTCCTCCCTCCGGCGGCCCGGCTGAGCCGCCTTAAGGTGGCGCCGCGCCCGCCCCGCGCCAAGGGCGCCCGGCCTCCCCGCCCCGCCCCCTCCGCGCCCGGGGAAACTGAGGCCAGGCGCCCGCCGCAGAGACGCAGCGCCCGGGAGCTGGGGGGCAGCCGCGGGTGGGGCGGCGGGGGCTGTCCGGGCTGTGTGACTTTGGGCTCCCACTGAGGGTCGGAGGGAGCGGCTGCCCAGGGCCAGGCGGCCAGGGAGGCGGCCAGGGGACAGAGCCAGGCCAGAGGCCCTGCGCTCGCCGCCGGGAGTGGGGACCAGGCCCCGCAGACGCCCCTCTCCCAGGACGGGCTCCTAGCCCAGGCCCGTCCCTCTCAGCCTCCGGGCCATCAAGAGAGACTGAAGTCCCCCCCGCCCCCCACCCAGGCTGAGGCTTCAGCCCCTTCTGACACCCAGCACCGGGGAGCGGGGGTTTCTCTTTCCCATCTTGCAGTTTGAGAACCTCAGAGTTCTTCTTAAGTCAATCAGCAAACACACACTGATGGCGCACTGTGTGGGGGTCAGCCCGGGTCACCGGGGTAGAGTGGGGGACAAAGCCTAGGTGGGTGCTACCCTGTGTTCTGCGTGGACCTCGGTAGGTAGGTGAGCCGTCATGGAAGGACCAAGAGACGTCCGTCCATCCATCAATCCATCCATCCATCCATCCATCCACCCATCATCCATCCATTCACCCATCCATCCATCCACCCGTCCATCCATCCATCCACCCATCCATCCACCCATCCATCCATCCACCCATCATCCATCCATCCATCCATCCACCCATCCATCCACCCATCCATCCATCCATCCACCCATCCATCCATCCACCCATCCATCCATCCATCCACCCATCCACCCATCCATCCACCCATCATCCATCCATTCATCCACCCACCCATCCACCCATCCATCCATCCATCCACCCACCCATCCATCCATCCACCCACCCATCCATCCATCCATCCATCCACCCATCCACCCATCCATCCACCCATCCATCCACCCACCCATCCATCCATTCACCCATCCATCCATCCATCCATCCATCCACCCATCATCCATCCATTCATCCACCCACCCATCCATCCATCCACCCACCCACCCATCCATCCATCCACCCATCATCCATCCATCCACCCATCATCCACCCATCCACCCACCCATCCATCCATCGTGAAGCTCCCAGGCACCCAGGTCATCCCAGGGTACCCCTCTCCCAGGGCCATGAGGATAGACAGAGGGGAATCCCAGCCTGGTCAGGTCAGGCGGGGAGAGGCGGGCAGGATGGCAGCCGGGTGGAGCTGGAGGATGGGTCCTACAGAGGAAGACCCCAGGAGCTGTCCTGGAGATTGGCAGGAAGGGACCCACTGTGTGTGTGTGGGGTCTGGAAGAGGCCCTTTGACATGGAGATCTGCCGGGAGGATAAAGTCAGGCAGCCCTGGGAAAGGGAGGGAAATCCACGGGGGGGCGAGGATGGGAGGGTGTGCCCGAGTGGGGAGTATTCAATGGCTCCCTATTGCCACCAAAATCCAATTTAGGAAGCCGGCCGTGGCGGCGCACGCTCGTCATCCCAGCATTTGGGAGGCTGACAGGAGGATCGCGGTTCGCAGACAGCCTCAGCTACTTAGGCCCTCTGCAACTCGGTGAGACCCAGTTTCCAAAAAAAAAAAAAAAAATACAGCAGGGGGTGTAGCCCGGAGATCGAATGCCCCTGGGTTCCGGCCCTAGACCCGCAAAAAAAAAAAAAAAAAAAAAAAAAATCCAATTTAGGAGCCAGACATGGTGGCGGACGCTTGTCATCCCCGTTCTTGGGAGGCTGAGACAGGAGGATTGCAGGTTACTTCCAGTTTGAGCAGAGCCTTTAGCTAGAAAAGGCACACACACACACTTGATAAATAATAATTTTATTATTATTGTTATTATTGTGGGTCTGGGGATGGAACCCGGAGGCATTCGACCTCCAAGCTACACCCCCTGCCCCATTTTTTATTCTTTATTTTGAAACCGGGTCTCCCTGCGTTACGGAGGCCTCACTAGGCAGCGGAGGCTGTCCGCGAACCGCGAGCCTCCTGTCTCAGCCTCCCCAATGCTGGGATTGCAAGCCTGCGCCCCCACGCCCGGCTCTTGGGCTGTTATTTCTTCCGGGAATTTTCTCCCCCTTCTTTTTTTCTTTTTCTTTTTTTTTTTTTTTTTGCCTGGATACAGCTCACCTTTTCAAATCCAGACCAAAAGCCACCATCTCCAGGTATATTGTCTAAAAGCCCTGCCTTCCTGCTTCCTGTCTCCCTCCACACACACACACACACACACACACACACACACACACACACACACACACTAAAAGCAGACTGCCAATATCCGTATATTTGTAAATGGATAGTTATTTTTATTTTTTTTATTTTTTATTTTTTGTATTGAGGAGGGAACCCAGGGGCTTTCTACCTCTGAGCCACACTCCCAGCTCCATTTTTTTATTATTTGGAAACAGGGTCAAAGTGAGTTGCAAAGGGCCTCACTCAGTAGCAGCTGAGGCTGGCCTCGAACCGCGACCCCCCCCCCCAGCCTCCCCAATGCTGGGATGACGAGCGTGCGCCCCCACGCCCGGCTATAATTGGATATTTTTTCCATAACCCCCTCTTCAGCTACAGGTTACGGCCCCCAGAGGGGACCCAGCCCCACACCTTGCCAGAAAGGGGCTTCCAAGGAGACTGGCCCAACCAACCGAGCCAGCGCCGGGCTACACTGAGAAGCTGGGGGCTGAAAAGGCCCCGGGGGGCACGGGGAGGCCGCCCGGAGGAGGGGGGCTGCGCCGGCAGTTTGGGGGCCTCACCCAGGCACACGCCGCAGGGGGGGTCAGTACAGATTTGCCGCAGGACCGCAGCTGGTCTGCATATTGGAAGCAGCAGCGCCCCTCCCCGGGAGCAGGGCCGGGGTGGGGGGCCCAGCTCAGAGCGGCCTGTGGGGCGCAGGGGGGACCCCGGGACCCCCCAGGACTGCCAAACTTCACAGATGCACACCCGGCCGGGGCAGGAGACTGGGGACCGAGCCAGGGCCGGGCAGATTTACGGCAGGGTCTGTTCATCCGACCCGGGGCGCTCCCCGGCCCAGGGCTTCGCTCGCCTGTTTCTCCTCCTGCAAAATCCAGGGCGGGAAGGAGTCGCGAAGCGGGCAAAGCGGGGCTTTGGCTAAGCCTCTCTCCCCTCGCTAGACAGACTCAGCCCTGGTCCCTGGCTGCGATTTTATGATGTGCATGTGGGTTTTGAAAAAAGAAAAAAAGAAAAAAAAGAAAAGCAGCTCCGGGACCCGCGATTGCTCAGACCACCTTAAATCAGCCTCGCCGCCCCAGCTACTGTGGAGATGGCTTTCTCCGCGGTGGTTGGCCGGGCGCGCCAGCCAATCCGCCCGCGGCGCTCCCACATGGGCTCGTGACGTCACAAGGGGCGCGAGCCAATAGGCACCGGGATGCTGGCCGCCAATGGCAGGAGGCCGTAGGCTGCGCTAGACCAATGGGCAGACGGCGGACGCTCCCGGCCCCGGCCGCGCCGCCCCGCCTCCCTGGTAGACGCGGAGACCCTCGTGGACCGCCGCGCGGCCCGGGCGGAGGGGCGGCCCGGCCTCCTCCTCGCCCCAGAGGCCTGGCGGGTCTCCCTTTCAAAGCAAGAGTCCCCCTCGCGGCTCGCTACCCGGCCAGCCCCCGGGGCAGGCGCTCTACTTCACAGCTGGGTAAACTGAGGCTCAGAGAAGTCACGCTGGGCGACCACGAGGCCTCTGACCCCATCAGGGATGCTCGGCTTTTTTATTATTATTATTATTTTCTCCAGAAAAATCAGGGAGGTGCCTCCAGGGAGGGAGGATAGGAGGGCTGGGGGGCTCACATGGACGCGGTGCCTCAGTTTCCCCGAGCGCAGACCGCGGGAGAGTCGGGCGCCGGAGCTGTCGGCGGGGAAAAGACTACAAGTCCCAGAAGCCCGCGCGCGGCGCCGCCCGGGCTGTCAATCAAAGTAACGTGGGCGCCGAGCCTCCCGCGCCGCCCGCTCCCGCTCCTCCCGCTCCTCCCGCTCCTCCCGCTCCTCCCGCTCCTCCCGCTCCTCCCGCGGCTCGGCCGGCGCGGAGTAATTACAGCCCATTGATCCGACCCGGGCCGGGAGCGGCTCCCGGGGGGCCGGGCTCCGGCTTCCGACGCCCCCCGCCCCCGCCCGGGGTCGGGCTGGCCTGCCTCGGTTTACCCCCCGGGGCGGCGAGGTGGCGGGACCAGACCCCCTCGTGAAGCCCCGGCCCTCGGGGGGGGCCCGGGGGGGGGCCCGGGGGGGGCCCCACGTCTGGGGAGGGGGACGCGCCGCCGAGCACTGGCCGCGCCCCGTGGTCGCCGCCGGGGAAGGGCCAGGGCGGCAGCTGCCCCCGGGAGGTGGGGACGCCCCCTGCTGCCCGGGCCCCCCAAGGACGGCCGGTCACACCAGCCATCTCGGCACCTAGGAGGCCGGGACAGGAGGATCTGGGGTTCGAGGCCAGCCCTCGGCCGCTGGCCGCGCCGCCCGCCTTGACCTCATCCTGCTCCCACATCTGTGGGCGCCAGTGTCATGCGACCCCCATGGCTGCCCGCCCCAGCCCGGCTCTGGGACCCCCAGCCGCTCCCTGCTGCCCCCAGACTAAATCTGAGCGCCTCCTCCAAGCCACCCGAACCCCGCGCCTTCCAGGAGACCCGCGGGGCTTTGCCCGCGCGTGGGAACCCTCTGGCCTCCCCATGGCCGCCCCCGCCTCCGGGGGCCCTTAGCTCGGCCTCGACCTGACCTGCGGCCTCTCCCCGAGGCCCCTGGGTCCCCAGCTCTCAGGATTTATTTGCTTTTGTGGGTATTGTCTGATGAGGCCCCACAGAGCGCCAGCCATTCTTTATTTCTTTGTTTTTGATGCTAGGGTGTGAACCTGGGGGCGGCCTACCTCTGAGCTCCACCCCCAGCCCTTGTTTTATTTTTATTTATTTGTTTATTTGTTTATTTATTTGTTTATTTATTTTTGGTACTAGGGATGGAACCCAGGGGCGTTCCACCTCCCGCAGCCCTATTTTTTAGTCTCTGTTTTGAAACCCGGTCTCACTGAGTCGGAGGCCTCACGGAGGAGCTGAAATCCTCCCAAGGCTTGCCCGACAAGGAGCGGAATGAAAGGACAGAGCTGGGCCTGGCGGGGCATGGCGGCACACGCCTGCAAGCCCAGGGCCTGGGAGGCAGGGACGGGAGGATCCAAGATTCGAGGTCAGCCTCAGCAGGTTCGCAAGACCCTGTTTCAAAATAAAAAATACTAAGAGCCAGGCGTGGTGGCGCAGGCTTGCAATCCCAGCATTCGGGAGGCTGAGACGGGAGGATCGCGGGTCGGAGGTCAGCCTCAGCTACTGCAACCCAGTGAGACCCCGTTTCCAAATAAAGAATAAAAATTAGGGCCGGGGGTGGAGCTCGGAGGTCGAATGCCCCTGGGTTCCAGCCCCAGTACTACAAAAACAAATAATAATAAAAATAATAAATGAGTAATAATAAGCCAGGCTTGTAATCCCAGGACTCGGAAGTACTCGGGAGGCTGAGACTGGAGGATCGCAGGTTCGCAGCCAGCCTCGGCTACTTAGTGAGGCCCTCTGTGACTTAGTGAAAACCTGTTTCAAAATAATTAAAAAACGGGGCTGGGGGTGTAGCTCGGAGGTAGGATGCCCCTGGGTTCTATTCCAGTACATAAGTAAATAAAAATAAATAAATAAAAGCCCGATGTAGTGGCATACACTTTTGATCCCCGTACTTGGGAGTCCGAGACAGGAGGATCGCAGGTCCGTGTCCAGCCTCAGCTACTTAGTGAGACCCTGTTTCCAAATCAAGTAATAAAATGGGGCTGGGGCTGTAACCCGGAGTAGAATGCCCCTGGGGTCAGTCCCCAGCACGCACAAAACATAACAAATAAAAATAAAGTCGGGTGCGGTGACGCACACCCGTAATCCCAGTGCTGGGAGGCTGAGACCGGAGGATCGCGGGTTCGAGGACAGCCGCAGCAAGTAGTGTGACTCTCATCAACCTAGCGAGGCCCAGTTTCAAAGTAAAAACAAAAAAAATAGAGCTAGGGGCACAGTCCCCCAGCACCAATAAATAAATAAGTAAATAAATACAGACATTAATTAATTAAATAAAATAGGGTTAGGTGTAGCTCAGAGGGAGAGTGGCCCTGGGTTCAGTCTCCCATATTTCTCTCTCTCTCTCTCTCTTTCCCCCAACACCCGCCAGGGGCAGCCGCCTCCTGCATTCTACCCCAGCCCTATCTTTTATTCTTTATTTTGAAACGGGGTCTCACTGAGGTGCCGAGGGCCTCGCTAAGTAGCCGGGGCTGGCCTCGAACCCGCGTCCTCCTGTCCCAGCCTCCCAAGTATTAGGATAACAGTTGTGCACGTCCCACGCCCAGACCTTTTGCTTTGTTTTTCTTCCTCCCTGTGCCAGGGATTTGACCGAGGGGTATTCTACTCTGGACCACACCCTCAGCCTTTTCATTTGAATTAATTTGTTTTTTGGAACTAGGCTTGAACCCCAGGATTATTCTACCTCCGAGCTTCTCCTCCATCCCTATTTTACTTTTTATTTTGTAACAGGGTCTTGCAGAATGGCTGAGGCTAGCCTCAAACCTGTGGTCCTCCTGCCTCAGCCTCCCCAGTACTGAGATTGCAGATGTACGCAACCACTTTGTGTGTGTGTGTGTGTGCAACCTTGGAGGCCCACCCCCAGCCCTTTCCATTTCAAAACACGGTCTCCTGTGACCTTTGACGGCCCTGTCTTCCTTTATCTGTAGATGTGTCTGTCTTTCAAGGACATTTTCGGCACCCGGAGACCCTGGGAAGCATGGCAGCATTGAGCTGGAACCCTCAAAGACAGCGGGCTGCCCCGCTGTGGGGGGGTCGGCCTGGGTCCGCTGGGCCTCGCCAGAGCCCCCAGGCACAGCCCCTGCCAGCCCAGCCCCAGTCTCCCTACTTGGGCACCAGGAGAAAGGAGCCCACCCCACCCCGGTTCTTTACCTTTCTCAGTTTTGAAACGGAGTCTCCCTGGGCCGCCGAGCGCCTCACTACTTGCTGAGGCTGGCCTCGAACCTGCGACCCTCCTGTCTCAGCCCCCCCAGTCCGGGCATGACGGGTGTGGGCCACCGCGATGGAGAGGGGGGCCCCCGCCGCGCCTCCTCCCCGCCCTCCTCCCTCTCCCGCCTTCCCTCCTCCCCTCCCTCCTCCATCCCGCCCTCCCCTCTGCTCCAGCATCCTCCCCTCCCCCAGCCGTCCCCACACCCCTCCTCCGCCCTCCCTCCTCCCTCCCGCCGGCTCTCCCCTCCCCCTCCTCCCTCCCCTCCTCCCTCCATCTTTCGGGCCCATTAGCGGATCAATTAGCCCAGGTCGTGGCGGGCGGGGGAGGGGCTCGCGGCCCCGCCGCCCTCCCCCAGCGCCGGCCGCGGGCGGGTTCGGGGTCCCCAGGGCGCCCGCGACCCCCCCCCCCCCCGCGACCCGCCTTCTTTTAAGTTTTGGGTTCTGGGAATTGAACCCAGAAATACTGGGACCTCAGCTGTACACCCCCAGCTTTTATTTATCTGTTTGTTTGTTTGTTTGTTTGTTTGTTTATTTATTTATTTATTTATTTATTTATTTATTTATTTATTTATTTGGTGGTACTGGGGTTCCTGGAAACCCTTCTACCCCTCCAGGCTACACTCCCAGACAGGGTCGCGGGATCGCGAGCGTGGCCACCGCGCCCGCTCTGGTTTTATTTTTGAAAGAGCGGCTCAGGGGGTCGATGGAGGCGACTCCGGGGCTGTGTCTAACCGGAGACCCCCCTGTCTTGGCCTCCCGAGCGCTGTGCGCCAGCACCCGGCTTCTTTTTTTATTTTTTTAATTTTTGAAATAGGGTCCAAATTGCAGAGAGGGCCTCACTAAGCAGCCGAGGCTGGCCGCGAACCGCGATCCTCCTGTCTCAGCCTCCCCAATGCTGGGGTGACGAGCCGAGCCCAACACGCCCGGCTTTTATTCTTTTTTTTTTTTTTTTTGCGGGTCTGGGGGGTGGAACCCAGGGGCATTCAACCTCCGAGCTACACCCCTGCCCTATTTTTTTATTATTATTATTTTTTTTTTTTCTTGAAACCGGGTCTCACTGAGTTGCAGAGGGCCTCAGTAAGTAGCTGAGGCTGGCCGCGAACCGCGGTCCTCCTCCCTCCCCTGGGTCTCAGCCTCCCGAGTGCTGGGATGACGAGCGCGGCCACCACACGGGCCGCTCAGCCCCTCCTGCTAATTGACTTCAAGCCTTACACGCTAAATTGCTGAGGCTGGTCTCGAACCTGTGACCCTTCTGCTTCCACCTCCCGAGTACTTGATTATAGGCCTGGCCACCGTGCCCGGCAGCCCTTTTTATTTTGGGACAGGGTGTTGCTGAGGCTGGCTTCAAACCTGGGATCCTCCTGACTCGGCCTCCGGATACCACTGTGCCCGGCCAAGGTGTCTGAAGGATGCCACTTAGCCAGACATGGTGGTACAGAACAGCTGTAATTCTAGCACTTGGGAGGCTGAGACAGAAAGATGGCAGGCTCCAGGCTGGCCTCAGCAGTCTAGTGAGGTCTTAGGTAACCCAGACCCTGTTTCAAAAATAAAAAATAAAAGAGGTAAGCCGGGCGTGATGGCGCACGCTTGTAATCCCAGATTTTAGGAGGCCGAGACCCGAGGATCGCGGTTCGCGGCCAGCCTCAGCTACTTAGCAAGGCCCTTTGCAACTCGGTGGGACCCTGTTTCAAAATAAAGAATAAAAAATAGGGCTGGGGTTTGGGAGGCTGAGACAGGAGGATCGCGCATGTTTGAAGCCAGCCTCGGCTACTTAGTGAGGCTCTCGGCAACTCAGTGAGACCCTGTTTCCAAGTAAAGTATGTTTAAAAAAAAAAAAAAGGTCTGGGAGTATAGCCCAGAGGTAGAAAAGCCCCTGGGTTCCACCCCCAGCACCACCAAAAATAAATAATAAAAAAATCGGGCTGGGGGTTGGAGCTCGGAGGTAGAACGGCCCTGGTTTCCGTCCCCAGTACCACAAAAATAAACAAAAGGGGTCGAATCCCCTCCGTCAGGTGCACACGGGCCATTCGGCAGCCCCATGGCCTGAAACTCAGACCCGCGCTTGTCCGGGCCGAGTGACCCCTTTCGGGCCTGTGTGAGCCCGGGGGCCCTGCGTGGCGGTGACCCGGGCAGCCCCCTCCCCGACACAGAGGCAGGACACGGCGACCAACCTTCGCACTTCTTTATTTGAAAGGCACAACTAAGACCACCCTCCACACAGGGTCCCACGGAACACGGAACGCCGACTACACACGCACGCACGCGCGCACACACAGGTGTGGGTGTTCTTTTTCTTTTAAACGTTTTTCCGTCTCCTTATTTTTTTTCTTACATCCCCTTTCTTCGAAGACAAAACTAGTATGCTGAAACAAAAGAAAAAGACAGAAAACCAAGACGATTCGAGTACCCTCGACCTTTTTTATTTGGGGAAGGGGAATCTGGGCCGCCCACCCCCACCCCACTCGCCCCGGCCGCTCGCCCCCCCACTGATGGCGGCGGCGGCTGCCGAGGACCAGGCAGAGGCTGGGGGTGCCGGGCGGATCCGGGAGGCCGGGTGGTGGCATTGTTAGCATGCATGCGGGGTGGGCGGCCATGGCTGCGCCCCCTGCCCACTGTGGGGGGCGCGTGTGTGTGAGCGCGGGTCTGGGAAGTGCTGGGATTTCTCGGTCTTGCTCCCCGAGGGGGCCCGGTCTCCTCCTGACCTCGGCCTGCCCTCCTGGGCAGGTATCCATCTACTCGGGCTGCGGGGTAAGGAGAGGGGGGCCGGGCCGGGTTTGGGGGGGAAGCTAGCGGCGGGAAGCAGGTCGGGGGGCCCCTAAATACTACCAGAGCCCGGCCAATCAGAGCCCCGCGCGGCTGGCCCTCCACCTTTCTCTCTCTCTCTCTCTCTCTGGGTGCCTCAGTTTCCCCGGCTGTCCCTCCCACCCTCCCCGGCCGCCCGCTAGTCGGACTTCTCGCCGTCGTCGTCCTGGTGCGTGTCCCCGTCGTGCCCGTTCTTGTCTTCCTTGGAGAGGTGCGCCTGGGAGCCCAGGGCGGACAGCGACAGCAGCCCGGTGCCCGCGCTGACGGCTGGCAGCGATGGCGGCTGCAGCCCCACGGGCAGGGGCGTCAGGGGCAGCGCCAGGGCCTGCAGCTGGGACAGCTGGTGCGCCTGGAGCTGCTGCTGCGGGGGGAGGGGGGAGAGGGGCGCGTGAGCCGCAGCCGCCGCGCCCCGCGCCCCCGGCCCCCGCCCCGACTTACCCTGATGATGGAATTCAGCTCCGGGGCGGTGACCTGCTTGGCCCTCTCGATGGCGCCCAGGACCTGCTGTTGGTGCTGGGTGGGGGGGCGGGAGAGGCGGTCAGGGATGTGTCCCCGTGCCATGGCGGTCACTATAAAGTGTCCTCGCCAAAGCCGGGCGCGGCGGCGGTGCACGCTGGCATCCTAGGGCTGGAGAGGCTGAGACAGGAGGATCGCACGGGTTCGAGGCCAGCCTCAGCTACTTAGGGAGGCTCTCGGCAACTTAGTGAGACCCTGTTTCCAAATAAAAAATATATATAAAATAGGGCTGGGAGTGTAGCCCGGATAGAATGCCCTTGGGTTCCAGTAACACCACCAAAAAAAAAAAAATAATAATAATAATTTAAAAAAAGGGCTGGGGGTATCTCTCTAAGGTAGAATGCCCCTGCGCGCAATCCCAGGACCCATCCCCAAAATAGCGGGCCTTTGCGCAGCTCCCGACCCACTCAGCTACGCAGTCTGGGCTCCGGGCTCTGCGGTCTGAGCCCCTGTCCTCACTCAGCTGGACCCTGGGAAAGGCCAGGACGGGAGACTGGATTCGGGCTTCCTCGCAGCCCTGTCGGGAAGCCCCTCCCTCCCTCCCGCCCAGCGCCTTCTGCCTCCGAGCTACGCCCCTAGCCCTGGCTTATTTCATTTTTTGGCAATACGATTTCGCTAGGCTTTGCGGCCGGCCTGGGCCCTGCGATCCTCCAGTCTCAGCCTCCCGGATCCCCGATCCCAGCCCCTGCTTCCTTCTAGAACCGGCCCCAGGCGCGTGCAGAGCAGGATCCTGCGACGGGAGGGAGGGGGACTTCGGTGGGGGGAAGGGGCCGACTACCTCCATGGGCTGGGGACAGGTGAGGGGCATGTGGGGCGGGCCCGGACCGAGGAGAGCCCCGCGCAACTGTGTGGCTGCCCAGGGCGCAGGCCCCGCCCCCTGGGGCTCTGCTGCACAGGCCCCGCCCCCGGGGGGGCCTGCGGCGCAGACCACGCCCCCCGGCTCTGCTGCAGGCCCCGCCCCCTGGGGCTCTGCTGCACAGGCCCCGCCCCCAGGGGGCCCTGCGCCGCAGACCACGCCCCCAGCTCTGATGCAGGCCCCGCCCCCTGGGGCTCTGCTGCAAGGCCACGCCCCCCGGCTCTGCTGCGAGGGCCACGCCTCCGGGTTAACGTGCACAGGCCCCGCCCCGGGCTCCTCCTTCCCAGGCCCCGCCCCCGAGCTCTGATGCACAGGCCCCGCCCCCGGGCTCCTCCTTCCCAGGCCCCGCCCCCTCGCGCCCTTACCTCCTGGGACAGGTAGGGCAGGACCTGGGCGCAGATCCCGTTGAGCCTCTTGACGATCTCGGCCTAGGACACACGGCTCAGGCCGCTGTGCGGGGCTCGCGGCCCCCCCAGGCCCGCCCTCCCCCAGCAAGGCCCCCCCACTGGGGCATGGGGGGGCCCACCAGAGGGTCCCGCGGGCGGGGGCTCAGGCCTACCTGCTTATGCATCTCAATGTTCAAGCCGTAGGACATCTCGTAGTACTGTGGAGACAGGTGGACAGAGGTGGACCCCGGGGTCAGGGGCGGGGCTGGGGCTGCACCTGCGCCTCCAGCCCTTTTTGAAACACTCTAAGTCGCTGAGGCCGGCCTCAACCCTGTGATCCTCCTATCTCAGCCTCCCAAGTGGTGGGTGGGATGGCAGACATGCGCGGGCCTGGTCCAGCTCCATTCTTAAGATTCTGAAGCAAGGTCTTGCGAAAGTACGGAGGCCGGGCCCGGGCCTGCAAACCTGCAAACCTGCTGCCTGTCTCCCAAGTACTGGATCCCAGGCCGGGGCCACTAAAGCCCAGTTTTCTAATCTTTTATCTGTTGTGTCTGTGGGTGGGCCGGGACTCCAGGGAAGTCCGCCTCCCTGCGGATAAATAATCCAGGATAAACAAAGCCTTCTAGGTTCTGGAGCCAGCAGCCCCTCCCCCTGGTCAAGCCCCAGCTCTCACCCCGTCCCTCCCTGGCTCCCAGACTCCCCCAGCCCCACAGGGGGAGAAAGCCCATGTGCTGGGCTTCCCCGGTTCTGTGCAGCGGGCTCCTAGGCACTCTTCAGGGCCCTAGCTGCGCTGCCCGATGGCTGGCAAGGTCGGAAGAGAGCTTTCAGACCCTAGCCCCGCCAGGTTAAGAAGGGTGGAGGGGTTTTGCTACAGAAATTGCTACCTGGTTAGCCGGGCGTGGTGACGCACGCTGGTCAATCCCAGTACTTGGGAGGCTGAGGCCAGAGGATCGCGGTTCGCGGCCAGCCTCAGCTACTTAGCGAGGCCCTCTGCAACTCAGTGGGACCCGGTTTCAAAATAAAGAATAAAAAATAGGGCAGGGGGTGTAGCCCGGAGGTCGAATGCCCCTGGGTTCCATCCCCAGACCCGCCAAAATAAAAATAAAAAGAATAAAAAATAGAGCTGGGGCTGTAGCTCAGAGTTGTAGAATGCCCCGGATTCCATCCCCAGTAATGGGAAAAAAGAAAAAGAAATTGCCACCTGCTTCTAAATGCTTGCAAGCTTCAGGCCCGAGAATGCAGCGTCACACTTCCCCGCTCCCCCAGGGGATGCGCAAGGGGGTCCGCCACCCCCGCGGGACCCGTCGCCCCCCATCCTGCCGGGGTTTGGGCACGGAGGGGTTAAATGGTCGGCGCCAGGGACCTGCTGCTCGCTGGCTCTGGCGGCTGCCCCGCCTCCTCTGGCCACAGCCAAGGACGGCCAGGGGACCTGGCAGGCCCGGCTGCACCCGGCGGTTTGGCACCTTGGCCACCGCCTGGGCGGCCGGCCAGGCCAGCGGGCCGCGGAGACAGTGGCCCAGCGCGCCCGGCGGGCCGGCCAGGGCTCGGGGCTCCCCCGCCCTGTCCCCGTCGTCCCCGTCGCGGACTCACCATCACGTAGTGACGCTGCATCTCGGACTTCTCGCTGGCGAGCTTGTCACACTCGAGTTTGAGGCTGTGGAAACACGGGGCGGGGGGGAACAGGTCGGCGGAGGCAGGGAGGCCGGGCCCCCGGGAGGAAGTGGAGGCTCCCAAGAAAAACCAAGCCGGACCCCTTCCGATGGATGGTCAGGCCGGCCGCAGGCGTGGCGATGGGGCGGGTGACCCCAGGTGCTGGGTGAGTGTGTATATGTGTCTGTCTCTCTGTCCTTTTTGGCCCGGAGAGGGTCAGCAACTCGCTCGAGGTCACAGCGAGGAGGCCTCAAGCTGCTGAGAGGCCTCCGGACACAAACAGAAACCAGGAGCGGCAGAGAGGCCCGGGGCTGCCGCACAGCGCCGGCCAAGGAGGCCTGGCCTCCCTGGGAATAAGGGCTGGAGAAGGCCGCGCGCGCCGGTCATCCCAGCTACTTGGGAGGCTGAGGCAGGAGGATTGCAAGGTGGAGGCCAGCCTGGGCGATTTGGTGAGACCCCCTGTCTCTGAATCAAACAAAAAGATCAGATAGGGGTGGGCGTGGTGGTGCGCGTTTATAATCGCAGCATTCCGGAGGCTGAGACAGGAGGATCGCGGTTCGTGGGCAGCCTCAGCTACTGAAGTGGGGCCCTCTGCAACTCAGTGAGACCTGTTTCAAAAAATAAAGAGATGGGCTGCAGCTTGGAGGTAGAATGTCCCTGGGTTCAATCCCCTGTACCACAAAAGTAAAAATAAAGGGCCGGGCGTGGTGGCGCACGCCTGTAATCCCCACGCTTGGGAGGCGGAGACAGGAGGATCGCGCAGGTTCGAAGCCAGCCGCGCTGGCTTAGGAGACCCTGTTTCCGAATAAAAATATAAAATAGGTCTGGGAGTGTAGCCGGAGGTAGAAGGGCTTCCGGGAACCCCAGTACCACCAAAAATAAATAAATAAATAAATAATTATTAAAAAGGGATGAGGTAGGTATGGCTCTGTGGTAGAGGCCTCCTGGGTTCAACTAGTACTAAAAGATGGGCGGGCCAGGTATGGTGGCGCACGCTTGTAATCCCTGCGCTTGGGAGGCTGAGACAGGAGGATCGCGGGTTTGAGGACAGCCTCAGCAAGTAGTGAGAAGAGCTGGGGGTGGAGGTTGGAGGTAGAACACCCCCGGTTCATTTCTCCAGTAAAGAGACAACAACAACAACAAAAAAATAATAATTCAGCTGAGCGCGGTGGCACACACTTGTCATCCCAGCGTTCGGGAGGCTGAGACAGGACGACTGTGGTTCGGGGCCAGCCTCAGCTACGTAGCGAGGCCCTGTGCAGCTCAGTGAGACCGTTTCCAAATAAAGACTTAAAAAAAAAAAAACAGGGCTGTGGGTGTAGCTCAGGGGTAGAATGCCCCTGGGTTCCATCCCCAGTACCCCCCCAAAAAAAAAATCAATTTTACCCAAATCCTGGACATCTGGCCGGGGTGTGTGTGTGTCT
Source organism: Muscardinus avellanarius (assembly GCF_963383645.1). Classification (NCBI taxonomy): domain Eukaryota; kingdom Metazoa; phylum Chordata; class Mammalia; order Rodentia; family Gliridae; genus Muscardinus; species Muscardinus avellanarius. The sequence continues at coordinate 4,293,303 of NC_137802.1, read as the reverse complement.
GTGTGTGTGTGTGTGTGTGTGTGTGTGTGTTGCTGGGCACCAGGGGCATTCTACCTACCTCTGAGCTAAACCCCCAGCCCTATTTTATTTATTTATTTATTTAGTGGTACTAGAGATATAACCCAGGGGCATTCTACCTCTGAGCTACACCCCCAGCCTGATTTTTTATTCTTTATTTTGAAGCAGGGTCTCACTGAGTTGCAGAGGGCCTCACTAAGTAGCTGCGGCTGGCCGCGAACCGCGATCCTCCGGTCTCTCTCAGAATGCGCCACCGCGCCCGGCTCAGCTATTTATTTTTTTGATGGGAAACAGGGTCTCATTAAATTGCCGGCAGCCTCAGTAAATTGCCGCGACTGGCCTTGAAGCCTTGAGCCTCCGGTCTCAGCCTCCCAAGCTCGGGGATGACAGGCAGGTGTGGCCCCGCCGGGCTCGCCAGCAGGTCCTCTGTGCCTCTGACACACACAGCACCCTGGAAGCGGCTCAGCGAGCGGAGAGGAGAGCTCGAGGAGGGGGTCTGGCTCACTGGAGACCGACCACCAGGCTCAGGACCCTGGAGCCTGTGGACAGAGCCCCTGCGCCTCCACTGTGGGGCTGGAACCGAGATCCTGGGCCAGCCCGAAGGCTTTAACCTTTGAACCTTCTGTTTCATATTATTGTTGTTGTTTTGTTGTTGTTGTTGTTGTTGTTGTTATTGTACTAGAGAACTGAACCCAGAAGCTTTTTACCTCCCAGCTACAACCTCAGCCTGATTTTATTTGGAAACAGGAGCCCAATAAATTGCCAAGGCTGTCCTCGAACCTGCGACCCTCCTGCCTCAGTGGCCCAAGTACTGGGATTACCAGCATGCGCCACCTCGCCCGGCTCCTTCCTTCATCTTTGAGACAGGCGCAGGGGCGGAGTAAACGGGTAGAAAGAAGCCAGAGGAACGACATTCAGTATTGAAGGGCCACGGGGATACCTCAAAAAGCTGGACACTAAGCCGGGCGTCGGGCGCACACTGTCATCCCAGCACTCGGGAGGCTGAGACCCGAGGATCGCGGTTCGCGGACAGCCTCAGCCACTTAGTGAGGCCTCTGCGACTCAGTGAGACCCGGTTTCAAAATAAAGAATAAAAAATAGGGCAGGGGGTGTAGCTGGGAGGCAGACCCGCAAATAAATACGTAAATAAATAAAGTCAGGAGGGCCTGGGTCTTGCTGTTATGGCTGCTGCTAATTTCCAGCCTCCCTGGGCACAGGGTCGGTAGGGAGCGAGCCTTCTGGAATCCTGCCCACGGGGCCTCTGGTAAGAGGACTTTAGTGCTGGGGGGTGGGGGGCGGACCCAACCTGGACAGGCTGCTGGGGGCCAGGAGCCCTCGGGGGGCTGGGCAGACAGGGCCCAGGTCGCTGGCTTTTTCCGGAGAGGGTGAGAAGGCCCTGAAACCACCCGGGGCCATCAGGCTGGGAAAGGGGGCAGTACTGAGTCCCAGTACTGAGTCCCAGTACCGAGTCCCAGTACCGAGCCCCAGTACCGATGACCCTCCGTCTCTGCGGGCTTCGGCCAAGGGCATGGCGGGGCGGGCGCCTCGTGCCCCCGGCCTGGCCTCGGCGGGGCTGGGGGGCCGCCCGCGCTCACCTGTGGTACTGCGCCTGCAGCAGCTGGAACTCGTCTTTGATGCGGTCGCAGGAGTCCGAGGTGGTGAATTTGAGCTGCTGGGGTAGGTGCGAGGAGCCCTGGGGGGCGGCGGGGTCAGCGCGCCCCCCCCCCGCCCCCGCTTCCTGCCGCCCCCCCCCCCCGGCCGCCGCGGGGGTGCGTCTGGCGGCCGGCCCGCGCTGGGGGGGCCGGGTGCGCCCTCTACCGGCCCTCCAAACGCCTGGGGGGGCATGCACCTCGGAGAGCCCCGGCTGACTCTAGCGGGGGGCCTGGGGGCGCCTTCTCCCCAAGTTGGGGGGCACTGAAGCCTTTCTGCCCGGGCCCTCGGCGCGGGGGCCTCTCAGGCTCTTCCTGGGGGGGGCGCTCCGGATTCCCAGCGCCCTGGGCCCGGGCCGCTGCGCCTGGGGTCGCCCCCCGTGCGGGTCCCCCTTCCCCCGCGCTGGGGCGCCCCCAACCCTAGGCCGGCAGGGCCCGCTGGGCACGGGGGGGCGCGGAGAGGCCGGGGCCTGGGAGCTGGGGGGGCCCTGGGTCCGGAAGCTGCAAGGCCTGGCGCTGGGGGGGGTGCAGGGAGCTGGTGGGGGGTGCAGGGAGCTGGATGGGGGTGCAGGGAGCTCGGGGGGTGCAGGGAGCTCGGGGGGTGCAGGGAGCTCGGGGGGGGTGCAGGGAGCTGGGGGGGTGCGGGGAGCTGGGGGGGTGCAGGGAGCAGGCCCAGGGCGGGGGCGCGGGGACCGGGCCCGCTTACCGAATGCCTGCTTTGTGGAAACATCATGGCAGTCGCGGCGGGGGGCTGCGCCCCGGCTCGGGCGGCCGCGCCTTTGTCCCGGGGCCTCCCGCCGCCCGGCCCGCTCTATTGTCTAATGGCGGCGACGCCGGCGGCCGCGGCTCGCTGCTGCGGAGGCTCCGGCTCCACCTGCCGCCGCCGCCGAGCCCCGTGCGCGCCGCCGCCAGAGCGCGCGCCCGCGCCCGCGCGCCCGACCCGGCCGCGCGCGCCCGCCGGCCTCAGTTTCCTCCCTGCGGGGCGCGCGGCCCCCCAGGCCCGGCCGGCGGGGGAGGGGCGGGGGGGGAGAGGGCCCCCACCCCAAAGAGGAGAGGGCCCCCACCCCGAGGAGGAGACGGCCCCCACCCCAAAGAGGAGACCCCCCACCCCGAGGAGGAGAGGGCCCCCACCCCAAAGAGGAGACCCCCCACCCCGAGGAGGAGAGGGCCCCCACCCCAAGGAGGAGAGGGGCCCCCACCTTAAGGAGGAGAGGGGCCCCCACCCCAAAGAGGAGAGGCCCCCCCCAAGGAGGAGAGGCCCCCACCCCAAGGAGGAGAGGGCCCCCACCCCAAGGAGGAGAGGCCCCCCCCAAGGAGGAGAGGGCCCCCACCCCAAGGAGGAGAGGCCCCCCCAAGGAGGAGAGGGCCCCCACCCCAAGGAGGAGCAGGCCCCCACCCCAAGGAGGAGAGGGCCCCTACCCCAAGGAGGAGAGGCCCCCACCCCAAGGAGGAGAGGGCCCCCACCCCGAGGAGGAGCAGGCCCCCACCCCAAGGAGGAGAGGGCCCCCACCCCAAGGAGGAGAGGGCCCCCACCCCAAGGAGGAGCAGGCCCCCACCCCAAGGAGGAGAGGGCCCCCACCCCAAGGAGGAGCAGGCCCCCACCCCAAGGAGGAGAGGCCCCCACCCCAAGGAGGAGAGGGCCCCCACCCCAAGGAGGAGCAGGCCCCCACCCCAAGGAGGAGAGGGCCCCCACCCCAAGGAGGAGCAGGCCCCCACCCCAAGGAGGAGAGGGGCCCCCACCTTAAGGAGGAGAGGGCCCCCACCCCGAGGAGGAGACGGCCCCCACCCCGAGGAGGAGAGGGCCCCCACCTTAAGGAAGAGCGGCCCCCACCCCCCCACCCCGAGGAGTAGCGGTCCCCTGCAGGCCTGCCAGCTCTGGGGCGGGGTCTCCAACCCCCTGTCATTTATTTCTCTTGTTTGGCTCTGGAGGTGGAGGTGCAGGCCTCAGGCCTTTGGCCTCCCAGCTCCACCCCTACTTATATTTTCAAGTTTTATTATTTTTATTATTCATTTAATTTATTGTTGGGACGGGGTTCCTGGCAGCCCTTCTGCCTCCGGGCTTCACTCCCAGACCTATCTTACACTTTTTTATTTTTTGCGGGTCTGGGGACAGAGCGCAGGGGCGTTCGACCTCCGAGCGGCACCCCTGCCCAGCTTTTTATTCTTCATTTTGAAGCCGGGCCTCACTGACTTGCAGAGGGCCTCGCTCAGGAGCTGAGGCTGTCGCGAAGTGCGATGCTCCCGTCTCGGCCTCCCGGACGCTGGGATGGCGAGCGTGCGCCGCCACACTGAACTCTACTTTTTTATTTTGGAAACAGGGTCTCCTAAACCAGCAAGGCTGGCTTTGAACCTGCGCGATCCTCCCGTCTCCGCCTCCCAAGCGCGGGGATGACAAGCGTGCGCCACCACACCTGGCTTATTTTTATTTTTAATTTTTGGAGTTATGGGGATGTAACCCAGGGGCATTTGACCTCCGAACTACACCCCCTGCCCTATTTTTTATTTATTTATTTTTGATAGTACTGGGGATGGAACCCAGAGGCTTTCTACCTCCGGGCTACACTCCCAGACCATTTTATATTTTATTAGAAACAGGGTCTCACTGAGTTGCCGAGAGCCTCACTAAGTAGCCGAGGCTGGCTTCGAACCCGCGCCACCCTCCCGTCTCCGCCTCCCGAGCCCGGGGATGACGGGCGAGCGCCACCGCGCCGGCCTCTGGCTTTGAAAGAATTCTCCCTCCGGGATGCAGAACCCAAAACACTGCTGAAGTGAAGGTACACCTGCGTCTCCTGGCAACTGCCGGCTGCTCCTGCAAAACATGGCACCTCCTTGGGGCCTGGAATGTTCTCGGGTATAAAATGGAGTTAAAGCAACCAGCCGCCCAGCCGGGGGACCGGGAGCCCGGCGAGGGCGAGCCACGAAGCCCCCGAGCCCCCGCGGTCTAAACAGGTGCTACCGCAAGCTTTTTCCATGGCCAGTACCTCTGAGCTGCACCCAGCCCTTTGCATTTTTTATTTTGAGACTGGATCTTGTTAAATTGCTGAGGTTTTTAGCCGGGTTAGTGAGGCCCTCTGCAACTTAGCAAGAGCCTGCTTCAAAATAAAGGATAAAAATGGGGCCGGGAGGGGAGCCCAGAGATGGAAGGCCCCTGGGTTCAATCCCTGGTACCTCAAAAAAAAAAAAATCCTGATGCCCCCTCCTAGGCTTCCTTGGTACCGGGGATTGAACCAGAGCTGTTTTGCCTCTGAGCTACACCCCCAGCCCTTTATTTGTGTGTTTATTTATTTATTTTATTTTTGCAATACTGGGGATGGAGCCCGGGGGGGGGGGCGTTTTATCTCCGAGCTATACCCTCAGCCCTAATTTTTTAATTTTTATTTTGTATTTTTTTTTTTTGCGGTACTGGGGATGGAGCCCAGGGGCGTTCGACCTTCGAGCTACACCCCCAGCCCTATTTTTTAGTCTTTATTTTGAAACAGGCTCTCGCTGAGTTGCGGAGGCCCTCACTAAGTGGCCGAGGCTGGCCTCGAACCGCGATCCTCCTGTCTCAGCCTCCCGAACGCTGGGATCACTAGTGTGTGCACCACTACGCCCGGCTATTTATTTATCTTGCTGAGGTCTCACTAAATGACTGATGCTGGCCTTGACCCTGCCACCCTCCAAAGTACAGGCATTACAGGAGCATACCACCCTGCCTAGCCTTAAAGCACTAAATAAATTCATTAAAAATTCTTTTTGAGGTACAGGGGATCTAACCCGGGGATATTCTACCTCTGAGCTATAGCCCCTATTTAATTCTGAAACACGTTGCTGCTAAATTCCTGTGTGCCGGCCTCATGCCCGCCATCTTCCTGTCTTAGCCTTAGTACTGTGATCACGTGTGGCCCACCAAGCCCAGAAAAGGTTCCATTGCTCTATCTCTTTCTTTATTTTGGGTACTGGGGATCGAATCCAGGGTATGTCTTGTCTCTGAGGTATAGCACCAAACTCCTACCTGTTTTGATATTTGAAAATTGACCCCAGGGATGTCCTACCTCTGAGCTTGTACACCCCAGCCCGATTTTCTTCTCATTTTGAAGCCGGGTCTCACTGGGTTGCTAAGAGTCTGGCCAAGTTGCTGAAGCTGTCCTTGAACCTGCGGTGGTCCTGCCTCAGCCTCCCAGGTACTGGGGTCACTCTCTGCGCCACACCTGGCTTTCTTTTTTCTTTTTCTTTTCTTTTCTTTTTTTTTTTTTTTTTTTTTTTTTGGTGGTACTGGAGGTGGAACCCAGGGGCTTTTCTACCTCCGGGCTATACTCCCAGACCTATTTTATATTTTATTTGGAAACAGGGTCTCGCTCAGTAGCTGAGGCTGGCTTCGAACCTGCGCGATCCTCCTGTCTCAGACTCCCAAGCGCGGGGATTACAAGTGTGCGCCACCACGCCCGGCTTTATTTTTTCTTTAATGTTTTATTTTGTTGTGGTCCCAGAGATAAAAACCCAGGGGCCTTCTACCTCTGGGCTATACCCTCAGACCTATTTCATATTTTATTTATTTATTTATTTTTTGCGGGTCTAGGGATGGAACCCAGGGGCATTTGACCTCTGAGCTACACCCCCTGCCCTATTTTTTATTATTTTGAAACAGGGTTCTCACTAAGTAGCTGAGGCTGTCCGCGAACTGTGATCCTCTGGTCTCAGCCTCCCGAATGCTGGGATTACAAGCGTGCGCCACCTCACCCAGCCCTATTTCATATTTTATTTGGAAACAGGGTCTCACTAAGTAGCTGAGGCTGGCTTCGAACCTGTGCGATCCTCCTGTCTCTGCCTCCCAAGCGCGGGGATGACAAGCTTGCGCCGCCACGCCCGGCTATTTTTGTTTTTTTATTTTATTTTATTCCTTTTCTTATTATCAGTACTGGGGATGGAACCCAGGGTCATTCTACACCCCTAGCCCTATTTTTATTCTTTATTTTGAAACAGGGTCTCACTGAATAGTTGAGGCCCGCCCGCAATCTTTGAGCCTCCGGTCTCAGCCTCCCAAACCCTGGGCTTCTAAGCCTGCACCACCACGCCCAGCCTTTATTTTATTTTGAAACGGGGTCTTGCTAAGTTGCCGAGGGTCTCTCTTCTTAAACCCGCGATCCTCTTGTCTTCGCCTCCAAGTCCTGAGCTCGACAGGCGTGTGCCACTGTGCCCTAAAAATAAAAATTAGTGTGGAAGCCAGGCACGGCGCTCCTGTGTGGTCGCAGCGGCTTTAGGGGGCGGAGGCAGGAGGATCCCTTGAACCCAGGAGTTCAAGGCCAGCCTGGGCAACTTCGTGACACCCCCTCGCACTCCCCCATCTCAAAACAAAAAGAGAAAGAAGAAAGAAATTGCAGCATCAGCACGTTAAATAAAGGCAGGGGCCGCGGCGGTTGGCCTTTCTGTGCAGAGTAACTCTGGCCGGGTCAAAGAATAAAAGAACGGGGCCTTAAGGCCCTATTTCTAAGTAAAAAGTAAAATAGGGCTGGGGTGTAACTCGGGTAGAAGGCCCCTGCGTTCAAACTCCAGTACCAAAAAAACAAAACAGAAAAACAAAACAGTGACATCACGTCTCTTGGGTACCGTTCTTCCTGTCCTGCTCTGGAATTCCCAGACCCCCCCCCCAGCCCCCCAACTCTCGGCCTGAACGCGGACACAGCCGACAAGTGCTTAGGGGGTTTGCCCGCAGGTCAGCCCGGCGACCTCCGGGGCAGAGGCGGGAGGGTCGCAGGTTTGAGGCCAGCCTGGGCAACTTAGTGACAGCCCCGTTAGAAATAAAAATTTAAAAACGGCCGGCGCGGTGGCGCACGCTGGTCATCCCAGCACTCGGGAGGCCGAGACCGGAGGATCGTGGTTCGCGGACAGCCTCAGCTACTGAGTGAGGCCCTGTTTCAAAAATAAAGAATAAAAAATAATAGGGCTGGGGGTGTAGCCCGGAGGTAGAATGCCCCTGGGTTCCATCCGCAAAAAAAATAAAAATAAAAATAAATATATAAATATATACAGGGCTTGGGGTATAGCTCAGAGGTGTAATGCAGAGGGCCAGGAGGCAGCTGTTATCATTAAAAAATTTTCTTTTCTTTGCTGCTGGCTTTGTTTTGTAGAAATTGGGGGTTGAACTCAGAGATATTCTACATTGCGCTACACCCCCAGCGGGTTTTCTTTCTTCCTGGGGATGGAACCCAGAGTTCCAGTTGTTTGGAGGGTTTTTTTTTTGGTATTGGGGCTCAAACCCAGAGGCCTCTATCTCCGGCCTACACTCCCTCCCCGGCCCTCCCTTTTTTATTTTTTTATTTGGAAACAAAATCTTGCCAAGTTGCTGAGGCTGGCCTTGAACCTGCGATCTTCGGGTCCCAAGGACGGGGATGGCCGGCACCTCCCTGCACCCCTCGCTGAGCAGTCCTGAGTCCGTAACTTGTGAGGTGGGGTTAGCCTTCCTCTTCCCGGGGTCCCCACGGCCATAGATGGGGCGTAGCGGGGGTGGAGACCGGGCTCTGGATCCGACACTTGGGGCAGCCTCTGGCCTGGTTACAGGTGAGCGCTGCCTCCCCGGCGCCGCTGATGGATGGGGCTGGCGGCCATTGATCAGAGGCCCGGACGGGTGGCCGTCCATGCTGGGCCCGGGCCGGGGCCTCCCTGGGGCTGGCGGAGCTGTGGCCGCCGCTGACAGCCCCCGGCCCGCTGGGCCCTGGCAGGGGGCCCCGTGGCTGGAGTTCCTTGCTGGGCACTGAGGTGTCCACGCCAAAATGGGGGATCTGCTGGAGGGAGGGACCAGTCACTCATGCCCTCGGTAAATATTTTATTTTTTCCTTTTTTTCCCCCTAGCTCTAGGGATTGAATCCAAAGGCATTCTACCTCTGAGGTACCCCCAGCCCTCTATTATTATTATATTTATTATTATTATTATTATTATTATTATTTTTATTATTTATTATTATTATTATTATTTTGCAGTATTGGGGATGGAACCCAGGGATATTCTACCTCTGAGCTACACCTCCAGCCCTATTTTATTTTATTTATTTATTTTTTTTGCAGGTCTAGGGATGGAACCTAGGGGCATTTGACCTCTAAGCTACACCCCCTGCCCTATTTTTTATTCTTTATTTTGAAACCGGGTCTCACTGAGTTGCAGAGGGCCTCACTAAGTAGCTGAGGCTGTCCGCGAACCGCGATCCTCCAGGTCTCAGCCTCCCGAATGCTGGGATCACAAGCGTGCGCCACCACGCCCTTTTAATTATTATTATATTTGTTTGTTTATTTATTTATTTATGGCACTAGGGATGGAACCCAGGGGCATTCCACCCCCAAGCTACACCTCCAGCCCTATTTTCTAGTCTTTATTTTGCATTATTCTTTTTGGGTTTTTTTATTTTTTGGTGGTACTGGGGTTCCTGGAAGCCCTTCTACCTCCGGGCTATACTCCCGGACTTATTTTTACATTTTTATTTGGAAACAGGGTCTCCTAAGCCAGCGCGCGCGGCTGGCTTCGAACCCGCGCGATCCTCCCTTCTCAGCCTCCACGTCCTGGGGTGCCAGGCGTGCCCACCAGCCCGGCCGGCCCTGAACTTTGAGGCCGAGGTTCCGGTCAGTGACACGTGTTGTCAGGACCCCGCGTGGAGCGGGGGGACTTCAGGCTGCGGAGGTCGGCCTGCCCGGGGTGCACATTTGAGTCTGATCCCGGCTCCCCCTGGTCACGAGTCAGACACGGCCTCGAAGGGCAGAAATTGCAAATCAGGGTATGAAACAGTCATTAGGATCCCGGGGACCCCGCCCAGCGGCCCAGGGAGGATGGTTCTGCCCTCGCCGGGGGTCCTGGGTGAGGTCCGGGATGGCAGTGTTTGTCCACAGTACAGGGGGAGAAACCCCCGCTCCTAAGCTCCAGTGGCCTCTAACCACACACAGTTATTTTTATGCTAAAAAGGATTAAAAGAGTCAGACTTGGCACAGGCTCGTCATCCCAGCATCTGGGAGGCTGAGGCAGGAGGATCGCGGTTCGCGGCCAGCCTCAGCTACTTAGCGAGGCCCTTTGCCACTCAGTGAGACCCTGTTTAAAAATAAAGAAAAAATAGGTAGGGCTGGGAGTCGGGCTCAGTGGCGCACGCTTGTAATCCCAACATTCAGGAGGCAGAGACAGGAGGATTGCGGTTCGAGGCCAGCCTCAGCTACTTAGGGAGGCCCTCGGCAACTCAGTGAGACCCTGTTTCCAAAAAAAAAAAAAAAAAAAAAAAAAAAAAAATAGAGCTGGAGCCGGTCGTGGTGGCGCACGCTCGTCATCCCAGCATTGGGAGGCTGAGAGGGGAGGATCGCGGTTCACAGACAGCCTCAGCTACTCAGCGAGGCCCTCTGCAACTCAGTGAGACCCGGTTTCAAAATAAAGAATAAAAAATAGGGCAGGGGATGTAGCTCGGAGGTCAAATGCCCCTGGGTTCCAACCCCAGACCCAAAAACAAAACAAAACAAAACAAAAAAAACAATAAATAAAACCGAGCTGGGGGGTGTGGCTTGAAGGTAGAGTGCCCCCTGGGTTCAATCTCCAGTACCACAAAATAAAATAAAAAGGGGCCGGGGAGTCAGGTGTGGTTGTGCACACACTTGTAATCCCAGCTTTTGGAGGTTGAGACGGGAGGATCGCGGTTCGCGGACGGCCTCAGCTACTCAGTGAGGCCTCTGCGACTCAGTGAGACCCGGTTTCAAAATAAAGAATAAAAAATAGGGCAGGGGGTGCAGCTCGGAGGTCAAATGCCCCTGGGTCTCATCCCCAGACCCACACACAAAAAAAATAAAAATAAAATAGGGCTGGGGGTGTAGCTTGGAGGTAGAATGCCCCTGGGTTCCATCCCCAGTATTGCAAACAACTAAAAAAAATAAATAAAAATAAAAATAACCGGAAGGAAGTTGCCCTGGCCTGCTCCCGGGCTCACAGCCGCCCCGGGGCAGGCGTGCCAGGCTGGCGTCCTGCAGGTGCCCGGCGGGTCCGCCAGACCCTCGGGCGGCCGCGGCTGCGGTTCCGCGGGCGGCCACACGGGGGCAGCACCGCGCCGGCGCGGCCGTGGCGGGCCGGGACCGCAGCCTGGGGTCCCTCACCTGCTCCCCACGACCCCCTGGAATAGTTACTAAAAACATTTGGTTTTTATTTGCAGTACTGGGGATGGAACCCAGGGTATTCTACCTCCGGGCTACACTCCCAGACCTATTTTTTTTTTTTTTAGATATGTCTTTCTTTTCTTTTCTTTTCTTTCTTTCTCTTTTCTTTTCTCTTTCTATCTTTTCTCTTTCTCAGTCCTGGGGATGGAACCCAGGGGCATTCGACCTCCGAGCTCCACCCCCAGCCCGATTTTTTATTCTTTATTTAGAAACCGGGTCCCGCCGAGTTGCCGAGGGCCTCGCTAAGGAGCTGAGGCTGGCCCTGAACCGCGGTCCTCCGGTCTCAGCCTCCCGGATGCCAGATTAGAAGCCAGCCCCACTATGCCTGGCTGTGATTTTATTTTGTATTTGGAAGCAGGGTCTTGCTAAATTGCTGAGAGCCTCCACCGTGCCGAGGCTGGCTGTGAACCTGCAATCCTCCCGTCTCCGTCTCTCAGGTACCGGGATGGTAGCCGGGGGTCACCACACCCAGCTGAACTACGCGTGTAAACGCGGCCAGAATAGCAAATTTTATTTCATCTATATTTACCAGGACTCGGAAAGGTGGTGCAGCTCGGTGCGGTGACACATGCCCGTAATCCTTATATTCAGGAGGCTGAGACCGGAGGATCGCGGTTCGCGGCCAGCCTCAGCTCCTTAGCGAGGCCCTCTGCAACTTGGACTGTTTTCAAGTAAAAAGTAAAATGGGCCTGGGGCTGTAGCTCGGAGGTGGAATGACCCTGGGTTCTATCCTCAGTACTAAGGGAATAAATAAATAAATAAATGAATAAATAAATACTAGAAGCCGGCGCGGTGCGTGGTGTGCGCTTGTCAACCCGGCGTTCTCGAGGCCGAGACAGGAGGATCGCGGTTGAGACCCGGTTTCTAAATAATAATAATAATAATAATAATAATAATAATAATAATATAGGGCTGGAGAGGGTGTAGCTTGGAGGTAGAAAGCCCCTGGGTTCCAACCCCAGTACCGCAAAAATAAATAAATAAAATAAAAAATGACTGCACCCTTTGCCTGGCTCACTTCCCCCTCCCGCCCGGTGGAGCCGGGTCACCTTCGCTCCCTGCTCCCGGCCAGGAAATGGCCTCGCCCGCCGACCCTCGTAAAGCCTGGCCGGGCTCCTCCAGGGCCGCGGCCGAGGCCGGAGGAAGGGGGAGCGGCGCCCGGCTTGGACTCTGTCTCCCGGGCCGGGTGGGGAGGCCGGAGTCCACCTCTGCGCCCAGGGCCCCGGGGTGCAGCGGCCGCCATCCGTGGCCCTGGCCGCCCGTGTGTCTTTTTTCCATGATCCTGGGGCTTGAGCACAGAGGCCTTCTGCTTCCAATCTACACCCCAGCTTTATTCTATAAGTGTTTTTCGTTCTGAAGCAGAGTCTCGCTAAGTTGCCGAGGGTCTCTTGTGTCCCTCCCGTCGCAGCCTCCCAAGTCCCGGGATTACGAGTGTGGCCGCCGTGCCCGAACCGGGCCCCGGGTCTCTCCTGCCTTTTCTTTAAATTTTGAGACAGGATCTCACCGGGTGGCCCCAGAACTGTGACCCTCTGGACTGGGCCCGGAGGCCCACGCCTGTCATCCTGGTATTTTGAAAGCTCAGACAGGAGGATCACGGGGGAGGCTAGCCTCAGAAACTTAGGAAGGCTTTGTTTGAAAATTGGAAAAAAAAAAAGGAGCCAGGCGCTGGGGCGGCCGTGATCCTGGTACTCGGGAGGCAGAGACGGGAGGGTCGCAGGTTCGAGGACGGCCCCGGCTACTTAGTGAGGCCCCTGCAAGTCAGGGAGACCCGGCTTCAAAATAAAGGATAAAAAATAGGGCAGGGGGTGGAGCTCGGAGGTCGAATGCCCCTGGGTCCCGTCCCCGGTACCACACACACACGCACACGCACGCACACACATGCACACGCGTGCACACACACACACACACACGCACACTGCCACCCTCTGCCTCAGCCTCCCAAGTGGCTGGAATGACGGGCACGTGTAGATTTCTATATTGGTTCTTCCCAGAATTTTATATAAACGGAATCATTCATTCACACCCATTCTTTCCGTCTTTCACTCGGCTTAAGGCCTTTAAGATCCGCTCAAGCGTGTGGCCCGTGTTAGAATATTTGTTTAGCGCGCATGGGGTTCCGGCTTCCACCCCCGCGCTGTAAAGAAAGAAAAGTAACCCCGCTAGTTCGCAGGCGTGTGCACACACGGCCCCTTTTCATTGCTGCATAATATTCCGTCGTGCGGCTCGATCGTCATCTATGCATCCCTACACCTGTCGGCGGCCATCTGGAGGATCTTAAGGGCCGCCCGGGCGGCTGGGGCTGGCCGGACCCGGCGCTCCCACCTCGGCCGCCGAGCGCGCGGTTTTCTGCGCGTCAGGAATTGAGCGCGGACCCGCGTGAAGCCAGGCGCCCCCGAGGGTCAGGCGGAGAGGCCTCCGCGGCGTGGGCGACACCGGCAGCCCGGAGGACCCCGTTTTCAAATAAAAAGAGAGCCGGGCGCGGCGGGCACGCTTGTCACCCCCGCGCTTGGGAGGCGGAGACAGGGGGATGGCACAGGTTCGAAGCCAGCCTCAGCTGGTTTAGGAGAGCCTGTTTCCAAATTTAAAAAAAAAAAATATATATATATATATAATATATAAAATATACATATACATATATATGTCTGGGAGTGTATCCCGGAGGCAGAAAGGTTCCCAGGAACCCCAGTACCACAAAAAAAATAAATTAAAAAAAATATAGCCGGGCGTGGTGGCGCGCGCTGGTCATCCCCGCGCTCGGGAGGCGGAGACAGGAGGATCGCGCAGGTTCGAAGCCAGCCGCGCGCTGGCTTAGGAGACCCTGTTTCCAAATAAAAATATAAAATAGGTCTGGGAGTGTAGCCCGGAGGTAGAAGGGCTTCCAGGAACCCCAGTACCACCAAAAAAAAAAAAAAAAAAAAAAAATATATATATATATATATATATATATATATATATATACACACACACACACATGTATATATAGGTATATATGTATGTATATATGTGTATATATGTATGCATATAAAGGGCTTGGGGGGCTCGGGGGGGCTCGGAGCCGCTGGGGTGGGATGAGGAAGCAGGAGGGGCTGTTTTCGCAGTTACTGGGGATGGAGCCCGGGGGCCTTCGACCTCCGAGCTCCACCCCCTGCCCTATATTTTATTTTTTTATTTTGAAACCGGGTCTCACTGAGGTGCGAGGGCCTCGCTAAGTAGCCGAGGCTGGCCTCGAACCCGGGCCCTCCTGTCTCAGCCTCCCAGGTCCTGGGTTACGCCCGGCCGGGGCGGGGAGGCCCCAGAGCTCCTGTTACTGCTCCGTCGTGCCCTGGGTGCGGGTTCCAGGGGAGCTTGGGCCCGTTTGTGGGGGTCCCAGGGGCCCCCGACTCGTCTGTGCTCAGCTGAGTTGTGGACAGAGGCCCCGAGATGAGAATTCAGGCAGATAATCCCACACCCCAGCCAACCCAATGAACTAACTAATAAACGGGGACTTTGGTCCGCTTCTTACCCCCTTATCTCAAGACGGGGACAGCGGGTGCCAAGGTGCCGCCCCGGGCAGGCTGGGGGCAGGCTGGGGCATGCCTGTGTGGCACGTGTCGTGTGCAACAGGGCCTCAGTTTCCTCCTCTGCAAAGTGGGTCTCCAGTCCCAAGGCGACCCCAGGCTTTGGGACTCTTCTGACCACTCAGAATACGCCAACTGAGGTCCGGGGGTGACACACACCCGTCAGCTCAGCTGCTCGGGAGGCCCAGGCAGGAGGGTCACAATTTCGAGGCCAGCTTGGGCAACTCAGGCCCCGTCTTAATATAAAATCAGTCCTCGGGAGGCTGAAATGGGAGGATCTCAGGTGCGAAGACGGCCTCCGCAAGTATTGAGACTCTCAGCTACCTAGTGAGACCTCGTTTCATAAGAAAAATAAAAGCTGGGTGGCGCACGCTCGTCATCCCAGCATTCGGGAGGCTGGGACTGGAGGATCGCGGTTCGCGGACAGCCTCGGCTACTTAGTGAGGCCCTCGGCAACTCAGTGAGACCCGGTTTCAAAATAAAGAATAAAAAATAGGGCAGGGGGTGGAGCTTGGAGGTCGCATGCCCCTGGGTCCCATCCCCAGACCCCCCCCCACACAAACCAAAAAAAAAAAAATCTAAAAATAAATAATAAAAGATCCAGGGCACACTCTAGCATGGAGCCAAAGCTCCAGTGTTTTTCATTTTTTATTTGAAAAAGGGTCTTGCTTAGTTGCTGAGGCTGGCCTCGAACCCACGAGCCTCCTGGTTTGCGGTAGATCCTCCATAGTGCCTCGGCCCTGTCTGATATGACACGAGTATTGCTTTATTTATTTATTTTTTTTGCGGGTCTGGGGATGGAACCCAGGGGCATTTGACCTCCGAGCTGCACCCCCTGCCCAATTTTTTATTCTTTATTTTGAAACCGGGTCTCACTGAGTTGCCGAGGGCCTCACTAAGTAGCCGAGGCTGTCCGCGAACCGCGATCCTCCAGGTCTCAGCCTCCCGAATGCGTGCCCACCGCGCCCGGCTACGTTTTAGTTTTAGTTTAAATTTTAATTTTAACCTCTGCAGTGCTGGGGATGCGACCCCTCTGCGCGGCGCCCCCGCCCTGCTTCCCGCGGCGCGGCGTGCGGCAGGCCCCACGAGCTCGCGCGCGCGCTCCCGGCGGCGGGGCCGAGCGGGCCGGTCCGCCGCGTTCCCACAAGGCCGCGCGGCGCCGCCCGGCCCACGTCGGCGCGACCCAGCGCGGCCCCGCCCCGCGCAGGCCCCGCCCCCGCGCAGGCCCCGCCCCCGCCGCGCTCCCATTGGCCGCGCCGCCCGCCCGTCGCGGCGCAGCGCGCGGGGTCGTCGGGCGCCGGCGCTCGGTCGCGGCGGCTGCGGCGCGGGGCGGCCATCGCGCGGCCCGGGCCCGAGGGCGCGGCCGGGGGCGGCGGGCGGGCCGGGGGCGGCCGGCGCCGCGACGATGACCCTGGAGTCCATGATGGCGTGCTGCCTGAGCGACGAGGTGAAGGAGTCGAAGCGCATCAACGCCGAGATCGAGAAGCAGCTGCGGAGGGACAAGCGCGACGCGCGGCGCGAGCTCAAGCTGCTGCTGCTCGGTGAGTGCGGGGCCGCCGGGGCCGGAGCCGCCGTCCACGACCCCGCCCGAGCGGCGGCCGCCGTCCACGCCCGGAGCCTGCCCCTGCCCGCGGCGGGCAGCCCCATCCCCGAGGCTCCGGCCCTGGCAGTGGTGGGCAGCCCGCCTGGCAGCCCGCGGGGGGCAGCTGCCCCAGGCACCCCTGCCCCGGCGGTGGGCAGCTGCCCTGCAGCCCGCGGGGGGCAGCCGCCCTGTGGCCTGGAGCCTCCCCCCTGCCCCGGCGGTGCAGGTGAGCCCGGCCGCCAGCCTCTGCCCGCGGGGGGCAGCCCCATCCCGGAGGCTCCGGCCCTGGCGGTAGTGGGCAGCCCGGCCTGCAGTCCGCCCCGGCCAGCCCCTGCCCACGGGGTCGCCCCTTGGGCAGCCCCCGCCGTGGTGTCCATGGTGCGCGTGGTGGCCCGCGCCTCGCAGGGTCAGCCTCGTGTGGTCAGCGCCTGCTTGTCATGTCTGGGTCCGCTCTGGATTCGTGGGGGCCCGCCCCCACCTGTGTGGTCCAGGCCGGGGCTTCTGGAGTTCTTGGTGGTCCGCTTCTGGGTGCTGGGTAGAGAAGTACGGCTTCCTGTTCCTCCGTGGGCCGGGCCCGGGTCCTTGGGGGTCCTTGGGGGTCAGCCCCTAGTGTGCGGTGCCGGCCCAGACCCCGGGTTTCCCTGGGCCAGCGTCCTGCCCCTGCTGTCCGCGTGGGCCTCCCCCAGGACCCTCTGGGATCTGTCTTCTGTGCCCTCTGACGGGATGTCCCCCTCCCCACCTGGGGCTGGGGGATCTCTGTACCCTTCACCCCAGGCCCTGCCTGGACGCCTCCCGCCAGGTGGAGTCCTGGTCACTACTGACAGCCTGTCCCCGCCCTCCCTCTGCAGGCCCACCAGGGCCCTCCGGAGGGGTGCACCCGCCCGGGGAGAGGCTCCTCCTCTTGGCTCTTGTCTAGCCTCGGGGTCAGGGTCCCCCTTGGCAGCCCGCCCTCCTGCCTGTCGTGGGGAAGGTTGTGTGGGTCCCCATCTCCTCCAGGCGCACCTGTTGCCGGGAGCCAGAGGCCCAGCTGTCGGCTGTTGTCACCCCAAATAAGGGCCCTAGTAGGGGGGGCTCTGCAGTTGTGTACAAAACAGGCGCCCTGCCCCCCTTCCCCGGCTGCCTCCGGAGCTCCCGGGCTGGCGGCCCCGGGAAGGCGGCAGGTTGGGGGCGTCCTGCGCCCAGAGGGAGAGGGGGCCGCCTGGTTAGGGGAGCGGAGCCCGGCTGCGGCTGGTGCTGGAGGCGGCGTGTGCTCCCCCGCCTGGCGCCAGCATCCTGTGCCCCAGTCAGGCGGGAGAGGCCGGGCAGGGGACTGCCCACCCGCCTTCCTCCAAACGTGTCGGGACCCACCTGCGTGACCGATGCCTGCAGGGTTTTGCGGGGCCGGGGGGATGGCCTCCGCCGGCTTCTGCACCGCCTGGGAGACTGCCTTTTTCTTTTCCTTTTTTCTTTTTTGGTACCGAGGGTTGAACCCAGATGCACTCTGTCTCTAAGCTATACCCCCAACCCTTTTCTTTGTCTTCTCTTTTTGGTGTGTGTGATACTGCGGTGGAACCCAGGGGCATTCTACCTCTGAGCTATGCCCGTGGCCCCCTTTTTTTTTTTATTCTTATCTTGAAATAGGGTCTCACTAGGTTGATGCAAGTCTCACTACTTGCTGAGGCTGTCCTTGAACCCGTGATCCTCCTGTCTCAGCCTCCCAAGCACTAGGATTGCAAGTATGTACCTCCTATCCAGCCTCAAGCCCTTTCATTTACTTTTCATTTATTTTATATTTTACTTATTATTTTTTGCAATATTAGGCATTGAACCCAGGGGCATTCTACCACCAAGCTATACCCCAACCCTATATATATATATATATATATATATATATATATATATATATATATATATATATGTAAACATATATACACATATACATATATATATATATATATATATATATATTGCTGTACTTGCTGTACTAGGAATTGAACCCAGAGATATTAGTCCTATTTTTTTTATTTTTATTTTTTTTGGTGGTACTGGGGTTCCTGGAAGCCCTTCTACCTCCGGGCTACACTCCCAGACCTATTTTTACATTTTCATTTTGGAAATAGGGTCTCCTAAGCCAGCGCGCGCGGCTGGCTTCGAACCTGCACGATCCTCCTGTCTCCGCCTCCCAAGCGCGGGGATGACAAGCATGCGCCACCACGCCCGGCCTATTTTATATTTTTGAAACAGGGTCTCTTACGCCAGCGCGGCTGGCTTCAAACCTGCGCGATCCTCCTGTCCCCGCCTCCCAAGCACGCGCCACTACGTCCGGCGTTAGTCCTATTCTTTCTTTCTTTCTTTCTTTCTTTCTTTCTTTCTTTCTTTCTTTCATTCTGCGGGTCTGGGGATGGAACCCAGGGTCATTAGACCTCCAAGCTACACCCCCTGCCCTATTTTTTATTCTTTTATTTTGAAAACGGGTCTCACTGAGTTGCAGAGCCTCACTAAGGAGCTGAGGCTGCCTGCAAACCGCCATCCTCCTGTCTCAGCCTCCCGAATGCTGGGATTACAAGCGTGCACCACCACACCCGGCTTTTTTTAATTTTTGAAACAGTGTCTTGCCAAGTTGCGGAGACACTCCCCAGACTGCCGAGACTGGCGTCCTGTCTCAGTCCTCAGAGTTCTGGGCTTACAGGTGTGCACCACCATGCCTGGCAGAGACCTTCTTTCGGAGCTGGGGGAGAGTTGGATATGACTGGGCCAAGGGACAGTGCCAGGTGCCTCGCCCTCTGGCTGAGTGGCCTCCTGCAGACCTGGCTCTGGATTCAAGGTCAGGTTGGCAGGGTTCAAGGTCGCAGTCAGTGCCCCTGTCTGAGGCCTCGGTGAGCCCCGCCTTGGGCTGAAAGGCTTGGAGCGAGCCCCAAAGCCCCGTGGCCTGGCAGAGCCTGTGGGTGCGGTGTACCTGTGTCTCGGTCCCTCCACACCGGGGGACCCCAGCAGCCCCTTCCCAGCCCGCAGAGGGGCCCTCTGCGGCACCTGGGTCTGGGCTCGGCGCCAGGTTCCAGGCAGGCAGGGTAGAAGGACAGGTATAAGTGCCCTGGGTGTCACACTGGGGCCCGATGTGCCGTGCCAGGGGCCAGGAGGGCATCACAGGCCGTGACATTGGCCGGACCCACGGATGTGGGGGCCAGGGACCCCCCTGGGGATCTGACAGCCTCCTAGGACACCTCTCTCCCAGCAGCTTGCCGCAGAGGGAAGACACTTCCCAAGGACGTGGCCCCCTCACCCTGTGGACCCCACAGCCCAGAGGCTCCTTTCTGGCCTGGCTCCGGCCTCCCCTTGGGGTCTGGGGAAGCAGGCGCCATGAGCACTGCGCTGGCACCTGGCGGGAAGGCGCCCGCACGCTGGGCCCTGCCGTCCCCTGGCCGGCCAGAGGGGCCCGCACTGTGGACCGCAGGGCCAGCCTCGCCTGGGCCCCCGCTCGGGGCCAGGAGCCCCCCAGGCCCTCAGAAGAACCCCGTGTCACAGCAGGGTGGCGGAGTCCAGCGGGGCCAGCAGAGATGGTTTTGCCAGAAGCTTGTGTGATTGCCGCAGAGCGATTTGTTTGCGTAGCCCAGTGCCGTGTGTGTGTGTGTGTGTGTGTGTGTGTGTGTGCACGCGTGCGTGAGCGCGTGTGTGCTGACCGTGGCCAGGGCGCTCACTTGTGTTCCCGAGAGTGCCGGGCAGGCGGGCGGGCGCTGCCCAGATGTGTGTGCCCTGGGCCCTGCCCTCCAGAGCCCCGCAGCAGCCTCGGCTGCAGGCCCCTCCGGGAGCAGCAGACGTGGAGCCCGAGCGCCGGGCTGAGCCCGGCGGCTCCTCGCTCGCTCCCTCTTCTAAATAAAGCAGGGTGGTTAGTTCCGGAGGCTTCCTGTCCGCCCCGCGCCCTGCGCCGGCCGGGCCAGGCAGCCAGAGGCCTGGGATCCGGTGTGGGGGGCGGGGAGGGAGGCTGGGCGTGCCTCCCTAGCGGACTGCCGGGTCCTCGGCTGAGCAGGAAGCACCTTGGATATGGCCTCCTGCACCCTGGCCGCCGGGCTGGGCTCGCCCCAGGATGCCTGGCTCACATCCTCCCATTTAGAACCCCGCGCAGTTGTGATTCGCCCAAGGGTCCGCCTCGCCCGGGCGGTTCCCCAAGTCCTCAGACACCCGCCCTGGCCCCGCTGGGACCTCAGTGTCCCTGCCCGCCTGGGGCTTGTCTCCCCTCCCGCACAGAGCCTTGAGGCTGAGCACTGAGGTCCTGGGCGCTGGGCGGTGGTGCAGGCCGCAGTCTCAGTAGGAGGGAGGCTGAGGCCGGAGGCCGGAGGACGAGAAGTTCAAGGCCAGCCTCAGCAACCTTCCCTGTTTCAAAATGAAAAATAGAAGTTGTGTGTGTAGCTCAGAGGTAGTGTGCCCCAGGGCCCCCCCAGGGCCCCCCACGCACAGGGGCACCTCAGAGGACGCAGGGCCGGGCACAGTGGTGTCCCTTCTGCCTGGGCCAGGCTGTGTGGGCAGAGGGCGACCCAGGACGTGCTCGTCCTCGTCCTGGCCGCAGGCTTTTAACTCCTGAGCCTTGCGGCGCAGCCCTGCTCTGCTGGGGCCGGAGACGCCGGCAGCACCATGGGCAAAGGTGTGCGGGCCCAGGGTGTGGGGCGTGGGTGTGCGACCACGCCAGGCGGGCCTTCCTGCAACCAGGTGGGGTGCGGGTCTGGCTGGCTGGGTCCCCAGCGTTGGCCCCGGCTTCCCTGTGCAGTCGATGGTCGTCAGCAGCAGGTACCTTGGGCACCAGGGTTCCGAGGATGCCCAGGTACGGGACCGCGCGTTGGTGCGTTTGAGTCCGGCCGGCTCCGACACAGGCGCCTGGCTCTGCCCTCCGGCCTGCGCTGGCTCCGCAGCCCCCGCATCTGTCCCCGAAGACTACCTGCTGGGTGTCCAGCCGCCTGGCGCCAGCTCTGGCTGCTCCACAGCCTGTCTGTGGCCCCTGCCCAGGTGTCCATTGGTCCCTGGCTCCCACCCTGCCTGGTCTCGCCCCCTCGGGTGGTTTTTGGCCCATCCTGCCTCCCGCAGCTGTCAAAGCCCCGCTGTGCAGTGTCCAGCCTCCCGACCCCTCTGGGAGCCCCCCAGTCGCCGCAGCCACATGGGCGCCCAGGGTCTGGAGCCTGGCTCGTGGGGCGGGAGAGCTGCCTGGCCCTGCGGGCCTGGAGCGGCGTTGTGGTGTGGGGTGCAGGAGCCCCGCGTGCGCTAGTGACCAGGGCCTCCTGCCGGGGTCCTTGTGATGGGGCTCTGAGGGCTGGCGCTGGGAGAGACGGGGCGGCCGGGGCGGCTCCACTGAGGGGTGGTCTGCGCTTCCTCAGCCCCAGCAGTGACAGCGGGACAGCGGGCGGGTGGGCTCCGTCCCATGCCTCGGGAGGTGCTGTGGCTTGCATTCCCAGCGTACCCCAAGGCCCCTGTGTTGAAGGCCGGGCCCTAGGCGGGTGCCGTTGGCAGGCGGGGAGCCTTGACGAGGTGGGGCTTGGAGAGAGGTGTCTAGGTCTTTGGGGTGTGGCTGGAGGGAGGGTGGACCAGCCCCTCTTCCTTTCCTGTGTGTGCTGGCTGGAGGAGCCGCTCTACCACCAGACCCCGGACTGCAGCTCCAGACAAAGAGCCGGGGCCTTTCCTTTTCATTAGTGGGAGTCTCAGGAAGCCACGGCGGATGCTGGCCCGCGTCCTGCCCCAGCCGGTAGGTGGGGACTGGGCTCACCAGGCTCCCTGGCTCTTGGGGCTTAGAAAGGGCCCAGATTAGACGTCGCGGCCATACCCCCTGAGCGCTGCCCGTGCGCTGGTCTAGGAAGCTAAGCTGGGTCGGGCCTGCAGGCTTGGGTGGAGAAAGCCCGCATGGGGTTCCCTGTAACCACGCCCCAGAGCCCGCCGAGGCCACCCTGGCGGCACCCGGCTGGCGGACCTGGCTGCCCTGTGGAAATGAGACGGAGCGGGTCCAGAGGCCACCGCCCACCTGCGTGGGCCCCCATGGCATCCCGAGAGGGCGTGCGGGGACAGGAGAGGCAGACACGTGTCTGGGACAGGCCGTGAGCGCCCGCTGCCTCTGCCTCGGTCTCCCCACTCGTCAGCAGGGGCTGCACACACACACACACACACACACACACACGCACGCTCGCGCACACACACACGTGTGTGCACACACAACCTGTTCTGCTAATCAAGTGGGGCTGGGCAGGGGGTGGGGGGGCTGCGTTCCCGGGCCCTATGTGGCCTTGTCCCTTCCATCAGGGTCACTGATTTCAGGGCCGGGGCCCTTGGGCCAAGCTCACGGAGGACCCGCCTGCAGGAGCCACCATCCCAGCTGTGGACAGGGAAAGCCCAGCCCCGGCCCACAGCCGCGACCCTCCGGGCCCTAGTCCCTCTGTCGGGCGGCCTGTTGCTGGTGCGCCCCCTGGTGGGCTCCCTCCCCCCTCACCTGGCTGAGGCTGCCCCGCGGCTCCTTCTGGCTCTGCCCAGCCAGCCAGCCAGCCGCTTGTCTTCTAAGCTGCTGGGGCCTCGGCGCGCCCCTGCTGGGGCGAGGCTGGGGCGGCGTCTCCCTGCTGGTCTGTGAGGGGAGGGCCACAGAGGAGGCCACACCTCCTCCCTGGAGGGGGACAGCTGGTTCGGGGTGCTGCTGGTTCTAGACGGCCGTTTGGGGCGCTCTAGGGCCGCAGGGCCGCCCGTCTGCCTGGCACCCATTCCCCTACAGCACCTGCCCGGCACAGCCCCCGGGCGGGTGGGGAGGCAGCGGTGAGCCAGCGCGCGGTCCTGCTGCCCGAGTGGCGGGCGCGAGGCCCTTGGCAGGAGCAGCGCCTCAGACACCCGCCCTCGGGGGACTGGCCCCGGGCGGGCGCGTTTGTCTGCGCGAAGCCCTGGCTCTGAACTTCTTATTTTGGAGCAGGGCCTTTCTAAGTCCCCGAGGGTCTTTCCACCTGCGGCCCTCCCGTCTCCACCTCCCAAGTGCTGAGATAAGCCTGTCCGCCCGCCGGCTCCTGGCGCCTTTGATGGGGTGCTCATTCTTCCAGGGGGCTCCTCCCTCCTGGCTCGGTCCAGAGCCCGCCTGCCCATGCTGCAGCCTGGGGGCAGAGGCTTCCGCGCACACGTCTGGGGGTGCGCAGACACCCGGCCCCTGCGGCCACTTCAGGGGCCTCAAGTGACCCAGATCAGGTGGCGGGGTCCCCGGAGACCCAGCCGCCTCTGCGGGGCACTCTCCCGTGATGGCGCACCGTCCCGAGCTGTCGCCTGCAGAGCAACCTTGGCCGGCTCCACTCATTGGCGACTCGGAATAGAGCCGCCGGGCCCGCTGTGGTTGGCATATGGGAACGTGACCGTCCATCTGGTGGGCGTTTGAGGACCACCCGGGTGCAGGCAGCGCCACCACCCGCAGTCCAGGGGGCCACTGTGCGTGGGTGGGGGGCCGTCCTCAGCCGCTTGTGTCCCGGGGCAGCGGCCCCTCCCCTGTGGGCAGCAGGGGTGGCTTCACAGCCAGCCTGCGTCGCGGTGGGCGGTGGGCACCGGGCTCTGAGGCAGGGCTGGGTGGCCGCGTGGGAGCCCCCGCTGATAGCATCCTGGGGTGAGGTCCACGGCAGGACCCGCACACAGGGATCCTGGCCCTGTATCCCAGCTTGAGGTGCTGGGAGCCAGGGCGTGCGGGTGGGAGTCGGCCCAGGAGGCGGGCAGAAGGTCAGGGCCAGAGTTCCTGGAAAGACAACCTGCTGGGTGCCCGCCCTGGCGGCCCTCGCCTAGGCGCCGGAGCCCCGGCCAGTGGGGCCTGGGGGCTCCGCAGCCTCCTGCCACCCGCCATGGCCGCCCCACGCCGCGCCGGGTTCCACTGCTCTGTGCCCACCATCAGCCTGTCCTCACGGGCACAGCTGCAGGGGGCCGCCGCTGCCCTGGCTTCCGGCGGCCCTTCTGCTTCTGCTGCTCGGGTGCGGGGACCCCACATGTGCCAACCTGGTCAGGCTGGGCTGCCCAGGAGCTGGCAGGGAAGGGCCTGGTCCCCGAGAAAGAAAGCGCAGGAAAGAAAGCGCAGGAAAAGGCGATTCCGCCGGGGCTGGCCTCGCAGCTGTGTGAGTGCCATGGCTCCCGAATGAGGCTCTGGGAGGCCACGGCCCAGTGGTACCCGGTGCCCAGTGCTCACCCCAGTGGCGCCCGATGCCCAGCACTCAGCCTGGTGGTGCCCAGCACTCAGCCCAGCGATGCCTGGTGCCCAGTGCTCAGCCCGGCAGTGCCCGGTGTCCAGTGCTCAGCCCGGCGGTGCCCGGTGCCCAGTGCTCAGCCCAGCGATGCCTGGTGCCCAGTGCTCAGCCCGGCGGTGCCCGGTGCCCAGCGCTCAGCCTGGTGGTGCCCGGTGCCTGGTGTTCACACACACTCAGCACACAGCCTTGACCTGTGTGGCTCCCGCACACCTGGGTGTCGCGCCCTGACGCACACGCACCGCGGTCTTGCAGATGAGCAGTGTGCCCACCGGTGGCTCTGGGCACGTGCGCTGCCCATGGGCTCTAGAGACCCGTTGCTGGCCCTGCTGGGGCGCCACACACCTTGGTGGGTTGGCCTTGTGCAGACCCTGGAGGAGGCCTTGCTGAGCCCCACCCTCCCCAGGAGGCCTTGCAGGGTGCCAGCGTCCAGGCTGCGCCCCACCCGGAGCCCTCCCTCCGCACTGGGCAGCCTGGGCCTTCCTGCTGCGTGCCCACAGCGCACCAGAGGTTCTGGGTTCCGAGCGCTTTGGGTTTCAGCTCTGGATCGGGAATGTTCGCCGGGTAGAGAGCCTGTGCACACATCCCCACCCTGAGGAGCCCAGAGGCTGCTGCCCCAAGCCCTTGGGGTTCCCATGCTGACCTGCGAGCGGGCCCACCGAGGGCCAGGGGAGGGCGAGGGGGCCGAGCCTGATCTCAGTTGAGCGTCATCAAGGGGAGGGCGCCAGGCTCCAGTCCTGGCCATGAGTGGGTGCGGGGGACGCCGCCTGCAAGTGGGCGCGAGGGCGGAGCTGGGCTTGCCTGGGGCGGCGCTCTTCCAGCCTCACTCCAAAGAGCCTCACTCCGGCCCAAGGGCGCTGGAGCCGGTGCTGGCGAAGCCCGCCGAGGCCAGGCTGGCGGGGCGCGTGTGGTGTCCTGGGCGGGGCAGGGGCGGGGCCTGGGCGGAGCTGAGCCGACCCCCCCCCCCCCAGGCACGGGCGAGAGCGGAAAGAGCACGTTCATCAAGCAGATGCGGATCATCCACGGCGCCGGCTACTCGGAGGAGGACAAGCGCGGCTTCACCAAGCTGGTGTACCAGAACATCTTCACCGCCATGCAGGCCATGATCCGCGCCATGGACACCCTCAAGATCCTCTACAAGTACGAGCAGAACAAGGTGAGCCGCCGGCGGGACGTTCCTGGAGGGCTCGGCCTCGAGCCGCAGTTGAGTCGCACACAGGGTCTTCCTAGGTCGCCGAAAGCCCCGGCAGCTGAGGCCGCCTCGGCCGTGCTGCTCCGTCCCAGCCTCCCGAGCGCTGGGGTGCGGCGCCGCACCCCGTTCTCCTCCAGCCTTTTCTTTTCTTTTTGGTACTAGGGATTGAATCCAGGGGATTCTACTTTTGTGTGTGTGCGGCACTGGGGGTGGAACCCAGAGGCTTTCTACCTCCGGGCTGTGCTCCCAGACCCATTTTATACTCTATTTGGAAACAGGGTCTCACTGAGTTGCTGGGAGCCTCACTCAGTAGCTGAGGCTGGCTTCGAACCTGCGCGATCCTCCCGCCTCAGCCTCCCCAGCGCGGGGATGACAAGCGTGCGCCACCGCGCCCGGCTTCGTGGGGAGCTTTGAAGGAACTGCCCGAACGTTCTGCAGTGGCTGCCCCGTAGGCCGTGGCCACCAGCCGGGCTCCGGGGGGCTTCTGCTGGGGACCTCTCGGCCCTCCTGGACGAGGTGCTCCTGACCTGCTTCTGGACGTCTGTTCAGGGGCTTGTAATTCACACGCAGAGAGTGGGGTGTGGCGGTGGCGCACGCGGGTGGTCCCAGTCCTTGGGAGGCTGGCAAGAAGATGGCGCAGCCTCAGCGGCCTCGTGAGGCCTCTGCAGCTCAGTGAGACCCTGTTTCAGAATAAAGAAAAGGACTGGGGGTGTAGCTGGGAGGTAGAGCGCCCCTGGGCTCCATCCCTAGTTCCACACACACAAAAAAGGCTGTTGGTGTCTGGTGGAGCAGCGCCGGGCTGGCGGGGTTTCTGGTGCCGATGGCCCAGGCGCCCACAGGGCCAGTCCTGGCCCAGCATGTAGGTCCTGCTGCGGGCTCCCTTGCTCCCCATGCCCAGCGGGAGCCAGGTCAGCCTGATCTCACGGGAGGCCACTAGGTGCAGAGGCCGCGCCCGGGGTCGGCTGCCGCGGGTTAGGCCGGTCCCCTGGGGTCGTGTGCGTGCATGCGCTGTAGGTGTGCACAGGGCGGTGCCTGGGGGCTGGGCAGCCCGCTCTGCAGGCCTGTGCTCCCAGGCCTCCCTGCGGGCGTTCGCGAGGGTCCAAGGGGCACTGTGCACACCGTTGGGGGCCGCGGTCAGGGCTGCGCCATCCTGGTGTGAGTTCAACGTGCGTCTCTGGGAAGGAGGGAGTGGCGCCCCCCGCGGTGGCACCGTGCAGTCTGCCCCTGGCCGTACGCACGGGTGGCCCCCCGTGAGCTCACGGCTGCCCCTCCCGCCCCACAGGCCAACGCGCTCCTGATCCGGGAGGTGGACGTGGAGAAGGTGACCACGTTTGAACACCAGTACGTGACCGCCATCAAGACGCTGTGGAACGACCCGGGCATCCAGGAGTGCTACGACCGCCGGCGCGAGTACCAGCTCTCGGACTCCGCCAAGTAGTGAGTGCCCGGGGCCCTCGGCCAGGCCCACGCGCACCCGGCTCGGCGCCGCGGACACAGCAGACCCACCGCGGCCTGGCTGGAGCCCGCTGGCCAATCGCGCCCACCAGGACGATGGCGCCTTTCGTGGCTGCTGGCCTGGGACCGCACGCTGGTGCGTCCTGGGACCCAGGCGCTGCCGAGGCCTGCGCTCTCTCCTCCCGGTCTGGTGGGCCGGGCTCCTTCTGGCAGTGGGCTCCACTCTGGGCCGCCTGCCTCCCCTGCCTGCCTGCCCACGTCCAGGAGGCCGCGGAGAGCCCGACTTGCAGACCTGAGCTCACAGGCCGAGGCCTCTCGGGTTGCCGGTGGCGCTGAGATCCTTCCTGTCCTCCTGGTCCCCCACTCGCCCCCCAGCCCATCTGGGGGCGGGCACCCCGAGAACCCCGGCGGGGTGGCACGTGCAGCCCCTGAACAGAGCTCAGGGCCGTCCAGGCGGCAGCGACAGGAGCGGCAGTCACGGCCAGCGGGGCCTGAGGGGACGGGACCAGTGTCCCGTGGTGGCCGCAGGTCCTGGCCGCGCCCTCCCTCCACGCCACTTGCAGGGCCGCGGCGCGCACGGAGCTGTGTCCGCAGGAGCATCTCCTGCCCTGGCACCTCCGTCCCGAGACCCCAGGACCGGCCCCTCTGCGACCCCGGGGCAGGGAGGGGAGCCTCTGCCCAGTCTGGGCTGCCCGGCGCCCTGACTCCCGTCGCCGGAGGCGGCCTGCGTGACCTCTCTGTCTGTGTCGCAGCTACCTGACGGACGTCGACCGCATCGCCACCTCGGGCTACCTGCCCACCCAGCAGGACGTGCTGCGGGTCCGTGTGCCCACCACGGGCATCATCGAGTACCCCTTCGACCTGGAGAACATCATCTTCAGGTGGGCGTGCCGCCCGTGCCGTCCCCGCGGGGTCCCACGGGCGGGCTGCGGGAGGATGGAGCGGCTCTCCACGGGGCCTGGGTGGGCACCGCGGGGGCGCCCGGCCAGGCTGTCGGGGCGGCAGGCCAGGCGAGTGGTCCTGGGGCCGCAGTGTGGACGGGGCGGCCTCGGGGCGGCGCAGGGGCCGTCTCCCGGCCCGTGCTGGCCTGCACCGCGTGCTCTCGGCTGGGAGCGGTGTCTCTGCCCTGGTGTCCACGCCAGGAGGCCTTGGCGGACCGTGCGGGTGCGCGGCGCCCCGACCCCGGCTGCCGAGGTCACCGGAGGCGGTGTGGTGTGTGGAGCCCGCGTGCCGCGCGTGCCTGCGCCCGGCACACTCGGCCCCGTGCGTCCACGCCGGGCCCGTGCCGGGGTCAGCCCGGGGAGGCCGCTGAGCGCCGCGGGGCCGCTCCGCAGGATGGTGGACGTGGGCGGGCAGCGGTCGGAGCGGAGGAAGTGGATCCACTGCTTCGAGAACGTGACGTCCATCATGTTCCTGGTGGCCCTGAGCGAGTACGACCAGGTCCTGGTGGAGTCCGACAACGAGGTGGGCGGCGCGGGCCGGCCGCGGGGGGCGGGGGGGGGTGGGCCTGTGCCGAGCGCCCGTCCACGAGCCGCCTCCGCCCGCAGAACCGCATGGAGGAGAGCAAGGCCCTGTTCCGGACCATCATCACCTACCCCTGGTTCCAGAACTCCTCCGTCATCCTCTTCCTCAACAAGAAGGACCTGCTGGAGGACAAGATCCTCTGCTCGCACCTGGTGGACTACTTCCCCGAGTTCGACGGTAAGCGCGGCTGCCGCGCGGGACCCACCCTCTCCCTGCAGCCCTGCGCGGCGGAGGCGGCGGCCCCTGCTCCAGAGGCCTGGGGCGCGGTCCTGCCGAGGCTGGGGAGTGGGGTTCTTCCGGACACAGGCGGGCGGGGGGCAGAAGGGCCCCGGCTGGCGGAACCGCCCTGACGCGCGCGCCGCCCCAGGGCCGCAGCGGGACGCGCAGGCCGCCCGCGAGTTCATCCTCAAGATGTTCGTGGACCTGAACCCCGACAGCGACAAGATCATCTACTCGCACTTCACCTGCGCCACCGACACGGAGAACATCCGCTTCGTGTTCGCGGCCGTCAAGGACACCATCCTGCAGCTCAACCTGAAGGAGTACAACCTGGTCTGAGGCCGCGCCGGGCGCCGCCTCCGCCGGGACTTGCGGCGTCGCTGTTTTCTTAAAAAAGGAAAAGAAAAAAAATCCACCACCAAACACAAAACCGAATCCGATGGAACCGCCGTGCGCGGGGCCGCGCGCCCCCTCCCCGGCCCTCTGTCTTGGCCCCTGAGGTCGGAGGCCGGGGCTGGAGGCCGAGGCCGGAGGCCGGGCCCGGGGGACGCCTTTCCTAAGTTATTGCGTCCCGCGCAGCCTGCGTGCGCTGCCCGCGCCGGCTTCGCTCCCAGACCCCAAGAAGTGGGGGTGGGCGGCACCCCGGCTGCCCACCCTGGGAAGTGCCTACTTTTTTTTTCTTTTTTGAGGAAAAACACCCCACTTTGCCCAGCTCCCGGTGGCAGAGGCGCCCGGCGGGTCCCTCTGCCGGCGCCGCCTGGGCCGCAGCGTCGCGGGCCGCGCGCAGGTCCGCGGGCCAGGAGGGACTCGGTGTCGGCTGTTTTTATTATTATTGTTGTAACCAGCGTGGAGGCAGCAAGGAGGGGGCGTGGGGACTTTTCCAGAATATTCTCAGGTCTGTCCCCAGGCAGAGAGGAAGAGGAGCCCCTGCGGGCTGCGAGGGCCGCGGCGTCGGTGTCGGGGCTCGTGTGTCCTGCACACACGGAGGGCGGCGGTGTCCGGCCCGGCAGAGGCCCCGGGATCGCGCAGATGGACCTCACGGCCAGTGTCCGCGCCTGGAGGAGGACCCGCAGGTGGGACGCCGCGTCCGGCCGCCGCCACCCCGCCCGGGTTCGTGCCATAAACCCCGCCGGGGCTCAGCCTCAGAAGGGAACCGGGCGCAGCGCCGTGTGAGCCCCGGAGCCCGGGCCACCCCGGGCCAGTGCCAAGGGGGCCGCCGGGCTGCGCCGCTCCCCGCCCCGGCGAGCGTGTACATTACAGTCCTGATTTCAGACGGCGTTGAGCCCTAACCTATTTAAAGAGTATTCTATACGACGCTGTTTTTAAACCCCGTCCTCTGGAGTGCATGTCGGCGGGCGCGGCGGCCGGCCGGGGGCCAGGCTCCGGGCGCGGCAGGTTGGGGCCCTGACCCCCTAATCCAGAGGTTCCCGTTGGAAATCGACTTTTCATATCTTTCTCCTGAAATGAATCTTGTTTTAAATTGGAATAAATTTTGTTCCTAAACGCCGAGGCCCCTCCTGGTTTGTCCGGTTGCCCGCTGTGGGGGAACCCGGGCCACCGCCCTGCGGGCCTGACCTCAGCTCGGCCGCCGCCTGGGGGCAGCTGGGGCCGGGCTGGGAGGGGGCGCGCCCCCCAGCTCGAGGCCGCGCGTTTCCTGGCCACGGTTCGCGGACACCTCAGCTACTTAGGCCCTCTGCAACTCAGTGGGACCCGGGTTAAAAATAGAGAATAAAACCCGGCTGGCGTGAAGCTCGGAGGTCGAATGCCCCTGGGTTCCTCCCCAGACCCACACGAAAAATAAACGCACGCACAGTCCAGGAGCGCAGAGCGCGCACGTCCACACTTTCATCTTCCCGACCCGAAACTCTGCGTTAAACACCGCACTCGCAGCCCCTGGCACCGCCGCCCCGCGCCGGCCTCCGTGGGCTGGGCACGCCGGGAGCGGAGTCCAGCAGCCCCTGTCCATCCGCGCTGGGGCAGTATCGAAATTGCCTTCCTTTTCCTGGGTAAATAATACTCCCCCGCGAGCGGTGGTCACAGTGCCGTCCTCTGCGCCCACGGAGGACGCGGGGGCTGTTTCTCCTCGGGGGGCGCGTCCAGCTTTCAGCCCCTCTGGGCGCGTCCGGAGTTGAGGAGCCGCCGCGCTCTCTCCTGTCTACACCCCGCCAGCCAGCAGGGCGGGGTAGGAATTTATTTTTCAACAAACAGGGCCTCACTGAGCAGCTGCGGCCGCCCGTGGACCTGCGATCCTCCTGTCTCGGCCTCCGGGGGGGCTGGGAGGACAAGCGTGCGCCCCCACGCCCGGGCATCTCATCGCTTACTGCTCAGGCCCCCGTGGCAGGACAGGCCCCAACCACAGGGGCCTGGGGCGTGGGACGGGAACGAGCCGGACCGTTGCCTAAGGAAATGTCCAGGTAGACGTAGCGGCCCGTGCAAAGGCCCTGAGGCAGGACCGAGCCCACGTCCCAGGCCCGGCGAGGGGAGCGAGCTGGGGGTGGGGTGCTGGGAGGGGTCCCCACGGCGGGCGCTGCAGGTGCTGCAGGGTGCTGGCTGTTCCCGCGGTGTCCAGCAGGTGGCGCCCCGAGCCTGTCTGATGCCCCGAGGTGGAGGGACAGACTCATTAACCTTGCTTCAAGGGGAAACTGAGGCACGGGGGCGCCCTCATACGCAGCCTCCCGGTGTCTCCGTTCCTGGGTCGGGGGACACGCGAGTCGTTCCCCCACTCGGCTGTCACGAGTCCGCTTTCCGCTCTTTTAGGTACGCACCCCGCAGTGGGATTGTTAAGAAAGAAACCTTTGAGGGTGTCTTAATTCCACTGGGGACCCATGGAGGGAGGAGGGAGGCTGGGATGGGAGGACTGCAGATCCGAGGCCAGCCCTGGCAGCTGAGAGGCTCCCAGCAACTGAAAACCCCGTCTCAAAATTAAAGATAAAAGGGCCTGAGACGGGAGGATCGCGCAGGTTCGAAGCCAGCCTCAGCTACTTAGGAGACCGTTTCCAAACAAAGTATAAAATAGGGCTGGATGTAGCCCGGAGGTAGAAAAGCCCCTGGGCTCTAACCCAGTACCGAAAAGTAAATAAATAAATTTAAGCCGGGCGTGGCGGCGCGCGCTTGTAATCCCCGCGCTCGGGAGGCGGAGACAGGAGGATCGCGCAGGTTCGAAGCCAGCCGCGCGCGCTGGCTTAGGAGACCCTGTTTCCAAATAAAAATGCAAAAATAGGTCTGGGAGTGTAGCCCGAGGTACAAGGGCTTCCAGGAACCCCAGTACCACCAAAAAAACAAAAAATAAAATAAAAAAAAGTAGGGCGGGGGCTGTAGCTTGGAGGCAGAATGCCCCTGGGTCCCATCCCCAGTACCAAATAATAATAATAATAATAATAATAATAATAATAATAATAATAAATAATAATAATAATATATAAGTGAAGAAGCCAAGCTGGGCCCTGGCGCACTGCGTCCGTCTGCCTGTGACTCAGCCCCGGTTCCTGCCCCGGAGACCTTCGGGTTCTGTTTCTTCACCTGCCCGGGTGGGGGGGGGTGCCCGGGGCCCCATCCGCCCCCCATCTGCGATAGGGAGGACTGCAGGGCACGTCGGCTCAGTGCTGGTGGCTGTGTGGCCCGGGCAGGGTCCTCTCCGGCGCTCTCCAGTCCTCGCCGTGCTCCCTCTGGTCCTCACCACGCTCCCTCCGGTCCTCGCCGTGCTCCCTCCGGTCCTTACCATGCTCCTTCTGGTCCTCACCGTCCTCCCTCCGGTCCTCGCCGCGCTCCCTCTGGTCCTCGCCGCGCTCCCTCTGGTCCTCGCCGTGCTCCCTCTGGTCCTCGCCGTGTCAAAGCAAACCGTGTACTGTGGGGTGGGGTGTGGCGCGGAGGTGGAGCGCCCCGGCGCCCATCCCAGTGACTCTCGGGAGAGGAGACGTTGGTTCACGGGAGACTGCAGATGGCGTCCCTCTTACCGTGAACTAGGAGCAGCCATGACTCCTCCGCCGGGCCGGCCGCTTCTGTGGCCTGGGCTGGGGAGGGGCGGCCTCCTCCCGGACCCGAGCCCCTGGTGACCGAGAGCCCGGTCTCCAGCTGCCCAGCGCCACCTCACCCACACCCCATATTACTATTATTATTATTATTATTATTTTTGCGGGTCTGGGGCTGGAGCCCAGGGGCATCGACCTCCGACCTGCGCCCCCAGCCCTGTTTTTTATTCTTTATTTTGAAACCGGTCTCACTGCGTTGCCGAGGGCCTCGCTAAGTAGCCGAGGCCGGCCTCGAACCGCGCTCCCCCGTCCCGGCCTCTCGGGTGCTGGGATCAGGTGCCCTTAGGCTCAGTCTCACAGGCGGGGTGGGCGCGGGCCCAGGAAGCCCCCGCCCGCGTCTGCGCCGCGAGACGGACTGGACCAGGGCCGGGGGACTGGACCAGGGCCGGGGACTGGACCAGGGCCGGGGACTGGACCAGGGCCGCAGGTGCCGGAGCGCCGAGCGCCCACCCCACTCGGCCTCAGCGGCTTCTAAATGAAAGCAGCGAAGCCGGGCGGGCGGGAGGCTGCGACCGGAGGACCGCGGTTCGCGGCCGGCCTCGGCTACTTAGCGAGGCCCTCGGCAACGCAGTGAGACCGGTTTCAAAATAAAGAATAAAAAACAGGGCAGGGGGTGCAGCTCGGAGGTCGATGCCCCTGGGCTCCAGCCCCAGACCCGCAAAAAAAAAAAGAAAGAAAGAAAGAAAGAAAGAAAGAAAGAAAGAAAGAAAGAAAGAAAAAAAAAAAAAGAAAAAGGAAAGGCCAGCCCAGCCTGCTGGCCCGGAGGGCGGGCCTGGCGGTGGGCGCCGCCCCTCCCGCCCCGCCCGCCCCTCCCGCCCCGCCCCGCCCGCCGGCCCCCTGGTCCCGGTCGGCGCCCGCGCGGGGATGCCGCCGGCCGCCCGCTGGGCTCTGAGCTGGGCGGCCATGGCCGGCCCGCGGGCCTGGACCTGCTGCCCCTGGTGCCTGAGCGACGAGCAGAAGGCGGCGGCGCGCGTGGACCAGGAGATCAACAGGCTGCTGCTGGAGCAGAAGCGGCAGGACCGCGCCGAGCTCAAGCTGCTGCTGCTGGGTGAGCAGTGAGGGGCCGAGGGTCTCGTCCGGGGGCGCAGCGCGCACGCGCGGGACACACGCCCGGCCGTGTCATGCCGGGGGAATGAGGCCGCCCGGGCGCAACCTGCCGGGCCGGCTCGCCGACCCGACCCGCCCGGGAAGCCTGCCGGGCCAGGAGCGGGAAGGCGCGCCCGGGTGTTGCTGCCTTCGGGAGGCTGAGACCGGAGGCCCCGCGGGTTCGAGGCCAGCCTCGGCGGTGAGGAGAGCCCCTCGGCAACCTCGAGATGCCCTTGGCGACTTTTTATTTTTAATTTCATCTTTATTGTGGTGCTGGGGATGGAGCCCGGGGGCATTTCACCTCCGAGCTACACCCCCAGCCCTAACTTTTATATATAATTTATTTATTTGAGTGTGTGCGCGTGTGGTACTGGGGTTCCTGGAAACCCTCTACCTCCGGGCTACGCCCCCAGCCCTACTTTTTTTAGTCTTTTTTTTATTTTTTTGGTGGTCCTGGGGGTGGAACCCGGGGGCCTTCTCCCTCCGGGCTATACTCCCAGACCTATTTTATATTTTATTTGGAAACAGGGTCTCACTAAGTTGCTGAGAGCCTCACTAAGTAGCTGAGGCTGGCTTTGAACCCGCGCGGTCCTCCCGTCTCCGCCTCCCCAGCACGGGGATCGCAAGCGTGCCCACCACGCCCGGCGGCGGTGTTTTTATTTTTTGAAACAGGGTCTCACTGAGCTGCAAAGGGCCTCGCTAAGTAGCTGAGGCTGGCCTCCTCCCGCGGTCCTCCCGTCTCAGCCTCCGGAATGCTGGGATTACCAGCAGGCCTGCGCCACCGCGGCCGGCTTGACCCTCAGCCTCGCCGGGAGACCCTGTTTCAAAATAAGAAGGGCCGGGGGTGGGGGGTCGTATAGCTGGGAAGTAAGACGCCCCGGCTCGGAGCCCAGGGGTGACATGGGGGCGCCGATGGGGGGTTTAAGGCTGTGGAATCGCTGTCCCCGCCGCCTCGGGGGTCTCCGGGGCCCCCGGCCGGGGCGGACAAGGTGCCGGATCTTCTAGAAAGGCCGGGCGCCGGATGTGGTCGCCACCGTGCTCCCCGGGGCGGGAAGGGAGAGGAAATAGGGCCGGGGGCCTCCGTCGGGGTCCAGCCCGGCCGCCTGGCCGAACCAGATAAAACGCTCTCGTCCGCTGCCGCCGCCGATGTGGAAGGCGGGTCGCCGCCGGCCCCTCGTCAGCCTTTGGGTGTATGAGGAGACATCGGCCTCCTCGCTCAGCGCGCCCTCTTTTTAAATTTTTTCCTTAAATGTTTCTGAACACGAGCCGGGCGCGGTGGCGCGCGCTCGTCATCCCAGCGCTCGGGAGGCGGAGACCGCGCGGGTTCGAAGCCAGCCTCAGCTACTTAGTGAGGCCCTGTTTCCTAATAAAAATATAAAATAGGTCTGGGAGTGTAGCCCGGAGGGAGAAAAGCCCCTGGGTTCCACCCCCAGTACCACAAAAATAAGGAAAGAAAGAAAGAAAGAATAAAAAATAGGGCTGGGGGTATAGCTTGGAGGTAGAATCCCCCTGGGTTCAATTGCCAGTTCTGCAAAAAAAAGATAATAATAATAATAAATAATAATATACAAGTAGATATAATAATAATAAATAGATTTAAATCCGGGCGTGGTGGCGCACGCTTGTCATCCCCGTGCTCGGGAGGCTGAGACAGGAGGATCGCGCAGGTTCGAAGCCAGCCTCAGCTACTGAGTGAGGCCCTGTTTCCAAATAAAAATATAAAATAGGTCTGGGAGTGTAGCCTGGAGGTAGAAAGCCCCTGGGTTCCACCCCCGGTACCATCAAAAATAAATGATAATAATAAATAGATTTAATAATAATAAATATAGATATCCAGGGTATCTACTTCTTGAGCCAGGCTTGGTGGTTCTGTGTCTTTCCAAGAACCTGCCCATCTTCTCTGCGCCGTCCGTGCGTGGGCCTCACGTGGTTCCCAGACCCCCCGCCCCAGGCCCTCTGCACCCCCAAAACAGGAACCGAATCCAAGCCATCCCCGGCCGCCGGCAGTGGCCCTTTAGGGGAAGCCGACCGGGGGAGCCCGGGGCGGGGGGCGTCTGTCCCGGCCACGGCGGGAGGGACAGAGCGCGGAGGAGGCCAGCTCCACCCCGGGCCGGGAGCTCAGCCCCATCGCCGTCCCCAGCTGGGGCCCAGAGAGGCGCGGACACTCGCCCGAGGTCACACAGCGCGAGGCCGCGGCCCCCTCGCCCCGTCCACGGCCACAGGGACCTAATGGCGGGTCAGGACACGGCGCCCCGCTCCCGCCAGGACGCCCCGTGACGCCGGCTGGCACCACTGCCCATCCTTCCTGGCATCGGGCTGGTTCCACTTCCTCCCCATCCCCAGGAGGAAGCGGAGCGGCCGCCCGCAGCCCCGGCGCCCTGGGGGCTTCTGGGGCGACCGCACCCCGCCAGGGGCCCCCCGAGAGCCCGAGAGGTCGCTCAGCCGCCCGGGCCTCAGGACGCGGCGGCCGCAGGACCCTGGTGCTGTCAACCACGGGTTAGAGGCAGCCCGCCCCCGACGGCGGAATCCGTGTTCTGGGTGGCAGCCGGGGCTTATGTCATTTTTGGGGGGTTACTGGGGAGGGAACCCAGGGGCATTCGACCTCCGAGCTACACCCCCAGCCCTATTTTTTATTCTTTATTTTGAAACCGGGTCTCGCTGAGTTGCCGAGGGCCTCGCCAAGTAGCCGAGGCTGTCCGCGAACCGCGATCCTCGGGTCTCAGCCTCCCGAGTGCTGGGATTACTTATTGTTATATTTGCAATTAAGCGAAAGAGAGAAAAAAAAATCAGAGCTCTCCAACAAAATACAGAATAGTAGCCGGGAGGGACTTGCTCTCTGCCTTTTTTTGTGTGGGGGGGCAAAATCCGAGCGATTAAGGGCACTGGGAGGCCAGAGGTGGTGTCATGTGACTGTCATCCCAGGACTTGGGAGGCTGAGACAGGGGGATGGCAGGTTTGAGGCCAGCCTCAGCTACTTAGCGAGGCCCTCCACAACCTAGTGAGACCCTGTTTCGAAATAAAGAATAAAAAATAGGGCTGGGGGTGGAGCTCGGAGGTCAAATGCCCCTGGGTTCCATCCCCAGTACCACAAAATATAAACAAATAAGTAAGTTGTCAAGGCTAACCTCAAACCTGTAGTCTTCTTCCTCTTTTAGCCTCCTGACTACTGGGATTACAGGTGTATGACGTTGCACTCCATTATTTCATGAAAAAAAAATATATATATATATATATTGATGGAACCCAGGGCGTTCTACCTCCGAGCTACACCCCCAGCCCGAGTTTTTAATCTTTTTTTTTTTTTTTTTTTTGGTGGTACTGGGGTTCCTGGAAGCCCTTCTACCTCCGGGCTGCACTCCCAGACCTAATTTTTTAATATATTTTTTTATTTGGAAACAGGGTCTCTTAAGCCAGCGCGGCTGGCTTCGAACCTGCGCGATCCTCCTGTCTCCGCCTCCCAAGCGCGGGGATGACAAGCGTGCGCCGCCACGCCCGGCCCTTTTTTTTTTTATTTTGAAACAGGGTCTCACTGAGTTGCCGAGGGCCTCGCTAAGCAGCTGAGGCCGGCCGCGAACCGCGATCCTCCGGTCTCGGCCTCCCACGTCCCGTGTTTTGAACCTGCGCCTCCCCCGTCTCGGCCTCCCAAGTCCTGGGAGGGCAGGCGTGCGCCACCGTCCCCGGCCCAGGCCTCCTTTACGGCGTGAAACAACCCGCGGGTAAACTGAGGCTCAGAGAGCGGGTGGGGGGGGGGCTGTGCCCGGACCCGCCACGAGGCCCTCACTTGCGCCTCTGCTCCGAGACAGCAGCCCGGGGGGCGATGGCGGTGCCCGGCCGCCGTCCTCGCCCCTGCGGCCTCCCCACCTCCAATCCCGGTTCCTCTTTCTGGGCTCCAGCCGGGCCACCCCTTCCGCTTTCGCTCCCCTTCCTCTTCCTCCGGCAGCAGCCCCGTCCCTGATCCCGGGGAGACCGGGCGCCATCCCCACTTCCCGTCCCGGCGCCCAGGGCCCCCGCAGAGCAGGCGGGGTTCGCAGATGAGGAAGCCGAGGCCGCCGGCCTCCTGCCCTGCACACCCGGCCTCCGGCCCACTCCGCGGAGGCCGTGGGGGCTTTGCAAGGGTCCCGGGTCCCCGCCACAGCCGGGGCGCGTCACCGCTGCCTGGGGTGTACCCCGGGCGCTGCGGGGTCTGTCTTCCCAGCCCAGGCCCCCCCACCCTGTCCCCTAAAGTGACTTCCCGCCGCAGAAACCCCGTTAGCGGCGGGGCCATTCGACCTCCGAGCCACACCCCCTGCCCTATTTTTTATTCTTTATTTTGAAACCGGGTCTCACTGAGGTGCCGAGGGCCTCACTGAGCAGCTGAGGCCGGCCGCGAACCGCGATCCTCCGGTCTCAGCCTCCCAAGCGCAGGCACGCGCCCCCCGCCGGCTGTGATGTCGGGGTGCGGGGCTGTGGTCTTGCAGATCCACTCACGGCACAAGTGCCTCTGGCCGCCCGCCGCGTGCAGGGCTGCGGGGCTCTGGGGGCACGATGGCGCTCAGCACGCCTGGCCGCTGCTCCCGTGGGCTCTGGACGGCCCGGCCCGGAG
Organism: Muscardinus avellanarius; assembly: GCF_963383645.1. Taxonomy (NCBI): domain Eukaryota; kingdom Metazoa; phylum Chordata; class Mammalia; order Rodentia; family Gliridae; genus Muscardinus; species Muscardinus avellanarius. Next base: position 4,255,063 of record NC_137802.1, on the reverse strand, counting down.
AACGGCACATCTGAGCGGCCGCCATGTCTGGGGCAGGGGCATCGTTCGCAGCCTGGGAGTAAACATGGCAGCCCGCCCTCCCTCTCTCCCTCTCTCCCTTCCTATGATTTATTAAAGCCTGGTCCACCCCAGACAAACCCTGAGGTTCTGAGAGCAAGGCCGCCATTTGCAAAACCAGCCCATAAATAAATAGAGACGGTAAAGCCGGGCGTGGGGGCGCAGGCTTACAATCCCAGTACTCGGAGGCTGAGACCGGAGGATCGCGGTTCGCGGCCGGCCTCGGCTACTTAGCGAGGCCCTCGGCAACTCAGTGAGGCCCGGCTTCAAAATAAAGAATAAAAAATAGGGCTGGGGCTGTAGCTCGGAGGTCGAATGCCCCTGGGTTCCATCCCCAGACCCACTAAATAAATAAATAAATAAATAAATAAATAAATAAATAAACAATAGGGTTCGGGGTTACTTAGGGAGGTCCTCTGCAACTCAGTGAGACTTTGTTTCAAAATTAAAATAAAATAGGGCTGGGGGTGTCGCTCGGAGGTAGAATGCCCCGGCGCTCCATCCCCAGTACCAAAAAAAAAAAAAATTTCCTAAGCTCAGAAATGAAAGGCCCTGGTCTCTGTAGCAAAAAGCCACGTTTTATTGTAAATTTTTCTGGTTCTTTTGTTTGCCGGGGAGTGGGGGAAGTGGTTAAGATGCAGGTAGATCTTTAGAAACTTTTAGAGTGTAAGAGAACAAACAACCTTACAGAAAGAGATTAAATTTTTTTTTTTTTTTTTTTTTTTTTTTGCGGTTCCGTGGAATGAACCCAGGGGCATTCTACCTCCAAGCTCCACCCCCAGCCCTATTTTTTATTCTTTATTTTGAAACAGGGTCCCACTGAGGTGCCCAGGGCCTCACTAAGTAGCTGAGGCTGTCCTCGAACCTGCGATCCTCCTGTCTCAGCCTCCCAAGTACTAAAATTACAAGTGTGAGCTCAGCTTAAAAAAAATTTTTAAGCCTAATATATGCATCCCTTACTAGACGTGCTTAAAAGCCATATCTTATTTTAATCAAGGGTCAATAAAAGGTGAGTGAGGTGGCCGGGCGTGGTGGCGCATGCTCGTCATCCTAGCATTCGGGAGGCCGAGACCGGAGGATCGCGGTTTGCGGCCGGCCTCAGCTACTTAGCGAGGCCCTCGGCACCTCAGCGAGACCCGGTTTCAAAATAAAGAATAAAAAATTGGGCAGGGGGTGTAGCTCGGAGGTCGAATGCCCCTGGGCTCCATCCCCAGACCTGCAAAAAAAAAGAAAAAAAAAGTTGAGTGAGGGCTTTTTAACAATTTAAAATCAATAGGGACATGGGTTCTTAAACTCTGTTGTGGATTATTCGAATTAGGACCTTGAATGATCGGATATGACATTATTTGTTGACAGACAGGAGCTCCATCACTTCTAGATATTATTCTAAGCCGCATATAACGGAGTATAAATAATATTTTTGCGGGTCTGGGGATGGAACCCAGGGGCATTCTCCCTCCGAGCTGCACCCCCGGCCCTATTTGTTATTCTTTATTTTGAAACCGGGTCTCGCTGAGGTGCCGAGGGCCTCGCTAAGTAGCTGAGGCTGTCCGCGAACCGCGATCCTCCGGCCTCGGCCTCCTGCAAGGAAGGGGCACAGCGGGTATAAGTCACTTTCAGAAGCACGGTTAGGAGGCAGTTCAGCAGGCCGGGAGGAAGGGCGTCTGGCTTTTCCTCGGTCTCCCCGCAGCTGGCTAAGACGGGGTCGGAGGCTGAGCGGGAGCCCAGGGCCGCTCCGTCTGAGAAGCCTCCTGGAAACCACGGGCGACTTCTGCGTTTCCAGCAGGTGTTGGACGGAGCGAGGTGCCCGTGTGGCTTACTGGAAACTGCTGTTTCACTGCGGCCCGGGAGTGGCTTATTTTCCTATTTTTTAAAATATTTATTTATTTATTTGTTTGTTTGTTTGTTTTTTGGTGGTACTGGGGTTCCTGGAAGCCCTTCTACCTCCGGGCTACACTCCCAGACCTATTTTTACATTTTTATTTGGAAACAGGGTCTCCTAAGCCAGCGCGCGGGGCTGGCTTCGAACCTGCGCGATCCTCCTGTCTCCGCCTCCCGAGCGCGGGGATGACCAGCGTGCGCCACCACGCCCGGCATAATTCTTTATTTTGAAACCGGGTCTCACTGAGTTGCCGAGGGCCTCGCTAAGCAGCCGAGGCTGGCCGCGAACCGCGATCCTCCCGTCTCGGCCTCCCGAGCGCTGGGATGACCAGCGTGCGCCGCCACGCCCGGCTGTTTCCCTACTTTTTGAGAGTGGATTCGAGCTTGCAATCCCTGCGGGGACAGGAGGATCACGCTGGCCAGGTCGGGTCCCGCCCGGGCGGCAGGTTGAGGGGCCCCCGCAGCAGACCACTGGCGGCCCTGGAGCGCATCCGGGTGTCACGGGGAGACGAGGCCGGGCTGGGCTGACCCGCGCGCGCCCCCAGGGCCCGGCGAGAGCGGGAAGAGCACGTTCATCAAGCAGATGCGGATCATCCACGGCGCCGGCTTCTCGGAGGAGGACCGCAGGGGCTTCCGGCCGCTCATCTACCAGAACGTCCTGGTGTCCATGCAGGCCCTGGTGGAGGCCATGGCGCGCCTGCACATCCCCTTCAGCAGGCCCGACAGCGAGGTGAGCCGGGGCCCCTCGACGCCAGGCCTGGGCCCGAGCCGCCGCGCTGGGCTGTGAATCTCTGACAGCCGGACAGAGGTGCTGCCCGGAGCGGCGTCCGGAGACACCTCCCGCCCCAGAGGTGACCACACTTTGCGCCCCGTGTGGCCCGAGGACTTCAGAAGAGGGGCTGGGAGCCGGGGGTGGCGGTGCGGCGGCGACCCGGCACTCGGGAGGCTGAGACGGGAGGCTCGCGGTTGGAGGCCAGCCTCAGCTACTCAGTGAGGCCCTCCACAACTCGGTGAGACCCTGCTTCCAAATAAAGAATGAAAAATAGGGCAGGGGGTGTCGCTCGGAGGTCGAATGCCCCTGGGTTCCATCCCCAGATCCGCAAAAAATAAATAAAATAGGTCTGGGAGTATAGCCCAGAGGTGGCAAGCCCCTGGTTTCCACCCAGGCAGGCACCACAAAAATAAATAAATAATAATAAATAAATAAAGTTGGGGGTAGAAGTTGTGGTGGGCGGCATCTCGGGCTCCGCGGGGTCTCTGACCTGCAGGGAGCCCGGCCAGGGCAATGACCCTGTCTATAAAATGGGGACAAGCAGGGTGGCTTGACTTGAAGGAGCCAGCGGCTTATTTCTCCCGTCTCCTCCTCCTCCGGTGACGCCGGCGCGCCCTCCCCTTGCTGTGGCAGGACGCAGACACCTCCAGGCCTTGCGTAGTCAGGAATGGCACCTGCAGGGGCCCAGAGGGAGCACGGAGCTGCAGGAGGGACACTGGCGCTGGGGTTCTGAAGGGTGAATAGGAGTTCAAGGGTTCCGACTCTCAACAGGCTGCCTTTCCCCCTGCGGGTCTGTATTTATAGACAGGGGGCCAGTCAGGGGTGGGGCGTGTTCTGGGGGAGAAAGCAAGACAGAAGGAGGGAGGGCGGAGGCCTGAGGGCGCGCGGAGGTGCCCCACGGCCCGCCGGTCGCCCCCCAGCACCACGCGAGCCTGGTCACGAGCTGCGACCCCTACAAAGTGACCGCCTTCGAGGAGCGCCTCGCCGTGGCGGTGCAGAGCCTGTGGCTGGACGCGGGCATCCGGGCCTGCTACGAGCGTCGGCGCGAGTTCCACCTGCTGGATTCGGCCGTGTAGTGAGTCGGGGCGGGGGGTCCCCAGCGCAGACCGGACGCTCCGGGGCGACCCCGATCCCAGTGTCCCGTGGGTACCTCGCCTGCAGGGCCCGGTGAGCCCACGGCTCCCGGGGGTTCTTGGGGGCCACTTGCCACCCCCGGGGGTCCCTCCTCGGGGGCTCGTCCTCCCGCGCCCCGCGTGGAGTCTGAGCGGCGGGGCGGCTGGCCGCCGAGCCCGGCCTCAGGCCCCTGTCCCCGCAGCTACCTGTCCCAGCTGGAGCGCATCGCCCAGGACGGCTACGTGCCCAGCGCCCAGGACGTGCTGCGCAGCCGCATGCCCACCACCGGCATCAACGAGTACTGCTTCTCGGTGCAGAAGACCAAGCTGCGGTGAGCGCCCGGCCGCCGCCCGAGGTCGGCGAGGGGCGGGGAGGAGTGTCCTGGTCCCGGTCTCTGAGGGGCTGCCCGGCCGGAGGACGCAGAGCTGGGCAGAGATGCCCCCGGCTCCCCGCAGACGGGGGGCCGCGAGAACGAGGCGCCGGAGCCCTAGGAGAAGATGCCGCGGGGTGGAGCTGCAGGCGGCACGCTGGCCGCGGGGGGCCGCGGAGTTGGGGACGCGGTGGAGAGATTGGATGCAAAGCGGGGCCTCTGGGAAGGGACCGGTGACCCGGCCAGGTCAGCCCGGGTCGGGCGCAGAGCGAGGGCCTGTGATGGCGAAAGTCCAGGGGGGGTTCAGGGGAAACAGCGGGGCGTGGGGCGCGCGCCCGGAAGGCCGCCACTGGATTGGCTGAGACAGGAGGATCGCGGTTTGCGGCCAGGCTCGGCTACTCACCGAGGCTTCTGTACTCAGAGACCCTGTTAACAAAAAGGCATCCGGGATGGATGGACGGATGGACGGACGGATGGATAGATGGATGGATGGATGGATGGATGGATGGATGGATGGATGGACGGACGGATGGATAGATAGATGGGTGGATGGATGGATGGATGGACGGGTGGATGGACGGATGGATGGATGGATGGACGGACGGACGGACGGGTGGATGGACGGATGGATGGACAGACGGACGGACGGACAGACGGACGGACAGACGGGTGGGTGTGTGGATGGTTGGATGGACGGACGGATGGACGGACGGGTGGATGGACGGATGGACGGACGGATGGATGGATGGATGGACGGACGGATGGACACATGGGTGGATGGGTGGGTGAATGGGTGGAAGGTAAATGGGTGGGTGGTAGATAGACAAATGGGTGGGTGGTAGTTTACTGGCAGGGTGGTGGGTGGGTGGTGGGTGGGCGACTGGGCGGTGGTAGGTGGTTGGTGGGTACCTGTTTTGCAGCGAGGGGCATTGGGAAGCCCCCGGGGGGCCTGGGCTGCATGTGGGGAGACTCGAGAATGTTCTTGGGCGCAGGAGACCAGCTGACGAGTGGGACCTGGGCTGAGAGGAGACCGAGCCTCCGCGGGGGGAGGCGACACCCCAGCCCCACGTCGCCGGCCCCTCGCCTGTCTCCACGACCCCTTTCAACCACTTCCCCCACCGTGCTCTGGAAAAGCGGGTTTACAAGACCCACAGGTGCACAGGAGGGGTCGGTGCCGGGAGCCAGGGCACCCCGGGCCTGTGCCGGGGCCCGAGCACCGTGTGGCCGGGCTCAGCCTCCCCTCTCCTCCAGCGGGAGGCCCTCGGCTCCTCGGGCCCCTGGCCGCCTGTCCACAGCCGGCACCGCGGCATTTCCTGCGTGACGCTGCGGCCCGGGGAAATGACTTTCAGATGGCTATCAGCGACCCACTTTCTGGGGCCAGAACAGGAAAGGGGGGAGGGCCGGGCTTTTGTTGCGGTGTTTGCGGGCGGAGGCCAAGCCCTCCCGGGCCAGCGTCTGCTCTGGGGACAGCTCTGACCCTTGTGTGGCCAGCCGGAACCTGGCAGCCCTGTTCTGTCGGCGGGGACACCTGGCTTCTGGGGATGGGTGGCCATCTTCCCCCGTGTGTCTCCCCGCCAGAACCAGGCAAACCCTTGATCTCTCTGCGGGTGGGAGGGACAGGCGACACCGGCCACGGGGTTGGAGAAGTCCCTTCTGCCCCCCGGGGCTCATTCTTGTCCCCTGTAGGCCCAGCACGAGCCGGGGCCAGGGGCCGGGGGTTGCGGCAGCACGTTCCGCAGCTCCCGTGGTGGTTGGACTTTTCCCTGACCTGCGGGGCTGGGGGGGTGCGCGGCAGGGTCCCCGTTAGACCAGGGCTCTGACGGCAGCGGCCCGGTGTCCCGTAGGATCGTGGACGTCGGCGGCCAGAAATCAGAGCGTAAGAAGTGGATCCATTGCTTTGAGAACGTGATCGCCCTCATCTACCTGGCCTCGCTCAGCGAGTACGACCAGCGCCTCGAGGAGAACAACCAGGAGGTGAGGCCGGCGCGCCCGCACCCACACCGCAACCGCCTGCCAGCCTCCGCCACCCTCCATCTACCATCAGCCACCTCCGTTCACCATCTGTCACCCATCCATCTATCGACCCATCCACCCACCCATCCGTCCATCCATCCATCCATCTACCCACCCATCTGTCCATCTATCCATCCATCCACCCACCCACCCATCTATCCATCCATCCACCCATCCATCTACCCACCCATCCGTCCATCTATCCGTCCATCCAGCCAGCCACCATCCATTCATTTATCCATCCATCCATCCATCCACCCACCCATCCATCCACCTACCCACCCATCTGTCCATCTATCCATCCATCCACCCATCCATCCATCTACCCACCCATCCATCCATCCACCCATCCATCTACCCACCCATCCGTCCATCTATCCGTCCATCCACCCATCCATCTACCCACCCATCCGTCCATCTATCCGTCCATCCATCCATCCACCCACTCATCTGTCCATCTATCCGTCCATCCATCCACCCATCCACTCGTCCATCTATCCACCCATCCATTCGTTTATCCATCCGTCCATCCATCCATCCATCCATCCACCCGTCCGTCCGTCCATCTGTCCATCCATCCATCCATCTATCCACCCGTCCATCCACCCGTCCATCCATCCATCCATCCATCCATCCATCCATCCATCCATCCATCCACCCGTCTGTCCATCCGTCCGTCCGTCCATCCATCAACCCACCTTCTTTTTCTTCTCCCCGGGGACCCAGGGACCCTTATCCTAGCAGACAGGATGGCATCCTTGCGCCTGGGCGTCGCCGTGTGCGCCCGGAGTGGCTCTGACCTTGACCCTCCGCCCTTCAAGGCGACACTGACCCAAACACGCTGTGTGGCCGGCCCCCAGGCTTGCACGCAGGCACACGCGGAAACCCCTGCCCCTGCTGGCCACTCCGAAGAACTCCGGGGCTGCCGCCAACCCCACGCGCACTCAGCCTCGGGCGGGCGTCTTCAGATCCCTAGATACAGCACGCCCAGCCCCGCAGGTCAGGCCAAACCGAGACTCCTTCCCCTGCACAGCCACGAGAACAGCGGCCGGACAGTCCATCTCCAGCAGGGCAGGCCCGTCAGCAGCCAGGCCGGGCCACACCCGTGAGCGGGAACCTCCCCTTAAGTGTCCGGTGGCGCGCTGGTCATCCCAGCCTCTGGGAGGCTGAGACCGGAGGATCTCGGTTCACAGACGGCCTCAGCCACTAGTGAGGCCCTTTGCAACCCTGTTTCAAAATAAAGAATAAAAAATAGGGCAGGGGGTGTAGCTCGGAGGTCAAATGCCCCTGGGTTCCATCCCCAGACCTGCAAAAAAAAAAAAAAAAAAAGCATTGGGGGTATAGCTTGGAGGTAGAAACCCTCTGGATTCAGTCCCTAGTTATGCTGGGAGTAGTGATGTACGCTTGTAATCCCCGTGCTTAGGAGCCTGAAACAGGAGGATCGCAGGTTCGAGGCCAGCCTCAGCTACTTAGTGAGGCCCTACACAAACTTAATGAGATCCTGTTTCAAAATAATGAATACAAAAATAGGGCCGGGGGTGTAGCTCGGAGGTAGAATGCCCCTGGGTTCCAGCCCCAATACTGCAAAAAAAAAAAAAAAAATAGGGCTGGGGGTGCACCTCAGAGGTAGAAGGTCCCTGGGTTCAATTCCTAGCACCACCAAAACAAAACACAGTCCCCAGCCACACACCCGCGTGCACACACGCCCGGGAAGCCGGCCAGACCAAGCGCAGAACAGCCCTGGTCACCCGGCGGTGGGCGACAGGTGTCCGCAGCCCCACCTGCGGCCTCCTGGCCCCGCCACACCCGCTCTCCCCCACCAGAACCGCATGGAGGAGAGCCTGGCCCTGTTCGGCACCATCCTGGAACTCCCCTGGTTCAAGAACACCTCCGTCATCCTCTTCCTCAACAAGACCGACATCCTGGAGGAGAAGATCCCCACCTCCCACCTGGCCACCTACTTCCCCAGTTTCCAGGGTGAGTGATTCCGGAGCGTTCTGGACCCTTTCCTCGCCAAAGCAGCGAGGGACAGACACACAGACAGACAGACCTCAGTTTCCCCCCTGGAGCTCTGGAGGCCAGAATTTCAAGGCCAAGGTGGGCAGGGCTGAGGCCGTCCGCAGCGTCCAGCGGTGGCCGGGGATCCTGGTGTTCCTGGCTTATAGAAGGGTCACCCCAAGCCGGGCACGGTGGCGCACGCTCGTCATCCCAGTACTTGGGAGGCTGAGACAGGAGGATCGCAGGTTCGTGGCCAGCCTCAGCTACTTAGTGAGGCCCTCAGCAACTTAGTGAGACCCTGTTTCAAAATAAAAACTTAAAAATAGGGCTGGGAGTGTAGCTTGAAGGTAGACTGCTCAAAAAAAAAAAAAAAAAAAAAGAAAAAAGAATAAAATAGGGTTGGGAGGGGGTAGCTCGGAGATAGAGTGTCCCTAGTTTCAATCCCCAGAACCAAAAAATTTAAAAAAAATGTATTTGGCCGGGCATGATGGCACCTGCCTGTAATCCCAGTACTTGGGAGGCTGAGACAGGAGGATTACAGGTTCGAGGACAGCCTCAGCAAGTTAGTGAGAGTCTCTTCGACCTAGCGAGAATGTGTTTCAAAATAAAGAAAAAAATAAAATAGGGCTGGGGATGTAGCTTAGAGGTAGAATGTCCCTGGGTTCAATCCCCGGTATCACAAAAAGAAAAAGAAAAAAACAAAGGGGGTGGGGAAGACTATGGGATCAGCTCAGAGATAGAAGACTCCTGGGTTCAATCCCCAGGACTACAGAAATCTTTTTTAAAAAGGGATCTGGGGAGCGTTGAGCTGGGTAAGTCTGATCCATGTGGTATCTGGGTGTGGCTGGTATTGGAGATTCACTTCCAAGATGTCATCTTCCCCCGTGGATGGACGGCTGGGACTCTCCCGCTCTGCCTCCTCCTTCCCTTCCTCCCCCTTTCTTTTCTTTTCTTTTCTTTTCTTTTCTTTTCTTTTCTTTTCTTTTTTCTTTGTGGTACTGGGGATGGAACCCAGGGGCCTTCTACCTCTGGGCTACACTCCCAGACCTACTTTATATTTTATTTGGAAACAGTCCCACTAAGTAGCTGAGGCTGGGTCAGACCTGCGTGGTCCTCCTGTCTCCGCCTCCCGAGTGCTGGGATGACGAGCCCGCGCCGCCATGCCGGCTCTGCGCTCTCCCGAGGTCTGTCCCCGCAGCTCCAGGCGCCCGACCTCCCAGCCCCCGGCCCAGCTCAGAGGGAAGGCCTCCCTGTCACCCCAGTACTTCAGAGGCCCACGGGAGGATGGCAGTTTGGAGGCCGTCCTTCCGTAACAACTCAGCAAGGGCCCGTTTCAAAATAAGAAGTGCCAGGCGCTTGGGAGGCGGAGACAGGAGGATGGCGCAGCTTCGAAGCCAGCCTCGCTGGCGTAAGAGACCCTGTTTCCAAATAAAAATATAAAATAGGCCTGGGAGTGTAGCCCGGGAGGTAGAAAGCCCCTGAGTTCCACCCCTGTACTACCAAAATAATAATAATAATAATAATAATAATAATAATAATAATAATAAATAAGCCGGGCGTGGTGGCACACGCTTGTCATCCCCGCGCTTAGGAGACAGAGACAGGAGGATGGCGCAGGTTCGAAGCCAGCCTTGCTGGCGTAAGAGACCCTGTTTCCAAATAAAAATATAAAATAGGTCTGGGAGTGTAGCCCGGAGGTAGAAGGGTTTCCAGGAACCCCAGTACCACCAAAAAAAAAAAAAAAAAGAAAAGAAAGAAAAAAAAGAAAGAAAGAAAGAAAAGAAATGAAAAAGAAAAAAAGGACTAGGGCTGGGGGTGTAGCTTGGAGGTAGAATGCCCCTGGGTTCCATCCTCAGTACCTCAAATAAACAAACAAATAAACAAATAAATAAATAAATAGTAAAATAAGCTAGGAATGTAGCTTAGAGGTAGAATGCCCCTCCCTGAGTTCATTGCTCAGTACCAAAACAAACAAACAAACAAACAAACAAAAAAACCGCTGGACATGGTGGCGCACGCTCGTATTCCCAGTACTTGGGAGGCTGAGACAGGAGGATCGCAGGTTCAAGGACAGCCTCAGCAAGTAGTGAGACTTTCATCAACCTAGTAAGACTCTGTTTCCAAATTAAATAAAATAGGGCTGGGGGTGGGTGGGTGTACGGGGTGGGGGTGTAGAATGCCTCTGGGTTTAATTCCTTGTACCAAAAGAAAAGGCCAACTGAAAAGAAGGTCGGTCTAAGTTCTACCCAAAGTCCCAGAGCCGAGGCTCATTGGCCCGTTTCGGGTCACATGACTGGTGTCCGCCAATTTCTCCTGTTCTGATTGGCTGGGCGCGGGCCATGTGACTAGCGATGGTTATAAAGATAGCGCCAAGCCCTTATTAAAGGTGGGAGGAGCGGCGGGGGGCCCTCCATCCCGCCCAGGCTCTGGGGAAGGGTCCTCGGGGCCCCTCGAGTTCCGAGAAGGAGGCCCCGACGCCCCTCGCCCGCTCGCCCCGCAGGCCCCAAGCAGGACGCCGAGGCGGCCAAGGGCTTCATCCTGGACATGTACACGCGCGTGTACGCGGGCTGCGCCGACGGCCGGCGGGGCCCGCGCTCCCGCCGCCTCTTCAGCCACTACACCTGCGCCACCGACACGCAGAACATCCGCACGGTCTTCAAGGACGTGCGGGACTCGGTGCTCGCCCGCTACCTGGACGAGATCAACCTGCTGTGACCCGGGGCCGCCCGCCCCTGCACGCGCCTGGACTCAGTTTACCTCCTCCGACCAGGGCAGGAAGCACGATGAACACTTGGGATGCCAGGGTGGAGGAAAGGGGGACCAGGGATGGGCGGATGGGGTTGCCGGGGGACCAAGGATGGACGGATGGGGTTGCCAGGGAACCAAGGATGGACGGATGGGGTTGCCGGGGGACCAAGGATGGACGGATGGGGTTGCCAGGGAACCAAGGATGGACGGATGGGGTTGCCGGGGGACCAAGGATGGACGGATGGGGTTGCCGGGGGACCAAGGATGGACGGATGGGGTTGCCGGGGGACCAAGGATGGACGGATGGGGTTGCCGGGGGACCAAGGATGGACGGATGGGGTTGCCGGGGGACCAAGGATGGACGGATGGGGTTGCCGGGGAACCAAGGATGGACGGATGGGGTTGCCGGGGGACCAAGGATGGACGGATGGGGCTGCCGGGGGACCAAGGATGGACGGATGGGGTTGCCAGGGTCCCCAGCCAGCCGAGCGGGTTCCGGCGCCCCCTGGTGGACAGTCGGCGTGCGTGCAGCAGGCCTCGGGTCCGCTGTCCCTGGAGGCCAATGTCCAGCCCCCGCTTTGCAGAAATGGAGGCCCACAGGCGTCTTCCTCCTGCATCCGGACAACCCTCTGTATTTATTCCCTTACTGTCTGCGGGGACCCCTTTTGGGGGTAGACATTAAAAAAGTGACACTCAGGAACTTTGTGGCTTCTTAGGGACCCGGGTCACCAGCCTCCTCTTCCCAACCCCAGCACATCCAGTTCCCTTCCCAGTTACGGTTGCCATAACGACCACGGAAAAAGGAAGGGAATAAGCTGTACTTCAGCCCGGCGCGGTGGTGCACGCCTGTCATCCCAGCACTCGGGAGGCGAGGCTGAGACACGAGGGTCGTAGGTTCGAGGACAGCCTCAGCGAGTTGTCAGGCACTCAGCAACCTAGAGAGACCCTGTTTCAAAAATAAAAATAAGAGTCAGGTGTGGTGGCGCACGCTTGTCATCCCAGCATTGGGAGGCTGAGACCTGAGGATCACGGTTCGCGGACAGCCTCAGCTACTTAGTGAGGCCCTTTGCAACTCAGTGAGACCCTGTATCAAAATAAAGAATAAAAAATAGGGCTGGGGGCATAGCTTGGAGGTAGAATGCCCTTGGGTTCCATCCCCAGTACCACAAAAAATAGAAAAGAAAGAAAGAAAAGAAAGAAAAAAAAAATATCAGAGCCGGGCGTGGTGGCGCACGCTTGTCATCCCAGCATTCGGGGGGCTGAGACCGGAGGATCACGGTTCGAGGACAGCCTCAGCTACTTAGCGAGGTCCTTTGAGACCTTGTTTCAAAATAAATAATAAAAAATAGGGCTAGGGGTCTGGTTCAGAGGTAGAATGCCCTGGGTTCCATTCCCCAGTACTGCAAATAAATAAATAATTAAAATAGTAAAATAGGGCTGGGGTGTCGCTCGGAGGTGGACTGCCCCTGGGTTCCATCCCCAGCACCAAACAACAGAAAAGCTCTGCGCGTCCGCCCACGTCTGTGGGCCCCGGCTCCGCCCTCTCACCTCCCTCTTCCTGGCTGGGGGGGGCACATTCGAGCTGATTCCTCCATGGCTGCTGAACCCCAAATTCCAGAGGTGCACCCCACTGGTCCGTGACCATGATGCGGGCCGTGCTGGGGCGCTCACTCAAAACACAGCCTTGCACTTTGTTTTATGTTGCTGGGATGAGTCCTGAGCTCCACCCCCAGTTCTATTTTTTAGTCTTTTTATTTATTATTATTATTATTATTATTATTATTATTATTATTATTATTTGGTGGTACTAGGGGTGGAACCCAGGGGCTTTCTACCTCCAGGCTATACTCCCAGACCTGTTTTATACTTTATTTGGAAACAGGGTCTCACTAAGTTGCCGAGAGCCTCGCTAAGTAGCTGAGGCTGGCTTCGAACCTGCGCGAACCTCCTGTCTCAGCCTCCCGAGCGCGGGGATTACCGGGTGCGCCACCACGCCCGGCTGGAGGTCATTTTTAGATCAAATAATGTGGACGGCACAGACAGCCCTTCACCAGGAGGCGGGGTGCAGGTCAGAAGGTCGCTGTGGCCTCGCATTGGCAGGGCCTGCTGTCCCACAGACGCCTGCACCTGGGGCCAGGGGCTCAGCTGGGGCCAGGTTCAGTCTGGGTTGGGGTCCAGCCAGAATCGGGGTTCAGCTTGGGAGCAGGGGTCAGTATAGGCTGGGTCTTGACCAGGGTCAGGGTCAGCACCGAGGGGTGCTTTCAGTCCTGGGCTCAGCTAGAGTCTGGGTTCATGTGGGGCCCGGGATGGAGGCTCCGTCATGAGTGACAGGTGGGGTCTGGGATGAGGGCTCAGTCATGAGTGACAGGTGGCGCCCGGGACGAGGGCTCAGTCTAGGGTAAGGGGCTGAGCCTGGGATGAGGGTCGCCCGGCCCTCAGCGTGGCTCTTGGGGTCCTGCTGGGGCTGGGTGTGCAGCAGCGGCCTCCTGGGTGGGGCGACACCCCTGCCCGGCACCTCCTCACCACATCCTGCCCACCCTCTTTCTGCTTGGTCACCTGGAGTGACAGGAGGCTGGCTCCTGGGGGGGGGGTGCCTGAGGGCACAGTAAACAGGGTGGGGGGCCTGGCCTCCCACCCCCACCCTGCCCGGCCTGGGGCACTCAGCTGTGCCCCTCACAGGACGCCTGGTGTGGCCGCCGCCCTCGGCCATGGACACCCTTCTCAGGGTGGGGGCCCCTGCAGGCTCCTGCTGGGCGGCCGCTGGGCAGGCAGGGACCCAGCCACCAGCCCGTGGGTGTCCAGCTTCAGGGGTGCGCATCCCTGTGCACAGGGTCAGGGGAGCCCCCTGCGTGGCCTCTCTTGGCCCGTGTCCAACGGAGCGGGGTGGCACGTGCCTGTAACCCCAGTATGGGGGGGGGGCTGAGACAGGAGGGTCGCAGGTGGGAGGCCACGGGACTCAGTTTCCCCTTCTACAGCAGAGCAGGGTGTGGGCTGGCTGACCCCTGGGCGGGGGCATAAAGTGGGACCATTCAGCCCTCTCAACAGGTGTCAGGAGGGGCTCTGGTGTCTATTAGGCCCCTGCGGGATGGGAGGGGCGGCAGCAGGCGTCCACCCACGCCCCACCCCAAGGCAGCCGCGGCCCCCTCCCCTCTTCTGCTTTAGAGGGACTGGCTGGCAGGGGCCGGGTGGGGTGGGGGTCAGGGCAGAGGGCGCCCCAGCCGCAGCCGCCGCCTCCTCCTAGTCCTTGTCCTCCCCCTCGTCCTCCTCCACCTCCTCCTCCTCCTCTCCCTCCTCCCGTCCTCTTCCACCTCCTCCTCCTCCTCTCCCTCCTCCCGTCCTCTTCCACCTCCTCCTCCTCCTCTCCCTCCTCCCCACCTCCTCCTCAAACCTCCTTCCCCTCCTCCTCCTCCCCTTCCCCCTTCTCCTCCAGGTCTCCCTCCTCCCCTCCTCTCCCCCTCCTCCACATCTCCCTCCTCCACCCCCTCCTCCCCCTCCTCCCCCTTCTCCTACCTCCTCCTCCCTCCCCCCTCCCCTCCTCCCATCCCCCTTCTCCTCCAGGTCTCCCTCCTCCACCACCTCCTCCCCCTCCTCCCCCTCCTCCCCCTCCCCCTCCAGGATCCCCAGCAGGACGGTTGGGAGGCCCCTCCCTGGGGCCTGGCCCCCACCCCAGGGGCACCTCACACATCACAGGAAATTTCAAACAACAGGAAACCGAGCTGGGCGGCGGCGCCCCAGCCCGCGCGGCCTCAGTCGGCCGGGGAGCCATGAACGCCTCGGGGGCCCCGTCGGTGGCGGCCCCGGCCCCGGCCCCGGAGTCCTGCTACCAGCTGGCGGCGGCGGGGCACAGCCGGCTCATCGTGCTGCACTACAACCTCTCGGGCCGGCTGGCCGGGCGCGGGGGCCCGGGCGAGGGGGCCCCGGGGGCGCTGCGCGGGCTGGCGGCGGCGGCGGGCGGCCTGGTGGTGCTGGAGAACGCGCTGGTGCTGGCGGCCATCGTGGCCCGCGCGCGCTGGTGGCGCTGGGTGCACCTGTGCCTGCTCAACCTGGCGCTGAGCGACCTGCTGGCCGGCCTGGCCTACCTGGCCAACGTGCTGCTGTCGGGGGCGCGCACCCTGCGCCTGGCCCCGGCCCACTGGTTCCTGCGCGAGGGCCTCCTGTTCTCGGCGCTGGCGGCCTCCACCTTCAGCCTGCTGTTCACGGCGGGCGAGCGCTTCGCCACCATGGTGCGGCCGGTGGCCGAGCGCGGCGCCACCAAGACGGGCCGCGTGTGCGGCCTCATCGGGCTCTGCTGGCTGCTGGCCGGGCTGCTGGGGCTGCTGCCGCTGCTGGGCTGGAACTGCGTGTGCGCCTTCCACCTCTGCTCCAGCCTGCTGCCGCTCTACTCCAAGCGCTACGTCCTCTTCTGCGTGGTCCTCTTCGCCGCCATCCTGGCCGCCATCCTGGCCCTCTACGGGGCCATCTTCAGGGTGGTGCGGGCCAACGGGCGGCAGGCCCTGCGCCCCCCGGCCCGCCGCAAGGCCCGCCGCCTGCTGCAGACGGTGCTCATGATCCTGGCGGCCTTCGTGGTGTGCTGGGGCCCGCTCTTCGGCCTGCTGCTGGCCGACGTCTTCGGCTCCAACGTCTGGGCGCAGGAGTACCTGCGGGGCATGGACTGGATCCTGGCCCTGGCCGTGCTCAACTCCGCGGTGAACCCCCTCATCTACTCCTTCCGCAGCCTGGAGGTGCGCCGCGCCGTGCTGGCCTTCCTCTGCTGCGGGTGTCTGCGGCTGGGGCTGCGGGGCCCCGGGGGCTGCCTGGCCCGCGCCGTCGAGGCCCCCTCGGGCGCGTCCACCACCGACAGCTCGCTGAGGCCCCGGGACAGCTTTCGGGGCTCCCGCTCGCTCAGCTTTCGGATGCGGGAGCCCCTGTCCAGCGTGTCCAGCGTGCGGAGCGGCTGAGGCTGCGCCCCGGGGCGCCCTCGGGACGGAGAGCCGGAGCCCGGGCCCCGGGAGCCGGGTGGTTTTCCCGCCGCAGCCCCCTGGGTCTGCTGATGCCAGGCTGGTTTCCATGGGAACCTGGGACCGGAAGGCGGCTGGGCATGGGGCGGAGCGCGCCCCCCCCACGCCAGCCGCACCGGGGACGGGGGCTCGCCAGGTCCCCCCTGGCCGCTCCTGTGCGACTCTGGGGGAGCCTTGGCCCGTCTCTGGGCGTAAGTGGGGCCCCCAGGCTGCGAGGGGCCCGGCCCTGGTGACGTCGGCGTTTACTGAGGACCGAGGGTTGCCAGCCAGCGGGGGCTACGTGTGCTGCCGTTAGGGCCACGTGTGCGTGCTTTGGGGAGACGTGGCTGTGAGTTTTGGGGTGTCTCTGTGTGTGAAGATAGAGTCATCACCTCCGTGCGTCACAGGGAAAGCAGGTAGGGACCTCCATGGCCTATTTGGTACTGGGGGTTGACTCTTAGAGGCCTCTGAGCTACACCCCGCTCTTTTCTTTTTCGGGTCAGGGATGGAACCCAGGGGCTTTCGACCTCCGAGCTACACCCCCTGCCCTATTTTTTATTCTTTATTTTGAAACAGGGCCTCACTGAGTTGCAGAGGGCCTCGCTAAGTAGCCGAGGCTGTCCTCTAATCGCGATCCTCCGGTCTCGGCCTCCCGAATGCTGGGATGACAAGCGTGGGCCCCCACGCCTGGCCCCCCATGACTTTTATACCCGTCTCTTCTGGTCTACTTCCCCTTGGGAGAAGGCACCCCGCCTCATTCCCTAGCCCCTGTCTTGCATCTTTTGGGGTCCCCCATGGAAGAAGGGCTAAAACAGAGGAAGAGGCCCTCCTGGCCGACCGGGAACCCGCCTGGCGTCTCCTTCAGGGCTCGCTGCCTCTCTCTGTACAACGGACTCATCACAGAATCCAAGGGGCCGGAGGTCGTTGGTCACTGGCCGCCAGTGCCCGCAACCAGATGGCCGGACCACCGATGGACGGACAGACAGATGGAAGACGCCCCCTGCCTCGGCTCCTGGAGTGGAGACGCCGGTCCCCACGGGCTCGCTCGCAAGCGAGGACCAGACGTTTCCACCGTAGACTGACTTTTATCCGAATTTGTTTACATTAAGTGGCACCGCGGGCTGGTGACCAACACGCGTAGCTGGTGCGGATTGTCAGCCGCGGCCCCGGAGGGGTAGAGAGCGGCTCTGTCCGTCCGTCCGTCCGTCCGTCCATCTTCTCAGCAGGAAGCCGGGGCCCCCGGCCGCCCTCCCCGTCCCCACCACATACTGGAGGGCTTGGGGCTGGGAGCTGGTTTCTCAGCCGCGCCAATGGCGCCTAGCCCCGGGCCACGTGTGGCTCTGGGCATTCATTAAAACTCAGGAAATCTAAACGTGCAGTTTCTCGGTGTATTGGCTTCCTGGAGGTACTATCACCGGGCTGGCTGCGTTAATAAAGGGCTTTTTTATTTATTTATTTATTTATTTATTTATTTATTTATTTATTTATTTTATTTTATTTTTGAGGTACTGGGGAAGGAACCCAGGGGCATTCGAACTCCGAGCTACACCCCCTGCTCTATTTTTTATTCTTTATTTTGAAACAGGGTCTCACTGAGTGGCAGAGGGCCTCGCTAAGTAGACGAGGCTGTCCGCGAACCGCGATCCTCCAGGTCTCAGCCTCCCAAATGCCGGGATGACAAGCGTGCGCCGCCACGCCCGGCCTGTTTAGCTTCATTATTATTATTATTATTATTATTATTATTACGGATCTGGGGATAGAAACCAGGGGCATTCGGCCTCTGAGCTACACCCCCAGCCCTATTTTTTATTTTTTATTTTTTGAAACCGGGTCTCACTGAGTTGCAGAGGGCCTCGCTAAATAGCCGAGGCTGTCCGCGAACCGCGATCCTCCAGGTCTCAGCCTCCCGAGTGCTGGGATGACGAGCGTGCGCCACCGCGTCCGGCTTAAAGGACGTGATTTATACAGGTGGGAAATCCAGGGGCCGGTGTGGGCGGGGGCCGGCTCCCTTTGCGACCGGGAGGGAGACCGTCCCGGTCCGCTGGCCGTCAGTTAGAGCCACCCCGCTTCACGATAGCCGCGGTCTCGTGAATTCCATCCGCAGTGACCCCGTTTTCCAAATAACACCCCATTCTGAGACCCAGCCTTTGACTTCCGCTTTACCACCGCTGCCAGGAAGCCTCCCTGGACTTCTCTTCGCTCCTTGGTCTCCTCCGGGTCACACCTCCGTGGAGTTCTGCGGGGGCCCTGGCTGCGTCTCCAGCGCCAAAGACAGGCTGTGACCTCCAGGAGGCCGGACCGTGGCGTGCCTCCTGCTGAGCCCGGGTCCTCTTCCCCTCTCCCTCCTCCTCCAGCTCCTCGAGGGGCAGAACTTCCCCAGGACGGCTCGGGGTTCATGGGGACCCCTTTGCCTGGGTCTGCAATCTGTTCGTGTTCCCCAGTTCTGCCATGGACCGCAAACCTCAATCCCCCCATATGCAACATGAGACACGGGGGAGGCCTAGGAAGACCTTTGTGCTGGGTGTGGTGACACACAACCATAACCCAGTATTCAGGAGGCTGAGACAGGAGGATAGCGACCTGGAGGCCAGCCTCAGCAACTTAGCAGGACCCTATTTCTCCTCCTCCTCCTCCTCCTCCTCCTCCTCGCGGTGCTGGGGATGGAACTCAGGAGCTTTTTACCTCTGAGCTGCACCCCCAGCCCTATTTTTTTTTTAATTTGAAACAGTGTTTTGCTACGTTGCCAAGGGTCTCCCTAAATTGCTGAGACCGGCCTTGAATCTGCAATTCTCCTGCCTCAGCCTCCCAAGTACTGGGATTGTGGGTGTGTGTTCTCTGTGGGCACAAAGGCTGCTTCTCAAGGGAGACAGAAGGGAGGCCCCGGCGCTGGAGCCTGGGACGCCAGCTGGCTGCTCAGCCAGGGCCATTGGCTTCTGGACCCTTGACCTTAGTCTCCCCTTCCCGTTCAAGGGGGTGTGTTATTGATGACACTGGGTTCTTAGGATTGGCAGATTTAGGAAAATAGCAGTATTTGATACCTCGAAATTATATTCAAATTTCTAGTAAACAACAAATAATTTGTTAGCACAAATATGCCTGAAATATGAATAAAGAGAAACACAAGTCCGTGACGAACTCCTATCACAAAATCCAGGCTGGAGACTACAAATCCCATGACCCACTGCGTCATTCATTAGCAACCGCCTGTCTTGATTTTTATATCCTTTTTTCATTCATTCGTCCCCAAATCCTACAGATCACCCACCCAGGGGGTGAACAGGCGCTGCGCTTAGAGTTCTGGGGATACACAAATTCAAGAGTCAGACTAAGGTCTGGGCCTTCGTGGAGCGAAACATCTCTCTTTTCCAGGAGGAATCTTTATTCCCCGCCCCATAACCTCAGAAACTCGAAGACAACAATTCCCATGATCCTGTGCGTTTTGCTCCGCCGGACTACAATTCCCAGGAGACCTAGCGCGGACACTTCCGGTTCCCTTCCCACAGTACTTTCTTCTAGGTCAGAAGGTGACATCCGGTCCCCCGTTTTTGCCCCTAACCCCGTCGTCCCGTGCCATAGGCGGGACTTAAGTTCTACAGATAGTTTCTCAAACATCTGTATTTTCCAACTTGGAGCGTACACGTAGCGTCGGCCAAACTGCCCCCCGTAGCTTCCTTCTGGGAGAGACCCAGACTGTGCCTACGACTCCCAGGTGGCTCCGCGCGCGCGCCGGGGCGGACTACCACTCCCGAGAGGCAGCGCGCGCAAAACAGCCGTCCGCGGCGCTGCCCGCAGGACCCCGCGCGGAGACGGGCTGCCCCGCGGAGCGCCTGCAGGACCCCGGCGGCTGCCCATGCCGAGGTGAGTCCGCAGGAGCCGCGGCCGCCGTCCCGTCCTCGCCCCGTGCCCGCCGCCGCCGGCCAGGATGCTGGAGGAAGCGGGGGAGGTGCTGGAGAACGTGCTGAAGGCGTCCTGCCTGCCGCTCGGCTTCATCGTCTTCCTGCCCGCCGTGCTGCTGCTCGTGGCGCCGCCGCTGCCCGCCGCCGACGCCGCGCACGAGTTCACGGTGTACCGCATGCAGCAGTACGACCTGCAGGGCCAGCCCTACGGTGCGTGCGCGGGACCCCGGCCCGCCGGCCCCCCGGCCCCCGCCTGCTCCTCCCCCTCGGGTCCCGGCGGTCCCCGCCCCGGCCCGGACCCCGGCCCCGCCGGTCCGAGCCGCCGAGCCATTGAAGGCCTGGCCTGGAGCTCGGATTCCGGAATCTTCAGGCCCAGAGGAATGGCGAGGCCTGACCTCCTGAAGAAGCGGTGCCCTGCGCGGGCTCCTCCGCCGGGCTGCCATCGACGCGTCCAGGCCCCCCGCGCCCCCGGCGGCCCCCGGGAGCCCCTCCTCTGGACATGGAGCCAGACGGGCCCTGTGACACCCCAAAGTCGCGTCGTTTTCTTTTAGAGTAGTGGGTTGTTGTTTTTTTTCCAACCCTGGGGACCCCGGACAATGCCCGGGGACATTTTTGGTTGCTGTGACCAGAAGCTCCCGCCCGGCGTGGAGGGAGGCCAGGGTCACAGCCCAGCGCCCAGCGCCCAGGACACATGCCCCAGCGCTGCCCGGCGTCCACCGGACTGAGGGGAGCCCCTGGGGTGCCGCGGTGGTGGGAACCCCTGCCCCACGCCTCCTAGGGGTGAGCGGACGCGGCCCAGAGCTCCCCAAGTCAGGGATTTATTTTCTGTGAGCTGTCTGGCCCAGAGGAGGGTCTTTAGGGGCGCCGCCACCTGGTAGAACCGTTCGCGGCTTCGCCCGGGGCTTTGCTCTGGGATGGGGAGCTGCCGGCCACAGGTGGCAGCTTAAATGCCAAACCCAAGCAGCCACGTGTGGCCAGTGGCCGCCAAACGGGGCAGCTCGGCTCTGGGGCTTGTGAGGCTTTTCTGGAACCGTCTGTCGGCCGTCCGCACCACAAGCTCCTGCGGCTGCGGTGGCCGCCTCTAGCCCCGTGAACCTCCCCACACACCAGCCTGTCCCGGCCCCTCGGGGGAGCCGGTGCCCCTGGTGGGTATCACGCTGCCCCTCCTCGCCGCCCCAGAGACGCCCGCGCTTTCTCCCCAGCCCCACGGCATTCGCCCGCTCTTCCTGCGCCCCGTTTCTCCGCTTCCCCTCACCCCTCAGGTCCTCTGCCCTGGCCCTGGGCCCCTTCCCCGATTGATTGTCCTTTTTCCTGACTCAGGACCTCGTCCACTCCAACCTCCTTCCCGGCCTCCCCATCTCCGCTGTGAACACAAGCACCGGCATGGGGAACAGGGAGGGACCTCGGGCGCCCCCGGCCCCAGCAGCACGCCCGTCCACAGGGACTGGGTTTGGAGGGTGGACGCAGGGGCCTGTTGGGGGGCCGCCTGCCTCTGCAGAGATCTGGGGGCAGGGCACGGGTGGGGGAAGCCTGGCCCCAGCCCCTCCCCTGCCTGCCCCGGGCTCCCCGCCCCGCCCCAGCTGCTCCCCGCCAGCCCCAGCCTCGGGCTGGGCTCCTTGCCCAACTTCCTTGGGCCCAGTTGAGAAACGTGGGGCTGGGCTGTCGGGAAGGGGAAGCCCCGGGCGTGCCCAAGGCCAGTGCCAGGTACAGGAGGGGGGCCCACGCCCCCCCAGGTGGACTCTGTCCCTCCTAGGGGACAAGCCTTCTCCCCTGCAGCATGCCTGCATGTGCGCCCTGGTGCCCACAGGTTCACCCGCTCCCCGCCTGTGGCCTCGCCTGCCTCCTGAGAGGGGCAAGGTGGAGGGGCGGCCCCTTCCGAGGCCGGCTCGCAGGGTGCTCTGTGGGGAGGGCCCTGCCTGCCTCCGCCCTGCAGCGCGGCCCAGCCTTGGCGTGGCAGGGCTCGTGGACAGGTGACCCCCGGCCAGCTCCGCGCCCTCCTTCCCAGCTGCCCCTGCAGGGTCGCGGCCCCGTGGCCCGGCCCAGCTCGGGGCCTCTGGAGGCCGCAGTGTTTGAGCTTCCTTAGACCCGTCACTTGTGTCTTTTTGGCACTGACCAACTTCACATGAGAGTTAATGTTTCTGGCTTCCCGTTTGGCAGCCCAGCCAAACATGGTGGCCTGGTTGGGGGCCCTGTGCGCTCCAGGGTCCCCAGCGTGGCCAGGCCTTGGTCGGTCTCTCCAGATGGAGTCAGCTTATCCAGTGCCTGCTGGGAGGGCCATCCTGTCCCGGGGAGGGTAAGGGGAGGAGGACAGCGGGCTTCTGAGGGGCAGGGCCAGTCAGCCCCTGAAGGGAGCCTGGGAGCAGATGCCTGGCTTGAACCCTGGCGCAGCCCTCGCCACACAGGTGCAGGCATGTTCTGGGTCTCTCCCTTTTTTTTTTATTATTTTATTTTTATAATTTTCTTGGTGGTACTGGGGATGGAACCCAGGGACTTTTCTACCTCCAGGCTATACTCCCAGACCTAGTTTATGTTTTATTTGGAAACGGTCTCACTGAGTTGCTGAGAGCCTCACTAAGTAGCTGAGGCTGGCTTCGAACCTGCGCGATCCTCCTGCCTCGGCCTCCCAAGCGCGGGGATTACAAGCGTGCGCCTCCATGCCCGGCCTTGGCTGTCCTTTCCAGAGCCAGAGTTGCTGGGCTGAGCCAGCTCTAATCCCCATCACGGGGTAGCGAGCCCGACTCCCATGTTGCTGGGGAGGGACGGGGCTGTCTGAGGTCTCTCCCTATTCCCCAGGCCTCGCCGCACTCAATGCTGCCGCGTCCTCGGGACAGACACCTTCCCCTGCCGGCCGAGCACCCTCCCTCTGTCCCGAGACGCGTCTGCCGGGGCGCAGGCTCAGCGCCCTGTGCTGGAGAGAAGCCCTGCGGAGGCCCCTCCACCTGCCGGCCTGCAGGGGCCTGTGCATCGCCGACCCAGTCCCTCCTGGGGGTGACCCGCCCCCGGGGCCTTAGTGAGGCCCGGACATCTGTTGTTGGCAGGGGCGCCCCTGGCGTGGAGCGGGCAGAAGCCACCCAGGCAAGGCCCGGCTTGGTGTCTCGGTGCCCGCAGAGCCCTAATGGGGCCAACAGCGGGCCCTGGCGTCTGCTCACTTGGCGGCTGGTGTTTATGGAGAGTCAGGGCTGGCGCCGAGGTACATGACTGTAAGGCCCGGCCGGCCAGGGAGCGGCACCAGACAGAGACCCAAGGAGCCAGCGCGGTGGGCGGCGCAGGCCTTCAGGGCCCGGGGGGTTTAGCAACGTCCGGCCCACCGCCGGCTGCATAGGTGAAGTTTTATTGGCACACAGGCACACCCTTGGGTTACAGCGCCTGCACCTCAGGGTGGACCCTCAGCCACCGGCCAGGGCTGCTGGCACCTGTGCTCTGGGCGGCGGGGCTGCCGCGCGGCCTGCGGGCTCCACGTCGGCGGTGCCCGTGCAGGGACGCCGGCCGACGGCCTCTCTC
The DNA here is from genome assembly GCF_963383645.1 of Muscardinus avellanarius. Lineage (NCBI taxonomy): Eukaryota > Metazoa > Chordata > Mammalia > Rodentia > Gliridae > Muscardinus > Muscardinus avellanarius. The sequence continues at coordinate 4,231,738 of NC_137802.1, read as the reverse complement.
CCGCAGGCACACGGAACGCCGTGCTCAACACGGAGGCGCGCACCACCGACGCGGACGTGCTGAGTCGCCGCTGCGTGCTCATGCGGCTGGCGGACTTCTCCTACGAGCAGTACCAGAAAGCGCTGCGGCAGTCGGCGGGCGCCGTGGTCATCATCCTGCCGCGGGCCATGGCAGCCGTGCCCCAGGACGTGGTGCGGGTGAGGCCGCCCCTCCACCCCCGACGCCGACCCCGCCGGGGCCCAAGAAATGCTGAGCAGTGGTTGCTGGGGTTGGGGCGGAGGGGCCTGGAGCCCGGGATCCAGGGATGTGCTCGGCACCTGCAGGGCCAGGATTTCCCCCAGAGGGGCGCCCGGCTCGGTGTCCTGGCGTTTCTGTGCCCACACGCCAGCTGCTGTCTAGCGAGACTTGGGGGCGGCGTCCTGCAGGGCCCAGGACACCCGTCAGGGGACGCCTCGGCCTGGTCTCCGTGGTGGCGGGGGATCTGGCTTCAGCGCCTAGGATCTAGCGGCGCCCCGGAGGGGTCCCCATGAGGACGTTCTGCGGGCAGAGAGGGTTGTGGGGAGGGGCTTGGTCCCGTGGCGCGCCCAGCTGAGGGGTCTGCTGCCTCCAGGGACAGCCCCGGGCCTGAGCCCTGCCCGCCTGCCTCCTCCGCAGCAGTTCATGGAGATCGAGCCGGAGATGCTGGCCATGGAGACCATCGTCCCTGTGTACTTTGCCGTGGAGGACGAGGCCCTGCTGTCCATCTACGAGCAGACCCAGGCGGCCTCCGCGTCCCAGGGCTCCGCCTCTGCCGCTGAAGGTGGGCGTGGGGGGCGCGGGGCCTCATCCTGGCTGTGCCGGCGCACAGAGAGCGGGGCCGCTGGTCCAGAGGACGCAGCCCCGGCCTCCACTTCTCGTGCGGTTCGTGAGGCGGTGCCGTGTGCCGCCCTCCCTGTTCTGTGGCCGGCAAATCCCTCCTGTGGCCATCTGGCTTCAGTGACGAGGCGCGGTTGGCATCCTTGGGTGGGAGGCACCGTGCCCATCCAGTGATGGCGGGGCCCTGTCACCTGCCCCGCCAAGGGGAAAATGAGGAGCGGGCCGCGCCAATGGGACCCGGAGCGCAGCAGACGGCGGACGCCGGGCCGCGCCTGTCGTCCCGGCCGCTTCAGGGGCTGGGGCAGGAGGGCTGCGAGTTTGCGGCCAGCCTGGGCCACTTCGTGAGGCCCCCCTCAGAGTAAAACAAAAAGGGCTGGATGTCGCTCAGGGGTAGAGAACCCCCGAGTCCCCAAAATCCCCAGCGCTGAGAAAAAAGGAAATGTGGCCGTTGGGAGTTCCGTGTTGCGCGTAGCTGGCCCTGGGTCTCGGCTCCAGCCCGGACGATGGCCGCTTTCACTCGGCTTTTCTACTGAAGAGCGAGTTCTTTTTGTTTTGTTTGCTTAAATACCTGGAGGAGAAGGGGGAGGAAGATAACGTCCAGGCGGAAGGGCCGGGTGGCGCGAGGGGTGTTGGGCTGGCGCGTGCCTCAGTGGGCCCGCGGGCGCCGTGGGCTCACGCCCTGTCCCTCCTGCCCACAGTGCTGCTGCACACGGCCACCGCCAACGGCTTCCAGATGGTCACCAGCGGCGTCCAGAGCAAGGCCGTGAGCGACTGGCTCATCACCAGCGTGGAGGTGAGACCCCGCCCGCCGCCCCTGAGGAGGGGCCTGCCGGGCGCAGCAGTGAGTGAGGCGCCGGCCCGCCCGGTGCCTCAGCCCGCGCCGTGATGGCGCCATGGCGGCTGCTCCAGGAGTTCACGGTCTCTCTGCAGGGCCGGCTGACCGGGCTGGGCGGAGAGGACCTGCCCACCATTGTCATCGTGGCCCACTACGACGCCTTCGGGGTGGCCCCGGTACGTGTGCCCCCCCCATCACTCCTAGTGCCCGGGAGGCAGGTGCACGGCACGGTGACCCGTCCAGCGGGCCCGGAGTAGCCACCGTCCCCTCCGTTCCCGGTCGCTGGGCGGCAGGGGCGATTGAGATGTTGCTCTTACCCACCTCCCGCCATTTGGTGTGCGGGTCTGGGGACGGAACCCAGGGGCGTTCTACCACCGAGCTGCACCCCCTGCCCTGTTTTGTTCTTTATTTTGAATCAGGGTCTCACTGAGTTGCAAAGGGCCTAAGTAGCTGAGGCTGGCCGCGAACCACGATCCTCCCGTCTCAGCCTCCCGAATGCTGGGATGACAAGCGTGCGCCCGGCTCCATGATGATTTTTGTGTGTGTGTTTGGTACTGGGGGTGGAACCCAGAGGCTTTCTACCTCTGGGCTATACTCCCAGATCTTTTTTATATTTAATTTGGAAACAGGGTCTCACTAAGTTGCTGAGAGCCGCACTCAGAACATTCCACTGCCCCCAGGAGGCCCCGGGCCGCGAACAGCATCGCGTGCCTGTGTTCTGGCCGTTCTTGCTCTGTTGGCGACGCTGCCCTGGGGCGTGAGGCGGTGGACAGCTGGCCGTGGCGGTGCCCACCTGTCACCCGGTACTTGGGAGACTGAGCTAGGAGGGTCGCAGGTGTTTAGTGGGACCCTATGGCACAGTAAAATTTAAAAGGGCGGCCGGGCGCGGTGGCGCACGCCTGTCATCCCAGCATTCGGGAGGCTGAGACGGGAGGATCGCGGTTTGCGGCCAGCCTCAGCTACTTAGGCCCTCTGCAACTCAGTGAGAGCCTGTTTCAAATTAAAAATAATAAAAAAATAGGGCAGGGGGTGTAGCTTGGAGGTAGAATTCCCCTGGGTTCTATTCCCAGACTGGCAAAAGACAAAATAAATAAATAAATATTTAAAAATTACAAACAGGGCTAGGGTGTAGCTTGGATGTAGAATGCCCGAGTTCCATCTCTAGTGCCAAAAAAAAAGTACTGGGGTGTAGCTGAGTATCAGAACGTTCCTGGGTTCAGTTCCCGGTATTACAAAAAAAAAAAAGGTGGGGTCTCCACCTGTCCCTGTGGCAGGGCACAAGGGCGCACGAGCCCTCGGCGGGGAGTGGCGGCCTTCGGGGCCCCGCCAGGGCTCCGGAGCGCCTCCTGGCATGGGGGCCAGAGCTTTTCGCCCCCGGGCTAGTGGGGCTGAGCAGAGCAGGCTCCTGCGGCTGGTGGGGGCCGGGACTGACCGCCCCGTGTCTCTCTCGCCCCCAGTGGCTGTCGCTCGGTGCGGACTCCAACGGGAGCGGCGTCTCGGTGCTGCTGGAGCTGGCGCGCCTCTTCTCCCGGCTCTACACCTACAAGCGCACACACGCCGCGTGAGTGCCCGCCGCCGGACGCAGCCCTGGGGCGGGGCGCTGAGCGCGTCCTCCACCCGCTCCGGGCTAGAAGCTCCCCAGGGGCCGGGTCGCCTGGCTGAGACCGGGGTTAACCAGTTTGCCGTCCCATCCTCGGGCAGGGTGGCCACGGCCCCGGGTCAGCAGCACTGAGCGGTCAGGGCCGTGGCGCTTGAGATTTCTGCGGACCTTGTGCTTACAAGGGGACGGCCGCGCGCTGGCCGTCACGTGCGAATTCAGGCAGGACAGAGGGGGGCGCCCCTCCGAAGGGCCGCCTCGCCCGGCACCCGTGGTAGTGGGCTGCCAGAGGGGCGGGCGCGGCCATGCTTGCCGCCCGCTGCAGCGTCCGCAGCCGTGATGGGCAGTGGTGCGAGGCTGGGCTAGACCCCGGGGCCTGAGTCCCAGGTGCCGTGGGTGTGCTGGCGCCCTGGTATTCTTGGGGGCTGCAGAGCCCCTCTCACAGGCAGGGATTCGCATCTAGCATGGTGCGTCCTGACCTGTTAATTCCTGCGTGAGTCCACGGCGTGCCAGACCTCGAGGGGATAACGGCGGAGGACGGGCGGCGTGCGCCCGGGTGGCTGGGGCCTCGTGCTGCTGCCCTCGACGTCCCCGGGTGCTGGATCGCAGCCCAGGCGGAGGCAGCTCCTGGGCTCCTCTGTGCCCCTCGGGTCTCTGCCTCTCACGAGGATCCAGTCACCGGGTTTAGGGCCCGGCTTGCCAGGGACGACGTTAGCAAGTGCCACTTCCCCTTGGAGGGCCCAGGATGGCGTGGGTGCTGGGGACCATGTACCCAGCTGTGGCCGGCGTGGGGCCTGCACATCTCGGCCTCCCCGGGAGAGCGCCAGGCTGCTGGGCCGCGGGGCGTGTGGGGGTGTGGAGTCCATCCTGCGTCGGGATGCGGAGCTGGGCCCCTGGTTGCCATGGGGACAGGCCCTGTCTGTCCTGGCCTATGGCCCCCGTGTCTGTAGACGCTGCAGCGTCTGAGATGTGGGGCCCTCGGGCCTGGGGGCTCCCAGTCGGGGATGGCGGGGCCCAGGGACACTGCTGAGCGCCCTGCAGTGCCCGGGTCAGCCCATCTGGGAAAGGCCCAGCCACTGCCCAGCCCCGGGAGCTGATGCCCTGCACCCGGCGTCACGGTCAACGCCGCCTCCCGTCCCCAGGTACAACCTGCTGTTCTTCGCTTCTGGAGGAGGCAAGTTCAACTACCAGGGCACCAAGCGCTGGCTGGAGGACAACCTGGACCACACAGGTGAGCGGCGGGCGGGCGGGCTGGGGTCAGGCGGCGCCCGCAGCCCACCCACCGCCCCCGCCCGCCCCCTGCAGACTCCAGCCTGCTGCAGGACAACGTGGCCTTCGTGCTGTGCCTGGACACCGTGGGCCGGGGCCGCAGCCTGCACCTGCATGTGTCCAAGCCGCCGCGGGAGGGGACGCCGCAGCACGCCTTCCTGCGGGAGCTGGAGACGGTGGGTGCCGGCCGGGTGGCCCCGCGCCCCGCCCGCTCACCCGCCCGAGGCTGCCCGCCTGACCCCGCCTCGCACTCAGGTGGCCGCCCACCAGTTCCCCGAGGTCCGCTTCTCCATGGTCCACAAGAAGATCAACCTGGCGGACGACGTGCTGGCCTGGGAGCACGAGCGCTTCGCTATCCGCCGGCTGCCTGCCTTCACCCTGTCGCACCTGGAGAGCCACCGCGACGGCCAGCGCAGCAGTATCATGGATGTGCGGTGAGCGTGGCGAGGCGCGGGCGGGAGCGGCCGGGGTCCAGGCCAGGCTCCGGCCTCCAAGCCCTCGGCCAAGTGCAGCCAGATGGCCGCTGCTCTGGAGCGCCCTGCGCCCCGGTGCGGAGTGGGCACTGTCCTGACCGCAGCCGCTGGGCGGTGGCCACGGTTGGAGCTGTCCTCTGCCCCTCCACCGCCCCTGACGGTCAGCAAACCCTGCAGCGTGGCCAGGTAGGGCCTGACGCTTGCGCAGGGCGGCGGGTGCCTGCTGTTGGGTGTCAGCTCCTCCCGGGCCTTGGGGAGAAGCCTTGGTGCTGGGCACTTCGACGGCCCCGTGGGGTCTCCACTTCCACCCGTCCTGCAGCCAGGGCCCCGCAGCGCTGGCTCGACTCCCGGGGGGCCGCCCCGTCGCTGCTCACGGGGCACAAGGGGCAGAGGTCAAGGTGATGTCCCAGGCACCAGGCCACAGTGGCCGTGCGGCCTCCCGGCACCCATGGCTCGTCCCGGGCAGGGCCCCGCCCATCACAGCTGGACCCATGACTCCCGAGCCGCCCGCCTCCGCAGCCTGGCCCCCGGCTCTCAGAGACCGGTCACATGCTCCGCCCTGGTACGAGCCCTCAGCTCGTTAGCGGCCCGTAACAACGTGGCTCAGGACAGGTGCGCCCTGCCCAGCAGTGGTGCCTGCTGCCCTGTCTCCATAGCCCGCGGTGAGGCCGTCGTGGTGGGGCCATCAAGGTAGCCGCTGGCTCCTGCAGCCTGGTGCCCCTGCGGTCAGGGGCAGTGGCCCGCCACTGGCTCTGAGGGCCCGGAAGCACAGCCTTGGCCGGCTGGCCATGAGCTTAATTCCTGGGGCCGCGGGGATAGAGTGCCAGACCCAGGCCCCAAGCCGCAGGCACCTGCCCCTCTGTTTTAGCGCGAGGGCCGGGCTTCCGCAGGGCCGCGCTCCTCCACGGCGCTGGGGATCCTTCTCGCTTCTCCAGCGCCCCTTGGCTTGTGCCACGTCCCCAGCTCTGCCTCCACGGCGGGGCCGGCCCCTCTGCGTTTTGTCACGAGGGCAGTCACTGGGTTTAGGGTCCACCCTCCCAGGGGACCTCATCTGACTTGAGTCCACCCACAGCAGCCCCGCTCACCAGCAGAGCCCACCCCGAGCTCCCAAGTGGGCCTGAGTGCGGGGGACTGCGTCCGCCCCGCTGCAGAGAGGTCAGGCCAGGTCCGCCCTTTGGCACCCAGGGCGGATGCCGGGGCCACCCCGCTTTCCAGATGGGAAGGCGGGGGCCAGGCTTGGGAGGGGGAGCCTGGCAGACTCTCGGCCGCCGGCATCGGGAGAGGGAGACGTCTCCACCCCGTCGGGGCAGCCGGCCCCTCGCGCCTCCGTGATCAAAGCCCTGTCCCTGTCTCCCCAAGATCCCGGGTGGATTCAAAGACCCTGACGCGGAACACGAGGATCATCGCGGAGGCGCTGACCCGGGTCATCTACAACCTGACAGAGAAGGTGAGGCCCCCGCCGCGCCCCTGTCCCGCCCGCCCGCCCGCCGGCCTGGGCTCAGCGCCGCGGCCTCCTCTCTCCGCAGGGGACGCCCCCGGACATGCCCGTGTTCACCGAGCAGATGGTAAGGGCCGGCGGGCGGGCGGGCGGGGGGCAGCGGCTGGCGCGGCGGCCATGTGACCCGGGCCCCAGCAGGTGCAGCAGGAGCAGCTGGACTCGGTGATGGACTGGCTTACCAACCAGCCGCGGGCCGCGCAGCTGCTGAGCAAAGACAGCACATTCCTGAGCACGCTCGAGCACTTCCTGGGCCGCTACCTGAAGGACGTGCGGCAGCACCATGTCAAGGCCGACAAGCGGTGAGCCGCGGCCGGGGCCGGGGAGGCCAAGGCAGGAGGACCGCGGGTTGGAGGCCGGGCGCAGCAACGCAGCGAGGCCTTGTTTCAAGAGAAATAATGGAGCCAGGCATGGGGCACGCGCTTGTCATCCCAGCTTTCGGGAGGCTGAGGCAGGAGGATCGCGGTTCGGGGACAGCCTCAGCTACTTAGTGAGGCCCTTGGCAACTCAGTGAGACCCGGTTTCAAAATAAAGACTAAAAAGTAGGGCAGGGGGTGCAGCTCGGAGGTCGAATGCCCCTGGGTTCCGTCCCCAGGACCACAAAAAAATAAAAAGAGAAAAAAGTGGGTTGCAGGTGAACCTTGAAGGTAGAGCGCCCCTGGGTCCCGCCCCCAGCACCAAAAGTCTAAAATCCATTTTCAGCGTAAGCGTGTCCTGCAGTTTGGGACGCGCTCAGTCTCCATACACGCGTGCTCTTGTGCCCGGAGCTCCTCCCCGGCTGGCTGAGGAACGCAGGGGCGGTGACCTCCTTCTGTACGCGGGCGCGGGCGGTGACCTCCGCGGCCCAGCCCAGCCAGGCCCTCCCTGCTGCCTCTCGGGAGTCGCGGCCGGAGCGGGCGGCCTCACTCTAGGCCTCAGCGAGTAGTGAGCGTCTCTTCAACCCAGCAAGACCCTGTTTCAAGTCAAACATTAAAGTAGTGCTGGGGTGCGTGGCGCAGAGGTAGAGCCCGTGCTGTCTCCCCAGGGACCCCGAGTTCGTCTTCTACGACCAGCTCAAGCAGGTTATGAACGCGTACAGGTGAGCAGCGGGGGCCGGCACCCCGGGCTCCGGCGAGGCCCGGGCTCATGGCCGCAGCCCTCTCCTCCTCCAGGGTCAAGCCGGCCATATTTGACCTGCTCCTGGCCGTGTGCATCGGCGCCTACCTCGGGATGGCCTACACGGCGGTCCAGGTGAGCAGATGCCCGGGGCGTGGGGTCCGGCCGGAGGCGCCTCCGCGCTGACCCCGGCCGCCCCCCGCCCCCCAGCACTTCCGCCTCCTCTACAAGACGGTGCAGAGGCTGCTGGTGAAGGCCAAGACGCCGTGAGCACCCCGGACGGGCTTCCTTCCTTTGGCTTGGACGTCCACGGGGAGGGGACACCGGGACCTCGCGGGCCAGGCCGGCGCTGGCGCCCGCGCGGCTCCTCCGTGCCCGGCCCCGCGCCACGGACGCTGGCGCAGTTATTTATGTCCTCCACCCTCTCGCAGCGACCCCTCCCCAGGCGCGGGCTCCGTTGGCATCCCGCGGGGCTCACCGCCGGGGCCAGTGGCGCCCCGGCCCCACCGCCCGCCCCGCAGTCTCCTGCGCCCCCTGGTTTTCCCGGCCCCATCTGTCCCCCGGGGCACCCAAGCTTCCGGTCACTTCCCGCCTAGCTCATCCGGAAAGAGGGGGCCGTGCCCTGGGGACTAGGCCCGCCCAGGAGGGGCACGCAGGCGGGGGCCCAGGGCCGCCCCGCTGAGACCCGCAGGTGGGGTCCAGCCCCCGGGTCCCGTTGGCGGGTCCTGAACCCAGGGCAGGCGCCGTGGCTGGAGCCCCTCACCGGGGACGGGGCGCGACCTCAGGGAGACCACGGCGCGTGGATTCATCAGCAATACGCTCCGGCGGCCAGCTCCCTGGGGCCGCCTCCCGGCACCCTTCCCGAGGCCCGGGCCGCTGTCAGGAAGGCCGGCGCCCCCGCGCGGGCCTCCGAGCTGCCCCACCCCGGCCGCAGGGCCCCGCTGACCAGCCGGGCTTCAGGTGGGCCGAGGGACGCAGGCGCCTGGGCAGAAAATAAAGCCATATTGAATGTTCACCTGTGTGGTGTCTGGGGCACCGCGAGAGCCTGTGTCGGCAGTGCGTGGCGCCCGCTTTGATCCCAGGATTTGGGAGGCTGAGATGGGAGGACCAGAGGGTGGCGGCCAGCCTCCGCTACTCTCCGAGGCCCCGTGACTTAGACCCTGTTTCAAAATAAATAACGTAGGGCCGGGCGCGGTGGCGCAGGCTTGTCATCCCTGCATTCGGGAGGCTGGGACGGGAGGATCGCGGTTCGCGGGCAGCCTCAGCTAACACGCCCTTTGTAGCTCAGTGAGACCCTGTTTTAACATAAAGAATAGCCGGGCGTGGTGGCGCACGCTCGTCATCCCCGCGTTTGGGAGGCGGAGACAGGAGGATCGCGCAGGTTCGAAGCCAGCCTCAGCGACTTAGGCTCTCAGCGACTTAGACCCTGTTTCTAGATAAAGAATAAAAGATAAAGGGGGGGGTGTCGTTCACAGGTAGAATGCCCTGGGTCGCATCCCCAGTACTGAAAACGGGAAAGTAGAGCCGGGGTCAGGTCTGCAGTGTACCGCGCAGCCTGTTCCCAGCTCCGGGGCTTGGTGGGCAGCGGTGTGCGCAGCTGTCCTCCCAGCTGTGGAGGCGGAGACAGGAGGACGCAGGTTAAAGGCCCAGAAACGTTTATTTACTTATTTTTTTTCTGTACTGAGGCTGGAACCCACGGGCATTCGACCTCCGTGCTCCACCCCCAGCCCTGTTTTTTATTCTTTATTTTCAAACCGGGTCTCACTGAGTCGCAGAGGGCTCGCTAAGTAGCTGGGGCTGTCCGCGAACCGCGGTCCTCCGGCCTCAGCCTCCCGCGTGCTGGGATGACGACTGTCAGGGGTAGAACACCACTGGGTTCCGTTTTCAGCACCAAAAGAAAGGCCCGCCCGGTGAGGTTGAGGGGTGTTTAATTCTTAGAGCCACCAAAGAACCAGGAGCGGGGCGTCCCCGCGGGTCCTGGGCCGCACCCCCGGGCTGCAATCTCCTGGGACCCACCGTGGGCGTAGGGTCTGCCCCGCTCTGCGGCCATCTTGCCCTCAGGACAGCTGTGAAGCCGTGCGGCCAGGAGGCCGAGGGGACGGCGGTGGCCTCGCTCCCTGCCCTGCCCAGCGCCGGTGGGGAGATGTCGGGACACAGTGCAGACCCCACCAAAGCCCCTCGTGTTTAGAGGAAAGACCCTGCCTCCTCTTCACACATTCTTTTTGTGCAAAAAATGATTTTTTTTTTTTTATGAATTGTAACCAAGACGTTGAAGGTCGTCAGCGAGCCGAGCCGGCCAGGAGCACCATGCCGGTGCGCCATTTCTCTGCGTCTTCTAGGGCGCGCATACGTGGGACCTTACCCTGAAGACTTGGTAACAGGGCCCTTTTTTTTTTTTTTTCCCCGGGTCTGGGCATGGAACCCAGGGGCATTTGACCTCCGAGCTACACCCCCTGCCCTGTTTTTTATTCTTTATTTTGAAACGGGGTCTAAGTTGCCGAGGGCCTAAGTAGCTGAGGCTGGCCGTGAACCTGCGATCCTCCTATCTTAGCCTCCCCAGCGCTGGGGTTACGAGCGAGTGCCACCCCGCCTGGCTGAAGTGGCAGTATTTTAAGGGGTCCCCGAGTGGAATGACGCCCGTACGCTGGCCGCCACCAGGGCTCAGGGTGGTGAACGAGCGGCTAGCGTGGTGGGTGGCGCACCCCTGTAATCCCAGGTCTTGGGAGGCTGAAACGAGGATCGCAGGCTCGGGGCAGGCTCAGTGCCTTGCCGAAACTTGAGCCACCTCGGGAGTCCCTGTTTCAAAATTTAAAATAGATATATTTATATATCTGGGCGTGGTGGCGCACGCTTGTAATCCCAGCATTCGGGAGGCTGAGACGGAGGATCGCGGTTCATGGCCAGCCTCAGCTACTTAGTTCGTGGCCAGCCTCAGCTACTTAGTGAGGCCCTCTGCGACTCAGAGAGACCCGGTTTCAAAATAAAGAATAAAAAATAGGGCAAGGGGTGGAGCTCGGAGGTCGAATGCCCCTGGGTTCCATCCCCAGACCCCCACACACACACAAAAAAAAAGATTCAGTCCACTCTGCGCTCTGTGGCGTGGGCCCAGCGCTGGCCCCAGGACCCAGCGTGCAGGAGAGGTGCCGGCTGCCCCAGGCGCCCACAGGCAGGGACGGGCGGTGGACGCCATCAGTGGACAGCACATTTCCAGGCACGTGCCAGGCCGGGATGGCTCTCTGCAGGGGGAGGGTCTCGGGCACAAGGAGGGTCTCGGGCACAAGGAGGGGACTCGAGATTTGTAAAGTAGAAATCAGAGCACAGCGACTCGGGCCGCAGACAGCTCAGGCAAAGGCCCTGGGGCACGCGGGAGCTGGCGTGGAGGGACCGTCTGTCTGTGACACGGTGCCGTGAGCGGCCGCGGGAAGGAGCGGGCGCCGCGCTGGCCTCCTTTGAGTCTGGAAAGGTCACGGGCAGCCCGAGGAGCTGGCACGAACGCGAGCCGGCCGCCCGCGCCTGCACGCAGGGCGGCTTCTCCCTGGGCCTTGGGTGTCCCGTCCACCCTGGGGCCTCCCACAAGCCTGTCGCGGCTGCCCTAGACCCAGGGCGGCTCGGCCTCGCTGCTTCACTTCCTTACGGGGGATTTTTAGGTCAGTAAGAAGTGAACGGCAGTCGCTTAATGCCATTTGCTTCTCTCCAGGAAAATCGCCCTTTTTACTGTATGTATGTATGTATATATGTATTTTCGTGGTACTGAAGATGGAGCCCAGGGGCATCTACCTCCCAGCTACACCCCCAGCCCTATTTTTTATTCTTTATTTTGAAACAGGGTCTCAAAGAGCTGCGAAGGGCCTCACTAAGCAGCTGAGGCTGTCCGCGAACCGGCTGCGTTCCCAATGACTTTAACCGCCCCCTCGTCATCCGCAGGTCTGGAGAGAACTGGTCGTGGGCAGTGGGCGAGGACCTCCGGGTGCCCGGGTCCGCGGGGCTGGGCACGCGGCTCCGTCACCCATGGAGGACCAGTGGGCGCAGCGGGCGGCGGGGCACCCACCTGCCTGCGGGCTTCAGGAAGGGGCTGAGCGCGCGTCCCAGGCCCTCACGGATACCAGCCGCTTACTATCTCATCTTAATTTTGACATAATTTCAGATTTATAGAAATGTCCTAAGAACAGGACAACAAGCTCCCAACATGCTTCGCGTAATCTGCAGATGCCAACCTCTTAGCACGGTGGCTTTCTGCTCGTCTCTGTCTCTCTCGTCTGTTCTGTCTGTTTTTGCGGTGCTAGGGATGGAAGCCCGGGGCTTTTCTCCCTCCGCGCTCCACCCCTCAGCCCTATTTTATTTGTATTTTGAGACAGGGTCTCACGCGGTTGCCGAGGGGCTCACTAAGTTGCTGAGACTGGCCTCCGACCTGCGGTCCTCCTGCCTCAGCCTCCCGAGTGCCGGGTTTCCAGGCGCGGGCCACGGATGCCTCACTGGTCAGTCACCGGCGTTCACGAGCATGTGCTGGCCTGGGCAGATGGACTCGGGGGAGGCGGCCAGCACTGGCCCCATCTCTAAAGCTGTGCCCAGGGGACCCTGTGGGAGGTCTCGGGACATCTGGGTGGTCACAGCTGGGGCTGCAACCCCCAGCACCTGCAATGCCCAGAGATGACCCAGCCAGTGTCCTGAGAAATCCAGCCGAGGAGAGGGGACCTGAGCAGGTGACAAGGCCCTGGGGCAGGTTGACGGAGAGAGAGCCATCCAGAGAGCAGGGCCCAAACTGGAGCCTCCGTGCCCGGCTCCCGCAGGCCCTGCCCTCGCCGGTCTCCTTCCCGGGACATGACCAACAATGCCCAGATCTCTTGCGGCCAAGATCAATTGGAGAATCAGCCTCCTGGACTCCCAAGGCCGCCAGACGCCCAGCCCCTCGGTTCTTAGCCCTGAAGCTGATATGGCTGAGGGCCATCATGAGGCCAGAAAGTAAGCCCCAGGGATGCGCTGTGTTGAGGATGGGGATGCTGGGCTCAAGGCCGGGCGTGGGGCGCACACTTGTAGTCCCAGCATTCGGGAGGCTGAGACTGGAGGACCGCGGTTCACGGACAGCCCCAGCTACTTAGGGAGGCCTCTGCAACTCAGTGAGACCCTGTTTCAAAATAAAGAATAAAAACTAGGGCTGGAGGTGCAGCTCAGAGGTTGAATGCCCCTGGGTTTTATCCCCAGTACTGTTAAAAAACAAACAAAAAACCCCAAAAAAACCCAGGCATGGTGGCACATGCTTGTAATCCCAGCATTTGGGAGGCTGACATAGGAGGATCATGGTTTTCAGACAAGCTCAGCTACGGAGCGAGGCCCTTAGCAGCTCAATGAGACCTTTTTTCAGAAATAAAAAGACTGGGCCCGGCGTGGTGGTGCACACTTGTCATCCCAGCATCCGGGAGGCTGAGACCTGGAGGATCGCGGTTCGCGGACAGCCTCAGCTACTTAGCGAGGCCCTCTGCAACTCAGTGAGACCCTGTTTCAAAATAAAGAATAAAAAATAGGGCAGGGGGTGTAGCTCAGAGGTCGAATGCCCCTGGGTTCCATCCCCAGACCCGCAAAAATAAATAAATAAATAAATAAATAAATAAATAAAAATAAAAAGACTGAAAAATAGGGCTAGAGGTGTAGCTCAGAGATGGAACCCCTCCCCTGGTTTCCATCCCCAACACCACGCGCGCGCACACACACACACACACACACACACACACACACACTAGGGCTGGGGTGTAGCTTGCAGGTAGAAGGCTCCTGGGTTCAAGCCCCAGTAACACGCACACACACACACACGTACACACGTTGCGCTCAGGCTCCGAGCTCCTCGGCGCCCACCCCGGCGGTCAGCGTCGGCTGGGCAGAGGGCGCGGGGAGACGCCACCTTGAAGCCCATGGCAGGCCCCGCCCAGGCCCACGGCTCCAGCATCCTGCTCGGTCTCCATGGAGACGGGTCCTGCCTCCCGGAGCGATGGCGCCGGGCGGGGCTGGGAGGGCTCCTGCCCCCCCCCCCCCCCCCCCCCCCCCCGCTCTGCTCCCCTGACCTTGGCGTCCGGCCCTGGGGGGGCTGCAGAGCCCAGCGCTAGGGGGGCCCGGCGCCATGCTCAGCCTGCATTCCCTCTTGTTGAATCCACACCCACCTGCTCTTAGAGCCCCTCGGTAATAAAGGTGCCATGTGGTCGAGGGGCCGGGCTCCCGTTCCCATCCCAGCCGTCGTGTGCTGAGTGGGCTCGAACCCACAACGCAACCTCTCTGGGCCGCTCTACACCACGCGTAGACTAGTACGCAGCCCTTAAGATCCACGTGAGAAATGGCAGGGTGGGCTGGGCTGGGGAGCAGAGAGCAAAGGGCCCCAAACCCAGTCATCAAGGCAGGTGTATACAGCAGGGCGTGGGGGCGCTTGGCGGAGACGGCAGGATCGCGCAGGGTCGAAGCCAGCCGCGCTGGCTTAGGAGACCTTGTTTCCAAATTAAAAAAAAAAAAATATATATATATATATATATATATATATATATATATATATATATATATATATAAATAGGTCTGGAGTGTAGCCTGGAGGTAGAAGGGTTCCATCCCCAGTACCACCAAAAAAAAAAAAAAAGTATATACAGCCGGACATGGTGGCGCACACTTAGGTGTTTGGGAGGCTGAGACCGGAGGATCGCGGTTCGCGGACAGCCTCAGCTACTTAGTGAGGTCCTCTGCAACTCAGTGAGACCCTGTTTCAAAATAAAGAATAATAATAATAAAAAAGGGCAGGGGGTGTAGCTCAGAGGTGGAATGCCCCTGGGTTCCATCCCAGTGCTGCAAAAAATAGAGATAAATATATATTTTATAGATTTACTATATATTACTCAATTATATATTTCTGTATTAAATATATTTAGTATATATTTAAGTGATATATTAAATATTATAGATAGAGGTACTAGAAATGGAACCCAGGGGCTTTCTAACTCTGGGGTACTTTTTTTTTTTTTTTTTTTTTGCGGGTCTGGGGATGGAACCCAGAGGCATTAGACCTCTGAGCTACCCCCCTGCCCTATTTTTTATTCTTTATTTTGAAACCGGGTCTCACTGAGTTGCAGAGGGCCTCACTAAGTAGCTGAGGCTGGCCGCGAACCGCGATCCTCCTCTGTCAGCCTCCCCCAGCCTGCCTGGCTCCTCCTCCTCCTCCTCGTTATTACCAATGAGCGCTGGGCAGGCGGCCCCCTGGGCCCTTCCCAGAGGCGGCTACTCCCAATCCTGCCACCTCTCCCTGGCGCCCGCCGGTCTGACCCCGCCCTACCCTGCCTCAGTTTCCCCACGTGCCCCTGGGCCTGTTCCTCCCAACCGCCTGGCCTCTCTTTCCCCCTTGAGCCTCCGCCTCGGTTTCCCCAGCAACCTCCCAGCCTCAGTTTCCCCATCCCGGCCTCAGTTCCCCCATCCCGACCTCAGTTTCCCCCCATCCCGGCCTCAGTTCCCCCATCCCGGCCTCAGTTTCCCCCCATCCCGGCCTCAGTTCCCCCATCCCGGCCTCAGTTTCCCCCCATCCCGGCCTCAGTTCCCCCATCCCGGCCTCAGTTTCCCCACATCCCGGCCTCAGTTTCCCCCATCCCGGCCTCAGTTCTCCCATCCCGGCCTCAGTTTCCCCCATCCCGGCCTCAGTTTCCCCCCATCCCGGCCTCAGTTCCCCCATCCCGGCCTCAGTTTCCCCCCATCCCGGCCTCAGTTCCCCCCATCCCGGCCTCAGTTTCCCCCCATCCCGGCCTCAGTTCCCCCATCCCGGCCTCAGTTTCCCCCATCCCGGCCTCAGTTCTCCCATCCCGGCCTCAGTTTCCCCCATCCCGGCCTCAGTTTCCCCCCATCCCGGCCTCAATTCCCCCCATCCCGGCCTCAGTTCCTCCATCCCGGCCTCAGTTTCCCCCCATCCCGGCCTCAGTTCCCCCATCCCGGCCTCAGTTTCCCCCATCCCGGCCTCAGTTTCCCCATCCCGGCCTCAGTTCCCCCCATCCCGGCCTCAGTTCCCCCCATCCCGGCCTCAGTTCCCCCCATCCCGGCCTCAGTTTCCCCCCATCCCGGCCTCAGTTCCCCCATCCCGGCCTCAGTTCCCCCCATCCCGGCCTCAGTTTCCCCCATCCCGGCCTCAGTTCCCCCATCCCGGCCTCAGTTTCCCGGGCGGGGCTGCAGTTCCTGGGCCTGCCGCTGGGGGCGCTGCGCTCACTCGGAGGCGGCGGGCGGGGCGCCTCCCTCCTCGCCCTCCTCCCCTCCCTCCTCCCCTCCTCGCCCTCCTCCCTCCTCCTCCCCTCCCTCCTCCCTCCCTCCTCATCCCGCCCGCCATGGCCCGCCTGACCCAGAGCGAGGCGCGCCCGCCGCAGCCCCAGCAGCTCCTGCAGCCGCGGCCCTCGCCCGTGGGCGGCAGCGGGCCCGAGCGCCCCGGGGCGCCCGACGGCATGAAGGACCTGGACGCCATCAAGCTGTTCGTGGGCCAGATCCCGCGCAACCTGGACGAGAAGGACCTGAAGCCGCTGTTCGAGCAGTTCGGCCGCATCTACGAGCTGACGGTGCTCAAGGACCCGCACACGGGCGTGCACAAAGGTGGGCGCGGCCGCACAAAGGACCTGGACGGGAGGGACCCCACCCTCCACCCGCCAGGTGCGGACCCCATCCTCGGGAGGCGGCCATCCTCGGGAGGACCCCGGCTGGACCTGGGCGGAGCCATTCCAGACCCCCTCACTGGGGCGGGCACGTCCTGGAGTGAATGGGGGGGCGGGAAGGGAGGGGGAGGGGACCCCCTTCAGCCCCAGCCCCGCTGGGCTGCGAGGGGGAGGGGCGCCCCTCCCATCCCCCACCTCTTTTCAAACCAACCATCCCCCCCCCAGAAAGGGGGGGTAAACCCCCTCGGGCCCTCCCTGGGATCTGCGGCGGTTCGAGGGCTCCCCCCACCCCGGCATGTCCGGAGCCCCCATTTCCAGACAGTTCAGATGGGGGTGGGGGCGTGCACGGCCCCCCAGCCTTGCCTTGCGAGGGGGCGGGAATCACGAAGACAGATGGGCGCTGGGGTGGGGCGCCTGTGGCCCTCCTGCCCTCTTCCCCCCATTTCTGCCCCCCCCCCCGAATCCTGGCAGGGGAGGGCGGGGGGGGGGGCCTCAGTTTCCCCTGCAGCCGGGCCTGGGGAGCGGAGTCACCGTTTTCTGGTTGGCGGGTGCTGGGAGGCGGCGGCATCTCGGGGTCCTGTGCGCTCATGGGGGGTCCCTCCTTGGGAGGTAAAATAGAGAATCATCCGCAGCGTCCGCTTCTTAGGGGCGTCGGGTCGGTCCCGCCTCTGGGCCGGCGGTGGTGGGGAAGGGGCTTAGTTAAGCCTCAAAATGGCTCCAGCCGCCCCCCCCCCCGCCAGGCCGGCCGCTGGGCACCCAGAGAGGGGGGCAGCAGGGCGGCGCGGGCTGGCGTCCAGGCCCGCCTGGGGCCGCTGTGTGGCTCTGGCCGGTGTCTGTCCGTCTCTGGCCTCGGCCACGGCCAAGTGGGGTGAGGGTGGGAGGCGGACGCGGGGTGGGGGGAGCGAGGGCCGGCACCTGCTGGCCCGCGGGTTTACCTGGGGGGCCGCCGTGCGCACCTGCCGGCCGGGGGAGGCTCAGAGCCGGGGGCGGGCGACCTGGGGGGGAGAAGCCCCTGCCCAGGCGGCAAACCCTGGGGTCCCGGATGCTGGGGTCCCCTGGGTGCGGCCGGCAGCCCCTGGTGGGTCACACCCCGAACCCGGACCCCGGGGCGGGGAAGGGTCGCTGCACTCTGGGGGGCTCCCCGGAGACAGGCTTAGAGCGCTGGCACATTTCAGGGAAACTGAGGCAGAAAGCGGCGCGTGCTGGGTCCCAAGGCTGGCAGGAGCCAGGTTCTGCTGTCGCGGCCGGCCTCCGGCCCAGGCGAGGGAGGCAGAGGTATCTGTGGGTCCCCCGAAAGTCAAACAGCAGCAGGCCAGAATGGCGGGGTGCCCCCAAGTCCCAGAGGCTGGAGAGGGAGGCGGGAGGTCCCACGGAGGCCCCGGCGCCCCCTTGGGAGAGCGCAGGGCCGGGGGCGCCGGGGGCTATGGTGGCCCCCCAGTATTTAGGAGGCCAAGGCGGGAGGATCGCAGGTTTGAGGCCAGCCTCGGCAACTTAGCCAGACCCCGTTTCAAAATAAAAAATAAAAGGGGCTGGGTGTGCGGCTCAGAGGTGGGACGCTCTGGGTTTGATCCCCAGCACAAAATAATAATAATAATAATAATAATAATAATAATAATAATAATAATGCCAGACATGGAGACCGAGGAGACTTGGGGGGCAGGGCGAGGTGGAGGCTGGGGCTGGGTCCCTACGTCCCCCCCGGGGCTCTGCCTGGGCAAAGGGGGGCAGCCGGCCCAGCCCCTCCCCGGGACGGAGCCAGGTGCCCGGCTGCATGGCCGCCCCTGCCCGGGGAGGCTCCCATCTCCTTTCTCAGCCCGTTTATGGTAATCGCGTGGCCATTTGCATGTTAATGACAATATCTGTCTTGAGGCCGAGGTGGCGGGGCGCAGGGGGGCTGGCGCCGGGCAGGGGCCTCGGTGTCCGTGGAGCCCCAGATGCCGGGGAGGGGGGAGGCCGAGGCTCGCCCCAGGGAGAGACCCCCCCGGGCCCGTGGGGCTGGGCCGCGCGGAAGGGCCCCTCCCTGCGATGGCGGCGTTTCCAGGCAGGTGTCGAGCCTCTTCCCCGGCCTCAGTTTCACCGGCTGTCTTGCAGGAGGTCCCCGGGGCCGCCATCTGTCAGTCAGTCAGTCAGTGGACGGCGCCACGTCTGCCGGGTCAGCTGGACCGCGTGCCAGCTCGGACGGGGCGCTGGAGAGCAGGAAATTCCCTGTGGGGCTCGGAAGGGAGCGCGCTGGCTGTCACTCCGTCTGCCCTCGGGACCGACACGCAGACGGGGTGTTCGCTCCGTCCCGGGTCCTGTTCTAGACTCTGGGGTGTCGAGTCTAGAGCAGCAACAACAGACCCCACAAAACCCAGAACCGGCGTCCAGATCCGGGGCCGGAGCCGGACACGGGTATGCTGGAGGCTCTGGCAGGTTGGAGGCCAGGAGGCCGGCCTCAGCTAGCGAGGCCCTCTGCAACGCAGTGAGACCCTGCTTCAAAATAAAGAATGAAAAACAGGGCCGGGGGTGGAGCTCGGAGGTCGAATGCCCCTGGGTTCCGTCCCCAGTACCTCAAAAATAAATAAATAAAAATAAAAAAAGAAGCCGGGCGTGGCGGCGCACGCCTGTCATCCCGGCATTCCGGAGGCTGAGACCGGAGGATCGCGGTTCGCGGACGGCCTCAGCCACTTAGCGAGGCCCTCGGCAACTCAGCGAGGCCCGGTTTCAAAGAATAAAAAATAGGGCAGGGGGTGCAGCTCAGAGGTAGAATGCCCTGGGTTCCATCCCCAGACCCGGAGAAAAAAGGAAAGAGAGAGGGAGGGAGGGAGGGAGGGAAGGAAGGACGGACGGACGGGCCGGGCAGGGCTTCAGCACCGCGGACAGCGGCCTCGCCGACTTATCACCAGCGAGGGTCTCTGCCGGCTCCGCCTGCGCCCCGCTCATGGCGGTCGGGCCGACTCCTCTCAGGCCTCAAGACTAGTTATCTCCGCGCAGATCCCGCTAAAGGGTTTAGGGAATCAGATTTGGAAAATAGAAATATCAGAGCCGGGCGCGGCGGGCGCGCTCGTCATCCCAGCATCGGGAGGCTGAGGCCGGAGGACCGCGGTTCGCGGACAGCCTCAGCCACTTAGCGAGGCCCTCGGCAACTCAGCGAGGCCCGGTTTCAAAATAAAGAATAAAATATAGGGCTGGGGGTGTCGCTAGGAGGCAGGGTGGGTGTCTAACCCCAGGACTGCAAAAAAATAAAAAAGAAAGAAAAAAGAAAGAAAGAAAGAAAGAAGAAAGAGAAAAAGGATGTATAAGGGCCTGCGTTCACCCCTCTCAGCCTCTCTTGTCTCTGTACCGCCCACGCCCCCAGGATGTCGCCCAATCACAGCCAAGCTCTGGCCCACTCCCGGGCTGGCCCCGCCCCTCGCCCCTCCTGATTGGCTCTGCCGTCTGGCTGCGCTCGCGTCCCTCGCTGGGCGGCGCTGTAGCCCTCCCTGGCCATCCTCTCCAAAGGGGGAAACTGAGGCCCGGAAAGAGGCAGCGTCCGGCCCAAGGGCACAGAGAGGGAGACGCGGATTCTCGCAGGATTGAGGCTTTTGTGCAGGGTTCATTTCACGCATCCATCCACATTGTACCAGGTGTGAGAGTTTCCTCCCTTTTCAGGGCCGAGTAATATTTCGGCGTGCGGCCGGACCACGACGCGTGCACCCGCTCGCCTGGAGGGGGCTGGGTGTTTCCACGCGTTCCCTCGCGGGCTCCTAACGCCGCGCTCATCTCTCCCCAGGCTGTGCCTTTCTTACCTACTGCGCCAGGGACTCCGCCATCAAAGCGCAGACGGCCTTGCACGAACAGAAGACCTTACCCGGGGTGAGTCCTGCGTGGCCTGGGCCTGGCGGGCGAGGCCCCGGGGTCGGCGTGATGACCCTGTGCCTCTGGGGCCGGGGCTAGCAGGACGGGGAGCACGATGGAGTGCCTCTTGAATGCTGGGTTCTCTGTCGCAGTGGAGGGTTCTGTGGGTTGTGTAAAATAGCTCTTTGTTACACAAGTAAGTGTGCGTGGCCCAGCGTCCGAGTGAACCGGGGCTGAGACCTGCAGGCTGGGAAGAATCCGCAGGCCGCTCGCGCAGAGGCCCTTGGGCAGGCATGAGCCCGGTGTGTTGGAGGCTCAGCGAGGAGGCCCGTGTGTTTAAAGTGGAGAGAGCGAAGGGAGAGAGGAGAAAGGAGGCAGGAGCGGGCTCCGTGGTCACAGGGAGGAGCCGAGGCCCGCTTGCAGGGGAGGCTGCCTGCGCGCCCTCACTGCAGGTCTTCCTGCCGTCCTGTTCTCTCTGCGTGGCGGGAGGTCCCTGCCCCCAGCCAAGGACAGGGGTCCCCGTGAACCGACCGATCCAGGCGCCCAGGCTGTGAGCTGGGCACCCCACCTCCAGAGTCCCTGCCCTCGGAAGGACTTGGGGACCCTTCAGTCAGAGCGGTGAAGGAAGCCGGGCGTGGAGGCGCAGGAACGGAGCAGATGACAGGGAGGGCGCCCTGCATCAGAGAAGGCACCTGGGAACGTGACCTGGAGGCTGTGCGGTCAATAGTCCAGTTCACTCTTTCCATCAGCCTGTCCACCCACCAACCCATCAACCCACCACCCACCCACCCATCCTCCCACCCGTCCATCCACCCATCCATTCACCCGTCCATACATCCACCCACCCATCCATCCACCCATCCACCCACCCATCAACCCATCCATCCACCCACCCACCCATCCATCCATCCATCCATCCATCAATCCACCCATCCATTCACCCATCCACCTACCCACCCACCCACCCATCTATCCATCCATCCACCAGTCCAACCATCCACCCATCCACCCATCCAGCCATCCATCCATCCACCCATCCACCCACCCATCCACCCATCCATCCATCCATCCATCCACCCATCCATCCACCCATCCATCCACCCATCCATCCATCCACCCATCCATCCATCCATCCACCCACCCATCCACTCACCCATCCACCCATCCATCCATCCATCCATCCACCCATCCATCCACCCATCCATCCACCCATCCATCCATCCACCCATCCATCCATCCATCCACCCACCCATCCACTCACCCATCCACCCATCCATCCATCCATCCATCCACCCATCCATCCACCCATCCATCCACCCATCCATCCATCCACCCATCCATCCACCCATCCACCCACCCATCCACTCACCCATCCACCCACCCATCCACCCATCCATCCATCCATCCATCCACCCATCCATCCACCCATCCATCCATCCATCCATCCACCCATCCATCCACCCACCCACCTACCCATCCATCCATCCACCCACCCACCCACCCACCCATCCATCCATCTATCCATCCACCCGTCCATCCACCCATCCATCCACCCATCCACCTACCCATCCATCCATCCACCCACCCACCCACCCATCCATCCATCTATCCATCCACCCATCCATCCACCCACCCACCCATCCATCCATCCACCAGTCCAACCATCCACCCATCCACCCATCCATCCATCCATCCACCCATCCATCCACCCATTCACCCATCCATCTATCCATCCACCCATCCTACCATCCACCCATCCATCCATCCACCCATCCATCCACCCATCCACCCATCCATCTACCCATCCATTCACCTATCCATCCACCCATCCACCCATCCATCCACCCACCCATCCATCCACCCACCCATCCATCCATCATCCACCCATCCATCCATCCATCCATCCACCCGTCCATCCATCCATCCACCCATCATCCACCCATCCATCCATCCATCCACCCATCCATCCACCCATCCATCCACCCATCCATCCATCCATCTATCCATCCACCCATCCTACCATCCACCCATCCATCCATCCACCCATCCATCCACCCATCCACCCATCCACCCATCCATCTACCCATCCATTCACCTATCTATCCATCTATCCACCCACCCACCCATCCCCGTCTGGTCCAATGGAGACACTCTGAGCAGCGATCACACACTGTTTTTCGGGGTAGCGCCCTTGTGTGGGTGCCCGGCCATCGTGGCTCCTGGAAGCCCGCGGTTCCGGGCCCTGAAGCAGCCGGGACGCCGGGCGCCGCCTGCTCCCTGGGCGGCCTCACCTGTCGCGAAGCCCCCCCAGCCCTGGGCGCCGCCGGCCTCGAGGGGCACGGGGGGGGGGGCCCTTCGGTCAGTCAACATCTACTGAGCGGTGGATGCGGTGCAGGAGCCGGGCTGGAGCGAGAGTGAGCGGGCGCCTGGGCAGCTTGTCCTCCCAGCACTCGGGAGGCTGAGACCGGAGGATCGCGGTTCACGGACAGCCTCAGCCACTTAGTGAGGCCCTCGGCAACTCAGTTTCAAAATAAAGAATAAAAAGGCCGGGCGTGGTGGCGCACGCTTGTAATCCCCGTGCTTGGGAGGATCCCCCACGCCCAGGAGGATGGCGCAGGTTCGGAGCCAGCCGCGCTGGCTTAAGAGACCCTGTTTCCAAATATAAAATAGGTCTGGGAGTGTAGCCCGGATGTAGAAGGGCTTCCAGGAACCCCAGTACCACCCAAAAATTTAAAAAGTAAAAAAAATAAAGAAAGAATAAAAAATAGGGCAGGGGGTGTAGCTCGGAGGCCGAATGCCCCTGGGTTCCATCTCCAGACCTGAAAACAAAACAAAACAAAACAAAAACTCTGCACTAGCCGGGTGTGGTGACGCATGCCTGTAATCCCAGGGACTGGGAGACTGAGACAGGATTGCAGGTTCGAGGCCAGCCTCAGCAACTTGGCAAGACCCTCGACAACCTAGTAGGACCTTTTTGTGTGTGTGGGTCTGGGGATGGAACCCAGGGGCATTCGACCTCCGAGCTACACCCCCTGCTGCCCTGTTTTTTATTTTTTATTTGGAAACGGGGTCTCACTGAGTTGCGGAGGGCCTAAGTAGCTGAGGCTGGCCGCGAACCGCAATCCTCCTGTCAGCCTCCTGAATGCCGGGGTGGCGAGCCTGCGCCTCCACGCCTGGCTTACTTTGTCTGTTTTCATCGCTGCCTAATACTCCACGACACGACTGTACAAAGTTTGGCAGCCATTCCTACATTGGCGCCGTCTGCGGCGTTTTCGGCCACAGAGACGCTGTGACGGTGGTTCGGTGGGCGCGTGTCCGTTTCTGCCCTGGGGACCCAGGGATTCAGGCCCCAGCACCCGAGGGGTATCCGCAGCCGGCACCTGTCTGATTAGCAAAGGATGGGGCGGCTTTGGGAGCGGCCGTCCTCCCCGGGAGCACTGCCGCGGGGCTCAGCCTCTCAGAGCCTCTGCCCCCCCCAGTTTTCTCCGTGGTCGTGGCAGCGTCCGTCCGTGGAGATCGCAGTTTAATCAAACCTCGGCGCCCGCGAATAAGTCCCTGAACTGAGCAACGGCCCGGAGTGGGAGCCGTCGCAGGGCCCCCGGGGCAGCCATGGCGGCCGGAGCAGGGCGGGCGCTTGCTCCGGTGTCGGTGGAGGCCGGCTGCGGGCCCGGTGCTGCCCGGGGAGGGTCTCCCCGCCCCCAGCCCCAAATCTCCTGAAAGCATAACTTGGCACATGCAGTAGGATCCGTGGCTGCCCCGGGCTCTGTCCCGGAGCCTCAGTTTCCCCATCTGTAACATATCCAGGCCAGGCATGAAGGCGGCAAGCTAGGGACAGAGGAGAGCCCCGCTCCCCAGCCACTGGCGCCCCCCAAGACTCAAGACGCCCCCCCAGCCCCAGACCACAGAGCCGGGGAGGGGGGTCCCGGCCCCGCGAAATGCAAATGAACGTTTCCATTTTGGAGTATTGCTTGGAGGGTAAAAGGGCCGCTGCCGGGGCTACTGCTCCACCGTCCTTGACGCCCCGGGCACCGAGCTCCTACTCCAACTGCAGAACCCGCCGCGGGCGTCCCTCCTCGGAGCAGCCCTGGGGGGACTTGGGGTCTCCTAACTGCTCCCCGGACCCCATCCCTGGCCGGCGGGAGGGTCCTGTCTGCCCCTGGGCCCCCTCCCGCCAGAACAGCGGGAGGGGCTCACCGGAAATGTGGAATAAATGTGGGGAGGAGGGAGAAGGGAGGCGGGAGGAGGGAGGAGGAGGAGGGAGGAGGGAGGAGGAGGAGGAGGAGGAGGAGGGAGGCCGGCTCTGCAGAGACGCGGCGGGACAGATGGAGCCGGGGAGCCGGAAGGAGGTGCGCAGATCCAGATGGGCGGGCAGGGGCGCCCGGAGGGGCGGCGAGTGTGCGCCGGGGCCCCCCGGGGCGGCCGGCCGGGCGGGGGCAGCTCGCCGATGCCAACCCGGCGGCCTGGGGCTGGTGGGTAAGGCGGGCTCGGCGGGCGGGCTCGGCGGGGTCGGGGAAGGGGCCGCGGCCGGCCGCTGGGGCTGGACCAGGACCCCCAGCAGGGCCTGGGGCTCCGGAGCAGGCAGGGCGGATGGCGGGAGGGGGAGGGGAACGGTACCCGGGCCCTGAGATGGGCGGGGGCGCGGGGCTGGTGGTGGGGGCGGCCGCCCCTCCCTCCCCGGGCCCATCCATCTCTCTTAAGATTATATTTAAATATTTCTTTTGTGCGAGGCAGGAGCCGGGCTCGCCCCTAAGAGGCGGTTTCCATGGCAACAATTGCTAGCTTCCGTGTGGTGAATCAGCGTTGCCCTGGCAACCCCATCCTCATCTGCCCAAGGTGCTGGGAGGGGGAGGAGGTGAGGGCCAGCGGAGGGGGTGGGGGCGGGGCTGAGGCTCGGGTGCCCCCTCCCGGCCCCCCATTCTCCCCCGGCTGCCCCCCCAGAAGCTGGGCCCGGCAGGTGTCCGGGATCTCCCCTCTGTCTGCACCCTGGCAGCTGGGTGTGGTACCCAGGTGGGGGCCGGGCGTGTGTGCTGGGGGAGGGAGGGGCGCTCCGCAGGTCGGGTCCCTCTGAGGGCCGTGGAGCAGGAGGCTGTGCTGGGATTTGGGGGAACTAGTGGGGGGCAGAGGCGTCTCTGGTCCTGGGGTGCCTACCGCCGAGTTCAGATTGCGGCAGCCCCCCTGTGCCCGGGACACGTGCTCAAAAGGGGAGGGTCAGCGGGGCGTGGGGCACGCGCCTGTGACCCCAGCGCTTGGGAGGCTGAGCCAGGAGGATCGCAGGTTCGGGGCCAGCCTCGGCAACCGAGTGAGGCCCTCTGCAACTCAGTGAGTTGCAACCTGTTTCCAAATAAAGAATAAAAAATAGGGCTGGGGGTGTAGCTCGGCGGTAGAATGCCCCTGGGTCCCATCCCCAGTACTGCAAAATAAATAAATAAACAAATATAATAAAAATAAATTTAAAACAAAATAAGAGCCTTAGAAAATAGGGCTGGGGCATGGCTCAGAGGTAGAATGCCCACCCTGGGTTCAATCCCCAGTAACACACACACGCACACGTGCACACACGCGCACACACGTGCACACACGCATGCACGCAGCCGCAGGGCAGAGGGGACGAGGTACCTGTTCCAGGGTTGACTCGCCTGGCCCGGGAGCGGCGGGTGCTCCAGCCTCGGTGCCGCCCACGGCGGGCGATGGCCGCCCCCTCTGGCCGTGGGCTCCTCTGGTCTCTCCGGGTGCTGGGCCCCTGGGCCCAGGGCAGGGCTGGGGGTGCCTGCTGGGGCTTCGGGGCTGGGCTTGGGGACAAGGGCAGGGATCCGGCCAAGGCTTCCAGTTGGGAGGAGGGCCTGACCCCGGGTCAGCGTTGCCGTGGCAACCCCATCCTCCTCTGAGCACAGAGAGGCACAGGAGGTCCGGGCCTGGGGACCACGCAGGCTGCGAGAGGGGCCTCCCGTCAGCAGCGTGTACAGCGCCTGGGCGGGGTCAGAGGGACCCCGAACAAGGGGACGGGAGTCCAGACGGCGGGCGGCCCCGTCAGGAGACAGGCCTGGATGTGTCGGTCAGCGACCGCTGAGTAACAGGAGACCCCAGGCGCTTCCTGTGTCGGGGATTCTGCGGGTTGCAGGATCCGAACTTCTATCATTCTGCCTGCCGTTGGTCAGAATAAGCCATCCCATTGGTCAGAATAAGTCACCTGGCCAAGTTCAGGTCCGGAGAAATAGACCCCAGTTGTTGAGGTTAGGGCTTGCAGTGACATCACATACAGGGCGCCAGAGGAATCGGGCCATCTTTGCAAACAAGGGAGGATGATGACCGCTGGGTTTTGAAGGCTGAGTAGAAGTTTGCCAGGCAGGTCCCACTCTGCGGATGGGACCACGTCCCTCGGCTTACCCGGGGTGCTGACGGGGTGCTGAGGGCTGCTGGGCACTGAGGCACGGGAGGAGGCGGGGGGCCCTGGCAGATCTCCGCCAAAGCTTCGGCCGTGTTCCCCACGCTGCCCGCCTTGACCGCCGTCTCCTCTCTCCACAGATGGCGCGGCCGATCCAGGTGAAGCCGGCAGACAGCGAGAGCCGCGGAGGTAGTTGTTATCTCCCCGTGGCCGCAGGGCCGGGAGGAGGGCCCCTGGGTTCCCGGCCTGCTCAGGCCTCGGTGGCGGCCGGCAGGGACGGACGCGTGTCTGCGTATACACGTGTGCGTGCGCCTGTGTCTGGGCGTGTGCCTGGCCCCTCTGGGCTGTGTCTCCTTCGCCTGGGCCTGTGTGTGCCCGGCTCGTGCACGGGTGTCCGTGTTCACACGCTGTACACCCTGGAGCTGGGCACACGTGTGGACCGACATGGGGGCCCATGTGCGTGGGGCGTGCCGCGGGGCGGGCGCGCGGCCAGGATCCAGAGCTCGCCGTTCCCGTACAATTCCGTCTTGGATGGAAGCCAGACTGGGGGGAGAGGAGTCCGGGTCAGGGCTGTCAGGGCGTCAGCGCTTGTGTGGAGCCCGGCGAGACCCCTGCGGCCGCCGTAGTACGCTCCATCCTGCTGCGGGTGCAGACAGCGCGGGGGCCTCCTGTCCCGCCCCCCCTGCCCTCTCCTCGCCCTCTTCCCCATCCCTTGTCCGTTTCCGTTCCTCTCCCTCTCCCTTCCGCCCCGTGAGTGACAGCTGCGGAGGGGGCCTGTTTCCATAGTAACCCAGCTCGCATCCGCGAGGTGGAGGGCCTGCTCTGCTGGCGCAGGGAGGAGGCGAGCGCCTGGCAGCGCGGGCGGGGCGGGGCGAAGCAGGCCCCCGCCCCCAGGACTCGGCTGAGGTGGCGCCTCCCGCAGGGGACCGCAAGCTGTTCGTGGGGATGCTCAACAAGCAGCAGTCGGAGGAGGACGTGCTGCGGCTCTTCCAGCCCTTCGGGGTCATCGACGAGTGCACCGTGCTGCGCGGGCCCGACGGCAGCAGCAAAGGTGACGGGCGGGCCTGGGGGCGGGGCCCGGGGCGGGGCGTGGTGGGCGGAGCCTGGTGGGAGGCCTGTCTGGAGAGGCTGCTGTGTGGCGGGCGGGGCCTCAGCGGGCCTGTCTAAAGAGGCTGTGGAGTGGTGGGCGGGGCCTCAGGTGGGCGGGGCCTCAGGCGGGCCTGTCTAAAGAGGCTGTGGAGTGGTGGGCGGAGCCTCAGGCGGGCGGGGCCTCAGGCGGGCCTGTCTAAAGAGGCTCTGGGGTTTTGGGGGGGCCTCAGGCGGGCGGGGCCTCAGGCGGGCCTGTCTAAAGAGGCTGTGGAATGGAGGGCGGGGCCTCCGGTGGGCGGAGCCTGGCAGTGGGCCCTTCTGGAGAGGCTTGGAATGCTGGGCGGAGCATCACGTGGGCGTGGCAAGGACGGAGCCTGGCCCTGGGCCTGTCTGGAGAGGCTGCAGGGTGGTGGGCGTGGCAAGGGCGGAGCTTGGCAGAGGGTCTGTCTAGAGAGGCTGCTGTGTGGTGGGCGTGGCCTCCCATGGGCGTGGCAAGGCGGAGCCTGGGTGGGCCTGTCTGGGGAGGCTGCGGGGTGGGGCAGGGCTGGGGAGGGCAGGGCGGTGGGCGGGGCCTGCAGGTAAGGCGGGCTGCTCCAGGGGCAGGTGTGAAGGGCGGGGTCGGGAGCCCCACGTCGAGGGCGTGGCCTGTGGGGGCTGCTTCAAGGGCGGGGTTCTTGAGGTGGAGGTCCCTCTGTGAGTGTGGCGGGCCAGGGGAGGCTGGCCCTGGGTGCCCTGAGGTGAGGGCTGGGCAGGCAGGAGAGGGAGACCTGGGGACGGGCAGTGGCGGGCGGGGCGGGCAGCGAGGGGGCCGAGGGGGCCGGGGTGGGGTGGGGGCTGGTCCGTGTGGTGGGTCTACTTGGCCGACTGCAGCCATCTTGGTCAGGAGCTGCAGGAGTCTGTCCCTGTCTTCCGTCTTTCTGTCTGCGTGTCCGAATGAAGAGCCTGCCGGGGTCTTCTGTGTTGGTGGTCTCTCCCTAGTCTGTTTGCCTGGTTCTTAGGTTTTGAAACTGAGCCATAAGCCGTACCTCATAAAATTCACCCCTCCTTTTTGCGGGCACGGTGCTGGGGACTGAACCCGGGGGCATTCTACCTCTGAGCTACACCCCTCACCCCAAACTCACTTTTTGTTTGGAAACAGGGTCACTAAGTTGCCGAGGCTGGCCTCGAACCTGCGATCTTCCTGTCTCAGCCTCCCAGGTCCTGGGATGACAGGCGTGCACCACCACGCCAGCTTACATTCACCCTTTTAAAGCATACAATAAAGTTGTTTTTGTTTAGTGCGGCCACAAAGCTGTGCAAATCTGACTGCTGTGTAATTTCAGAGCGTTTCCCCCACGCCCCAAAGCCGTCCGGCCCTCCCGCAGTCCTCGTCCGTCCATCCGTCCGTCTGGAGCCAGGGCGGTGGTCCCTGTCTGGCCGGATCTGCCTGTCTGGTGGTCTCTGGCTGCCTGCCTGCCTGCCTCGGCATGTGGCTTAGCCCCGTCTGCACGCTTCCGGCCGCATGCGTGTCCGCCCGGGTGTGCGCGTCTGCCTGGCTTTGCCCACAGGACTCATCTGCGCCCGTGGCTCTATTCTGCGCTGATCCCGGCTCGCGGACCTTGCGGGCCTCGCTCGGTGGCTGTG
This sequence comes from Muscardinus avellanarius, assembly GCF_963383645.1. Classification (NCBI taxonomy): domain Eukaryota; kingdom Metazoa; phylum Chordata; class Mammalia; order Rodentia; family Gliridae; genus Muscardinus; species Muscardinus avellanarius. The sequence goes on along the minus strand of NC_137802.1, from coordinate 4,202,561 downwards.
GTCGTGCGCCGGGCCGGCCCGTCACCTCTTGTAAGGGACGGGACCTCGGAGCGCGTAGAAACCCCGATCGTCTGTCTCGCTGGCTCTCTGGCTGCCTGGCTGGCTTTTGGTTGACCTTGGGGCGGATTGCTGACGGCTGGCTGTGCGGGGGCCGAGGCTTGACCGTCTTCCTCTCCGGCCGGCTGGACAACCGCCCTCCTGTCTTGACCCCGGGTCTGTCTGTCGTCTAGCTGTCTGTCTAACAATGGCTGGCCGCCTTCTCTCTGGCTGTGTCTGGGGCTCCTGCGGCCCCCGCCCTCCTGGTCCTCTGACTCCTTCTCCCTCACCTCTCCTCCTTCTCTTGGGGCAGGCTGCGCCTTCGTGAAGTTCTCGTCGCACACGGAGGCGCAGGCGGCCATCCACGCTCTCCACGGCAGCCAGACCATGCCGGTGAGTGCCAGCCACCCGGGCCGCGGCGGGGGTCTGGGGGCGAGAACAAAGTGTGTCCGGCCTGCACCGCTGGCTGGCAGCTCCTGACCCTTCTGCGGAGGGCGCAGTGCAGAAAGGGGAACCTGAACGGGCGTGTGCAGACGCATGCGTGTCCGCACCTGTGGGCAAATGTGTGCAGACCACACACACGCGTGTGCTGGTGAATGCACATCTGCTCATGTGTCCATGTGCACGCACACGCAGGCAGCCCAGGTGACGGGGCCCGTGCCTGTGGGCACTTCTGCAGGCGTGTGCGAGGGTGAGTGTGGATGTGTGTGCACACGTGTGAGTGTGCACACCAGTGTGGGTGTGGGTGATGGTGTGTAGACACCCGTGAGTTCATATGGGTCAGTGTGTGTGTAAATGGGGGTTGTGGACACGTGGTCTTGCGTGTGTATGCACAGGTGTGTGTGTACATGCGTGTGCATGCCTGTGTGTGCACAGGGGTGCCCCAGAGGGCGCCAGGGTTGGGGGTGTGACCAGAATAAAGGCTGGGAGGTTGGAGCGACAGCTTAGGAGAAAGGAGGAGCCGGGTGTGGGGGCGCACGCTTGTAATCCCAGCATTCGGGAGGCTGAGGCCGGAGGATCGTGGTTTGCGGACAGCCTCAGCTGCTTAGTGAGGCCCTTGGCAACTCAGTGAGAGCCTGTTTCAAAATAAAAATAAAAAATAGGGCTGGGGGCGTAGCTCGGAGGTCGAATGCCCCTGGGCTCCATCCCCAGACCGCAAAAAAAAAAAAAAAAAAAAAATAGGGAGCTGGGGCCGCAGGGCCCGCGGGGTGAGGTTGAGGCCGCTGGGTTTTCTCTTAAGGCAACAAGGAGTCACAGAGAAATTTAGGGGGGGGGTGTCCAGGTCAGTTTCCTTTGAGCCAGAGCTGGGGCTGAGCAAGGGGGAGCCTGGAGTCAGGGTCCAGGCAGGGAGGGACGAGGCCTCGGCTGGGGCTGGGGGCAGGACGAAGGCTGGGTGGGCAGGGACGCAAGCTGAGGGCGACCGGGTCCTGTTGACCTGCTGGCCAGGGGAGGGGGCAGGGAACAGGTCTCGGGGGTCGGCAGAGGTCAGGGGCTAGCCACAACATTGCCCCCCAGCACAGGGGTCCCGGGAGCCACCATTGCACACGTAAGTGTCAAAATCTGCCATGTGCAGAGTCTTGCGGGCGCCCCCGCCCCGCCCCAGCTGCTCTCCGGACCCGAGGGCAGGGGCTTGGGCCACCCGCCTCGCTCTCTGGGCAGCTGCCTGCGGCTGGAGCTGGTGGGCATCGCGGGGAGCGAGCTGTCCGCCAAAGGAGACCATGGCAGTGGAGACAGGCTGCAGGGCGCAGGGGCTGGTTTAACCAGAAGGATCTTGGTTTTCAATTCAGTCGGCGTGGGCTGAGTTTTAGGGGTGGGGAGCTGCCTCCTGGGCCCCCAGCCTCCTCACCCACGTCCTGCACCACGGGGCCACGGGGAGGGTGAACACAGGCCTGCCCGTTCGCACAGACGGGCTCCAGTGCCACCCTGGCAGGCCGGCCAGGACACGATGACCCCACTGTGCCCAGTGTGGGCCCGGCTGCGCTCCTCACCCAGGGGGCCGAGCCCGCCACCTAACTTTCTTTTTTTATTCTTTTTTGTGACACTGGGGATGGAACCCAGGGGCATTCTACCTCCGAAATAATCCCCCTGCCCTATTTTTTATTCTTTATTTTTTCTTTCTTTCTTTTTTTTTTTTTTTTTTTGGTGGTACTGGGGTTCCTGGAAGCCCATCTATCTCCGGACTACACTCCCAGACCTATTTTATTTTTGGAAACAGGGTCTCCTAAGCCAGCACGGCTGGCTTCGAACCTGCGCAATCCTCCTGTCTCTGCCTCCCAAGCGCGGGGATTACAAGCGTGCGCCACCACGCCCGGCCCCTATTCTTTATTTTGAAACCGGGTCTCACTGAGTTGCAAAGGGCCCCACTAAGTAGCTGAGGCTGTCGGCAAACCGCGATCCTCCGGTCTCAGCCTCCCGAATGCTGGGATGACAACCATGCCTGGCTTTTCTTTCTTTCTTTTTTTTTCCCCCTCTCCTCACCACTACCCCGCAGGGTGCCTCGTCCAGCCTGGTGGTCAAGTTCGCCGACACAGACAAGGAGCGTACCCTCCGGCGCATGCAGCAGATGGTGGGCCAGCTGGGCATCCTGACGCCCTCCCTCACCCTGCCCTTCAGTCCGTACAGCGCCTATGCCCAGGCTGTGAGTCCCCCGGCAGAGGGTCGCGTCCAGTAGGACCCCGCTTACCACGCTGGGCTGGGGGCTCCATCCCTGGGGCCTCAACCCCAGCAGAGCCCTGACCCATGAACCCCCAACGCTGGGCCAGATCACAATCCCAGGCTAAGCCCCACGGCCAACCCGAGACCAGAATGAGGCTGAGCCCCTCACCCGGGCTGCGTGCTGGCCTTGCGTGAGAGCCTAGTCACAAATTACTGGGCATGGAACGCAGGGGCATTCTGACTCCGAGCTCCACCCCCAGCCCTATTTTTTATTTTATTTTATTTTTCTGGTGGTGGAACCCAGAGGCTTTTCTACCTCCGGGCTATACTCCCAGACCTATTTTATACTTTATTTGGAAACAGGGTCTCACTGAGTTGCTGAGAGCCTCACTAAGTAGCTGAGGCTGGCCTCGAACCTGCGTGATCCTCCTGTCTCAGCCTCCCAAGCGCGGGGATTACAAGTGTGCACCACCACGCCCAGTTTAAGTCTCAATTTTTTTTGTGTGTGGGTCTAGGGATGGAGCCCAGGGGCATTAGACCTCCGAGCTACACCCCCTGTCCTATTTTTTATTCTTTATTTGGAAACCGGGTCTCACTGAGTTGCGGAGGGCCTCACTAAGTAGCTGAGGCTGTCCGCGAACCGCGATCCTCCAGTCTCAGCCTCCCGAATGCTGGATGACAAGCGTGCACCGCCACGCCCGGCCCTGAACCTAAACTGAGCCCCTGATCCCAGGCTGATCCCAGGTTTCTGACCAGCCCGGCACGACACCTCCTCCTCCCCGCTTGGCTAGACCAGGCCTCCCCCTCTGGCCGTGACCCCAGGGCAGGCCGTGTCCACTGACGCCTCCGTCCACCCCCAGCTCATGCAGCAGCAGACCACGGTCCTGTCCACCTCCGGCAGCTACCTGAGCCCCGGCGTGGCCTTCTCACCCTGTCATATCCAGCAGATCGGCGCCGTCAGCCTGAACGGGCTGCCGGCCACCCCCATCGCTCCTGCCTCCGGTGAGTGCCCGCCGGGGGCCTGAGGACGGGCGGGCGGGCCCGGGCTCGCGGCCCGGCTCCAGTGACCTCTCCGCTCGCTCCGCTCCGCAGGCCTGCACTCCCCGCCGCTGCTCGGCACCGCCGCGGTCCCCGGCCTCATGGCCCCCATCGCCAATGGCTTTGCGGGTGTCATGCCCTTCCCTGGCGCGCACCCTGCCCTGGAGACCGTGTACGCCAATGGCCTCGTGCCCTACCCAGGTAACTCAGCGTGGGCCCCAGGACGGGAGGAGAGTGGCGGAGGCGGGCGCGGGGTCTGAGGGCCAGGGGCGGGTCCGTGCGCCCCGGTGCCCAGAAAAACGGAGGGCAAGAGAGAGGAAGCTGCTGGGCAGATGCGAGCGGTGGTCCCAGGATAGCAGAGGACTTGTGCAGCCGATGGTTCTGGGTTCGAATTCCATGTCTGTGGTCCGGATTTGCCTTCTCTACGTCCTGAGGTTTTGTAGGGTTTTTTTGTTTGTTTGTTTGTTTGCGGTACTGGGGACGGAACCCAGGGCCATTCTACCTCCGAGCTACAGCCCAGCCCTATTTTTTATTCTTTATTTGGAAGCAGGGTCTCACTGAGTTGCCGAGGGCCTCCCTAAGTAGCTGAGGCTGTCCGCGAACCGCGATCCTCAGGTCTCAGCCTCCTGCATGCTGGGATGACACACAAATCTTAATTGTGACTTGTTACCGCTTGGGAAGGTCTGGACACCTCGACTGGCCGGGTTCATTCAGTAAACACTGACCAGGCATTGACTTGGGGCGCACGCTGCCCCCACAAAGCCAAGTCAGTCCCGCTTTTCTCTCCCCTCGACCCATGATTTTAGGACAAATCTCTCCCAGAACCTTCCGTAAATTAAGTCAGCTTTACCCTCGAGGCGTTTGTGTTGGTTTTCTATGGCACGATGATTGCAGGTTCAGGAAATTGTGCAAATAGGGCCGGGAGGCCGGCCGTGGTGGGCACGCTTGTCATCCCCGCGCTTGGGAGGCTGAGACAGGAGGATCGCGCAGGTTCGAAGCCAGCCTCAGCTACTTAGTGAGGCTCTCGGCAACTCAGTGAGACCCTGTTTCTAATAAAATATTAAAATAGGTCTGGGAGTATAGCCCGGAGGTAGAAAGCCCCTGGATTCCAACCCCAGTACCACAAAAACAAACAAACAAACAAACAAACAAATAAATATAGTGCAGGGCAGTCCTGTGTCCCTTTATATTGACACAAACATCTATCTGTATGAACCCACATTTTCCATAACCATTGTGTGTTGTCAAAACAAGAATATTTATGGATTTTATTTATGGATTTCATCAATGTGTGTGTGTGAGTGTGAGTGAGTGTGTGTGTGTGTGTGTGTGTGTGTGTGTGTGTGGTACTGGGAATTGATCCCAGAGGCATTCAACCTCTGAGCTACACCCCCAGGCCATTTATTTCTTTATCTATCTATCTATCTATCTATCTATCTATCTATTTATTTTGATCCTGGGGATTGAACCCAGGGGTATTCTACAGCTGAGCTACACCCCTAATCCAAATTTATTATTATTATTATTATTATTATTATTATTACTACTACTATTATTGTACTGGGGTTCCTGGAAGCCCTTCTACCTCCGGGCTACACTCCCAGACCTATTTTTACATTTTTATTTGAAACAGGGTCTCCTAAGCCAGCGCGCGCAGCTGGCTTCGAACCTGCGCGATCCTCCTGTCTCCGCCTCCCAAGCGCGGGGATGACAAGCGTGCGCCACCACGCCCGGCCAATTTTATTTTTATTTTAAAATAGAGTCTTGCTAGGTTGTTGAGAATCTCGCTGCTTGGTGAGATTGTCCCAGAACCTGCGATCCTTCTGTCTCAGGCTCCCAAATCCTGTGATTACAGGCGTGCGCCTCTGTGCCCGCCTCATTTATTGATGGTACCAGGATTGAACCCGAGGCCGTTCTACCGCCGAGCTGCATACCCAGCCGTATTTTTTTTTTTTTTTTTGCGGGTCTGGGGATGGAACCAGGGGCATTTGACCTCCGGGCTACACCCCCTGCCCTATTTTTTATTCTTTATTTTGAAACCGGGTCTCACTGAGTTGCAGAGGGCCTCGCTAAGTAGCTGAGGCTGTCCGCGAACCGCGATCCTCCTGTCTCAGCCTCCCGAATGCTGGGATTACAAGCGTGCGCCACCACGCCCGGCTTCGTATTTTTTATTCTTTATTTTGAAACAGGGTCTCCCTGAGTTGCAGAGGGCCTCGCTGAGTAGCTGAGGCTGTCCGCGAACCCTGATCCTCCTGTCTCAGCCTCCCGAGTGCTGGGATGACTGGCGTGCGCCGCCACGCCTCCCTCCCAGCCTTATTTTTTATTTTGATTTTTGAAACGGGGTCTAAGTTGTGGAGGGCCTCACTAAGTACCCGGGGCTCGCTGCAAACCTGCAATCCTCCTGTCTCTGCCTCCCAGGTACTGGGATCGCAAGTACCACCACGCCCGGCTTTATTTTACTTCTGAAACAGGGTCTTGCTAGGTTGATGAGCGCCTCACCACTTGCAGAGGCTGTTTTCAAACTTGCAATCCCCCTGTCTCAGCCTCCCAAAGACTGTGTCTACAAGCGTGTGCCACCATGCCTGGCATTTTGCCACTTTTGAGATATATTTGTTAGCTGGGGGGGGGGGGTGGCGCACGCTTGTCATCCCAGCACTTGGGAGGCCGAGACAGGGGGCTCGCGGTTCGAGGCCGGCCTCAGCTTCTTAGCGAGGCCCTTTGCAACTCAGTGAGACCCTGTTTGAAAATAAAGAATAAAAAATAGGGCTGGGGGTGGGTGTCGCTTGGAGGTAGAATGCCGGTGGGTTCCACCCCCAGACCCGCAAAAAAAAAAAAAAAAAAAAGACATTGATGGCGAGCGTGTGCGAGCGTGTGCGCGCGCGTTTCTGTGCATTTGTCATGTGCAAGAACACCACGGCCAACTCACAAAACCCTTCCATCTCCACAAAGTAGCGTCCGCCAGCTCCTCACACCACGAACTCACCGCGGCAGCCTCTGGGAGCGGACTCTTCGGGCAGGACCCCCCCCAGACTCGCCCGCCCCGGTGCCAGGACCACCCCTGCCCTCCCCTTACTCCTGGAAGGGCCCGGCGGGACGCGGGACGCATCGGGACGTGGCCGGGGGTGGGCGCCTCGGAGGACGAGGGGCCGCGGAGCAGGTGGGGACGAGCGGATCTCGCCTGGGCTCTGCCGCCCCCGGCCTCAGTGGCCCCTTCTGTAAAATGGGCGGACCTGTAGAAGGGCCAGCGCAGAAGTGGAGTTGGGCGGCGCCCCCTGGCTCCTGGGATCAGGCTGGACGGGCGGAAGGCTCCCGCCGCCCCGCCCCACCCAGGACCTCCGTCTGTCCGTCTGTCCGCAGCGCAAAGCCCCACGGTGGCCGAGACCCTCCACCCCGCCTTCTCCGGAGTCCAGCAGTACACAGGTATGAGGGCCGGCCACGCCCCTCGGAGGCGGGTCCTGCGGCCGGCCACGCCCACCGCTGGCCCCGCCCCGGGCGGCCACGCCCACTCGGGCACCCGGGCCCTGTGCCCGGCTCCATTCCTTCATCGTAACCCCACCTTTCTGGGGACGGGGCTTGTGGGGTGGGGTCCCCTCTCCGCTCCCAGCCCTGCCCAAACCCAGCTTTTGGCCCGCCCCTCCCCCTCCTGGAGCATCCGGCCCCGCCCCTCAGGGCTGTCCTGACAGAGCCCAGACCCCACCTCTGGATCCCCTTCCCCAGACCTGGCCTTCTGCTGTGACCCCACCCCTGCGGTGCACCCCTGGAGCTGTGGACCCTCCGCTCTTCCCCTAGGGCCCCGCCCCTAGCCGTGGCCCCGCCCACTGTCATGGCTGCCCTGCTCCATCCCCACTGCCCTGTGCACCCTTGAGTTGCAGCCCCGCCCACTCCCTAGTCCACTGGGCCTTGGCCCCATCCCTGCCCCGCCCATAGCCTTTGGCCCCGCCCCTTGCATTGTGCCCCACCCACCTCTTGTGGTCAGGGCCGTCCCAACCTACCCTTTGGGGTGTGGCTCCACCCACTTTTCTTGTTGCCTGGGCTCCGCCCCTTGGGTTATGACCCCACCCACCTGTGGTCTGGGATGTTTCAGCCCACTCTTTGGGGTGTGGCTCCGCCCACCTTTCTTGTTGGCTGGGCTCCGCCCCTTGGTTTGTGGCCCCACCCACCTTGTTGCCTGAGCTCCTCCCCTTGGGTTGTGGCTCCGCCCACCTTTCTTGTTGGCTGGGCTCCGCCCCTTAGTTTATGGCCCCACCCACCTGTGGTCTGGGACGTTTCAGCCCACTCTTTGGGGTGTGGCTCCGCCCACCTTTCTTGCTGCCTGCCTGGGCTCCGCCCCTTGGGTTATGGCCCCACCCCCTTTCTTGTTGCCTGGGCCACACCCCTTAAGTTGTAGCTATGCCCTTTGGGTTATGGCTCCGCCCACCTTTCTTGTTGGGCTGGGCCCCGCCCCTTGGTTTGTGGCCCCACCCACCTTGTTGCCTGAGCTCCTCCCCTTGGGTTGTGGCTCCGCCCACCTTTCTTGTTGGGCTGGGCCCCGCCCCTTGGTTTGTGGCCCCACCCACCTTGTTGCCTGAGCTCCTCCCCTTGAGTTGTGGCTCCGCCCACCTTTCTTGTTGGGCTGGGCCCCGCCCCTTGGTTTGTGGCCCCACCCACCTTGTTGCCTGAGCTCCACCCCTTGAGTTGTGGCTCCGCCCACCTTTCTTGTTGCCTGAGCTCCACCCCTTGGTTTGGGGCCCCACCCACCTTTCTTGAGGGCTGGGCCCCGCCCCTCCCTTTTCTCGCCCGGCCCCGCCCCCTCGCGGCCCCGCCCCTTCTCGCTCACGCCCCGCCTCCGCCGTGTCTGCTCGGTCTCCGCAGCCATGTACCCCGCCGCGGCCATCGCGCCCATCGCGCACAGCGTGCCCCAGCCGCCGCCCCTCCTGCAGCAGCAGCAGCGAGAAGGTGAGGCGGCCGGACGCTCCCGCCCGCGGAGCCCCTCGCCACGGGCAGCGGGCAGCGCGCTGGGGACCCTGGGGTAAACTGAGGCCGCCCGCCCGGAGGAGTCCACGCCCAGCAGCTCCCGACCCGCGCCCTGAAGCGTCTCGCGCTGGACCTGGGCGCGCGTCATCCAGCCCTTGGGAGGCGGAGGCAGGAGGGTCGCGGGTTCGCGGCCAGCCTCGGCCACTTAGGGAGGCCCTGTCTGAAAATACGAAGCGGAGCGATAGAGCTGGGGGCGTGGCGCGTAGCTAGAATGCCCCCGAGTTCCACCCCCGGCTCCCCAAAAAGAAAAAAGAAACATGCCTGAGTTTCCTTCCCCGCAGTGAGAGCGGCCGCCTGGTCAGGCGGTCAGCCGGGGTGACAGCTGTTCCCAACAGCACCCTGGGGAGGCCTCCCTGTCGTCCATCTGTGGTGGGGGTGGGTCCTAGGGAGAGTGACCAGCCAGAAAAGCCCGGGCCCTCGCCACCCCCGGCCAGGGACCTCCATGGTGGCCCGGGCTCCTACCCTGAGTTCTCTGAAGCTCTTTCTAATTTCGCCCTTACCCCTCCCTGGATGGGAGACACCGGGAAGGTGCAGGAGCCGCGGGGGCACCCGGGCTGGGGGTGCCCGAGCCCGCGCGGAAGGGCACCCTCGGTGAAAGGTGTTTGCGCGCTGGTCATCCCGGCATCGGGGAGGGGGGGGGGCTGAGACCGGGGATCGCGGTTCGCGGCCAGCCTCAGCCACTTAGCGAGGCCCTCGGCAACTCGGTGAGACCCGGTTTCAAAAAATAAAGAATAAATAATAGGGCTGGGGGTGGAGCTCGGAGGTCGAATGCACCTGGGTCCCATCCCCAGGACAGAAAAAAATAAGTGTTTTGCCAGAGTGGCTCCGGCAGCTGTAGATGTTGGCAGTGTTTCTTGGGATCTCACGGGGGTCTCTGGAGCCCCCCCTGTCTCTTTTTGGACGGCTCTGGCCTGGGTGCCCCCCTCCCAGCCCATCTTCAAACTCCACCCTTGATCCGAGCCGGTGGGTAGACATGTTCAATACAGGATTGTATTACATTGTAATACAGTTGTAATACAGGATCCTACTGCATCGATCCCTCGACCAACCTCTGATGCGAAATAGAAGGAAATGATGGCACCTGCTCTAAACTGTGTGTGGGGAGCCGGGGTGGTGGCGGCTCTGGCTGTCCTGGCACTTAGGAGGCTGGGACAGGAGGGTCAGGATTCACGGCCAGCCTCACCTGCTGAGGCCCTTCACGATGTAATGAGACAGTTTCAAAATAAAGAATAAAAGAGGCCGGGCGCGGTGGCGCACGCTTGTCATCCCCGCGCTTGGGAGGCGGAGACAGGAGGATCGCGCAGGTTCGAAGCCAGCCGCGCTGGCTTAAGAGACCCTGTGTCCAAAAATAAAAAAGAATAAAATAGGTCTGGGAGTGTAGCCTGGAGGTAGAAGGGCTTCCAGGAACCCCAGTACCACTGAAAGAAAGAAAGAAAGAAAGAAAGAAAGAAAGAAAGAAAGAAAGAAAGAAAGAAAGAAAGAAAGAAAGAAAAAGAGTCTGGCTGGGAGTGTAGCTCGGAGGTAGAATGCCCCTGGGTTCAATCCCCAGTACTGAAAAAAAAAAAAAAAGGAAATAAATAAAGTCCCTGGGATTCGCGTAGGTCCTATACAAACACTATACCATTATCTAAGACACGTGGGCGTCCTCGGAGTTCCGGATCCGTGGGAGGCCTGCACAGCCCCTGAGGATGCTGGTGCGGTTAGTGTTAGAACGCTGTCTTTTTTTGTTTGTTTGTTTTATTTTTGACACTGGCGATTAAACCCAGGGGCATTCTACCTCGGAGCGACACTCCCAGCCCCCTTTTTAAAATAATTGTTATTTTGCAACAGGGTCTTGCTGAGTTGCCGAGCGGCTCTGAACCTGCGACCCTCCCTCCTGCCGTCCCCAGGGCTGCGCTCGCAGGCGGGGCCTCCACGGCAGTGTGTGCCAGACACTGGCCACGGGCGTGCACGGATCTCAAACTCTAAACTTAGGGGGCTTGTGGGGGCGGGGGAGGAGAATCGGGGGTTTTGATCTCACCAAACCATTGCAACATGTTAAAAGAAAGAAAAAAATGGCAGCTACGTAGACACCGCGCTGTATCTTGGAAAAGACGTGTCCTTTGCGCGTGGGTTTGAAGCTTCCAGGGTCGCGGCATGTGAGTTATCGGGAAATCGTGGAAAATAAGGGGGTGTCCGAAATCGAGGGGAGAGGTCACCCCAGAGGGGCGGGCGTGCCTGCCGGCTCACGGCGGTGGATGTCGAGGTGTGTGTGTGTGTGAGTGTATGAGTGTGTGTGAGTGTGTGAGAGAGTGTGTGAGTGTAAGTGTGAGTGTGTGTGAGTGAGTGTGAGAGTGTATGAGTGTGAGTGTGAGAGTGTGCGTGAGTGTGCGAGTGAGTGTATGTGAGTGTGAGAGTGTGAGAGTGTGTGCGTCAGTGGGTGTGACTGTGAGTGTGGGTGTGAGTGTGAGTGTGTGCGTGTGTGCGTGTGTGCGTGAGTGGGTGTGACTGTGTGAGAGGGAGTGTGTGTATGAATGTGTGTGAGTATGTGAGTGTGTGAGTGTGCGTGTAAGCGTGTGTGTGAGCGAGTGTATGTGTGAGAGTGTGTGAGTGTGCGTGAGTGGGTGTGACTGTGTGTGAGAGGGAGTGTGTGTATGTGAGAGGGAGTGTGTGAGTGTGTGCGTGTGTGAGTATGTGAGTGAGTGAGTGTGTGAGAGTGTGTGTGTGGGTGTGTGTGTGTTTGAGTGTGTGAGAGTGTGAGTGTGTGAGAGTGTGTGTGAGTGTGTGCGTGAGTGGGTGTGACTGTGTGTGAGAGGGAGTGTGTGTGTATGAGTGAGAGTGAGTGTGTTTGAGTGTGAGTGTGTGTGAGTGTGTGTGAGTGAGAGTGTGTGTGTGTGTGAGTGTGTGTGTGAGTGTGTGTGCGTGCACTGTGTCCGAGTTCCCTCCTGCGGGGTGACATTTTCCGCCCGGTGGTGGGTGGGGGCCGGGAGGGGCAGGTATACTTAAGCCAACGCAGACTTGAGGTTGCCCGAGTTGCTTCGAGGCGGGTGTCGCTTTCCCAACAAGCGCTACTCTCAGAGGCAGAGGCCGACTAGGCAGGTAAGGGGGGCCCCGTGCGCCCCGCTTTGCCTTCTGTGTTGGGCGGGAGGAGGCCAGCGCCATGTGGGGAGCCCGAGAGTGGTCGCCGCAGGGCGTTAGGTTGGTGGCGGGTTTCGGGGGGCTGCTTATACGGCTTGGGATACTCAGGGTTTTAAAGCGCTATTACGGCTTTATTTATAGTGTTTTATACCAGCCACATATTGGGGATTATTTGGGCGGGGGACTATTGAGAAAGACTGATTTTTCTAAACAAAAATGATTTCCGGTTAGTAAGTCACTGTTTTAAATATCTGTGGTTTCAGAGTGTCTGGGATTTGGGACTGGAAATTTATGTTTTTATTCCATCCGGGTTTTTTTTTCTTTTTTTTTTTTTATGTGGTGTTAAGGGTGGAACCCAGGGGCTTTTCTCCCTCCAGGCTACACTCCCAGACCTATTTTGTACTTTATTTGGAAACAGGGTCTCACTGAGTTGCCGAGGGCCTCACTCAGTAGCTGAGGCTGGCTTCGAACCCGCGCGATCCTCCTGTCTCAGCCTCCCAAGCGCGGGGATGACAAGCGTGCGCCTCCATGCCCGGCTCTGGGTTTTTGTTTTTGCAAATTTTTGTTTTTAATTACCCAAGGTGTGAGTGATTATTTCTGTCTGGAATTTGGGCCTGGAAACTTTATTTATTTATTTATTTTTTCGGTACTGGGGATGGAACCCAGGGGCATTCGACCTCCAAGCGACACCCCCAGCCCTAGTTTTTATTCTTTATTTTGAAACAGGGTCTCACTGAGTTGCAGAGGCCTCACTGAGGCTGGGGCTGTCCGCGAACCCTGAGCCTCCTGCATGCTGGGATGACGAGCTGCGCCACCACGCCCGGCTTGAATGTATTTGTTTTATTTTACCTTATGATCGATTGACTTTTATCGTACTGGAGGAGGGTGCTGGGGATGGAACAGGGCCTTTGCACATCCTAAATGCAAGCTCTACCACCAAGCTATGCCCCCCAGCTTACTGGCTTAAATGACCATTTCTTTTTTCTTTCTTTCTTTCTTCCTTCCTTCCTTCCTTTCTTTTCTTTTCTTCTTCTTTTTTTTTTTTCAGTACTGGGGATGGGATGGAACCCAGGGGCATTCTACCTCCGAGCTACACCCCCAGCCCTATTTTTTTATACTTTATTTTGAAGCAGAGTCTCACTAAGTCACAGAGGGCCCCCTACGTAGCTGAGGCTGGCCGCGAACCTGCAAACCTCCCGTCTCAGCCTCCCAAATTACTGGACTGACAAGGCGTGAGCCACCACGCCTGGCTGACAGTTGACAGTTCCATTTTGCAACACTTTTAGACTTAAAGAATAGCAAAGATACTGCCCTATGTCCCTGCAAATAGTTCCTCTGACTTTTTGTGTGTGTGCGGTACCGGGGATGGAACCCAGGGGCCTTCTACCTCCGAGCTACACCCCCAACCCTATTTCATATTTTATTTGGAAACAGGGTCTCACTAAGTTGCCGAGAGCCTCACTAAGCTGCTGAGGCTGGCTTTGAACCCGCGACCCTCCTGTCTCAGCCTCCCAAGTGCTGGGATGACAAGCGTGCGCCGCCACGCCCGGCCATCTGACTTTTATAAATGGTGTGGAGTTGAGGTTTAAGGATGGCGGGTCTTGAGGGGATTTTTTTTGGGGGGGAGGCCTCTGGATTACCCAGGGTGAGGGAGGAAAGCTTCAGCTGGGGTCGGGAGCGGCTGGGGAGATCGGCTGAGTTTCCTGGTGTTGGGGTTCGAGGGCTCCCGGTCCCAGGCCCTCCCCGGGGCGTCTCCTGCCTTTGGGGCTTTATGTCTTTCTCTCCCCGCCCGCAGGTCCCGAAGGCTGTAACCTGTTTATCTACCACCTCCCCCAGGAGTTTGGCGACTCGGAGCTGACCCAGATGTTTCTCCCCTTCGGCAATATCCTCTCCTCCAAGGTGTTTATGGACCGAGTTACCAACCAGAGCAAGTGTTTCGGTGAGTGGAGCCGCGGGGAGGCCCGGGCCGTCGGGGCCCAGGTAGGCGCGTTTGCGACCCCAAGCGCGCCCCCACTGTGTGCCAGACGCTTTCCAAGCAACCTTTCAAAAGTTCACCCAGAGCCGGGCGCGGGGCGCACCCGTCATCCCATCACTCGGGAGGCTGAGGCCGGAGGATCGCGGTTCGCGGACAGCCTCGGCTACTTAGCGAGGCCCTCGGCAACTCAGCGAGACCCGGTTTCAAAATAAAGAATAAAAAATAGGGCTGGGGGTGTAGCTTGGAGGTCGCATGCCCCTGGGTTCCATCCCCAGTACCACAAAAAAAAAAGAAAAAAAGAATAAAGAAAAGAGGGCTGGGGGTGTGGCTCGGAGGTAAGTGACCCTGGGTTCCATCCCCAGTATAATAATAATAATAATAATAATAATAATAATAATAATAATAATCCCCAGTACAATAATAATAACAACAATAACAACATTCCCCACCCGGGGCGTCCCGGTGCCCTGGGCAGCCCCCGCCCGCGCCGCCGCCGCCCGTCTCACCCTCGCCTCCCTCACCGCAGGCTTCGTGAGCTTTGACCACCCGGCCAGCGCGCAGACCGCCATCCAGGCCATGAACGGTTTCCAGATCGGCACAAAGAGACTCAAGGTGCAGTTGAAGCGGCCCAAAGACCCCGGACACCCCTACTGACCACGCCGCGGCCGCCCCGAGGCTGAGGCCTGGCCCAGGTGAGCCGCCAGGCGGCCCCGTCCTGTCAGCCCCTCGCCCCCTCCCTCGCTCGCTCCGGGCCCTCCCGGGGACCGGCGGGCACAGGGCCGGCGCCGTGCCCACCGACCCAGCCGGGGCTGGAGGCAGGGCGGGGTGGGCTGGGGCGGCGGGGAGACGCCACCTAGGGAGAACCTTCCTGGAGGAGGTTTTGAGGATGCGCTCGCGGAGAAGCCGGCTTTGGTCTGGGGAGGGGAAGGGGCTCCTGTCCTGTCCTGTGAACCTGTGCCCCCGCTGGGAAACCCTACACCAGAGAAAGCGCCAAACGCACGTCCCGGCCCCCAGCCCCCTGCTCAGACCCCAGCCCAGCTCAGCCGGAGCCGGGCGGGCGCGGGAGGAGGTGAAGTCCGCGGCCTTCCTGCCCCGCCGCGACTCCCCCATAATTCATACCTTGTGGTTAGTGAAAAAGTGTCTACCCCCCAATCCCCGAAGATACCACACGCACACGCACACACACGCGCGCACACACACGCGCACACACACGCACACACACACACACACACACACACGCACACACGCGCGCCCCCAGCAGAAAGCCCCCAGACGCCCTCATCACCCTCCTGGGGGTGGGGGACTGACCGGGAAACCTGAGCACCCCTAGAGGAGCACACGGCTGGCCCCCGACTCTGACCCCGTCGTCGGGAGGCCCGGGCCGGCGGCTCCGGAGACTTCGTTTGGATGTTTTTGGCGGTGGCGGTGGTCTCCGCGGCCATCCCGGCCATCCGAGGCCTCGGCCGGGGTGCGCGGCGGGCAGGCGGGTGCCGGGTCGGAGCCGGGAGCGGATTCGCCATCGACACGGCGACTGGAATCCCAGGCCGGCGGGGACGGCCTCCTGGGAACTAAAATGTGGGAAGGAGGTCCCGGCGTGCCCGCCATCGAGCGAGCCATCCGAGCCATCGCTCCCCCTGAGGGCTTCCTGCTCCCAGACAAACCAGGACTAAATTCCCACGGCCTTTGGAGCCTCCGCCCCGGCCCTTTCTCCCCGCGCCACGCCCTGCCCACCGCCACCCCTGTCCCAAAATGTGAATTGCTACCAAAAGCCACACGGAACGAGGAAGAGGGGAGCGGGGTCTGGGCTTTGGCCCGGGTGCGTGTGTGCGTGCGCGCGCGCGCGTGTGTGTGTGTGTGTGTGGGAAGGTCCTGAGTTGGGGGCCGAGGGGCTTGCACACTGCCCCCACTTTTGGGAAATTTTCTTGCCCCCCGCCCCTCTCCCCCCAACTTAGCGGCTTCCCGGAGCGGAAATCACAACTTTTCCTATATATATAAGATATATATATATATTATATATATACACATGCGTATAGAGAGAAAGCCTATAGACAGTATATATATTTTTTGAGTATAGATCATGGGGCCAAGCTCTTCCGACTCCTTCCCATCGGGGGGAGGTGGCCCCGATCGGGGTCACCCGCGGGGGCCGTGGCGAGGGCCGAGGCAGGAGGGGCTGCCCCCTCCCCGTGTCCGTCCCCCTCCCGGTGGGAACATCAGACCAGGAAGGGCCGACACAAAATACCTCCAGGACTCCGCGCTCCCCGACGCCCCACGGACGATGCTCACAGGCCCTGGGGCCCCCGCGGCCGGGCCCTCTCCCGGCACCCCAGGGCCGGCCGCCCAGGTGGGGGCAAGGAGACCCCGGCTCCCGACCCGGCCGCCCGCGCCCTCAGTCATAGCCTTATCTGCGTGACCAGTAGCCCTTACCTTCCCGTCGGGGCGGCCGCTGCCCCCCAAGGGCAGGCAGCCATTCCTCCTGCCGTCGAATCACCAGCCTCAATTTAAGGTCTTGAATTCAAGATCGCCAAACGTGTTGGACGCGCCCTGCAGAGCCCGCGACCTTGATTGTGACCTTCATACCTCTACAGAGATTTGTTTTTTGTCTTTCTGAGCAGGTACAGAGAAGAAAAGAGAAGGAAAAAAAAAAAGGAGGGGGGTTAATCAAATGCTGATGGAGTTTCTTTCCTAGCTGGGGTGGGGAGGGAGGGCCTGGGGGGCGCGGACAAGTCCTGTACAGCCGCCGCCGCACCTAGTCGAAGCACACTCAGCTCAAGCCCGTCGGGATGTCCCCGCCGGGCTCCAGATAACTTTATAAGCTCAAACAGAAAATAAAACACACACACGAAAAAAAAAAACCCACAAAAATTTAAAAAGAAAAAAAAAAACCAACAAAAAAAAGAAAAGCAACTTCCCTTCTGTTTCTACCGAAACGTGTTGACTGACCTGGTTTTAAAAAAAGAAAAATAGCAAAAAAAAAAAAAAAAAAAAAGGAAAAGAAAAAAAAATCTTCTGGCCAACTTGTTGCCGTGTTCCGGAGTTTTCGGGTTGTTCTGAGACACTCTCCCGATCCGTGCCTGTGCCCCCCGTCCTGTCCGTCTGCGTGTGCAAACGTGTGCAAACGTGTGCCAAGGGCCCCCGGGGCCCCCGCCCGGCCCGCCGGGAGCGCCGTTCTGAGTTTTTTCTCTCTCGTCTACGTTTACCAGCTGTAAATAACATTTTTATACGCAACATCGAAGACCCGCGTGATTTGTACGACGTATTTTATTTCTGCTACGAGTAATTTCATGACGTTTCGACTTGCAAACTGACTTTTAGAAACACACACACACACATACAGAGAAAAGAAAGAAAAAAGGGAAAAAAAAGGACAAAGAGTCTTGGGTTGACCTGGTTTGAATTTCGTGTCAAAGCAGATTTTCCTGCGCCTGGAGAGGGTCCTCGTTCCTGTCCCGTGGCTTGGACGAGAAGCGGCCAGCGCCGCGTTCAGGTCCAAAACACCTCTCTTTGGTCTGAGGGAAAAAAAAGAAAAACCGAGAATTTATTTAATAAAAGTTTTACTTGCTAAAGGGCTGGCTCTCGGCTTGTGGTCTTTCTCCTGGATGAAGAGCGGGTGGAGGACTCGGGAGGCCGAGACGGGAGGATCGCAGGTTCGAGGCCAGCCTCGGCCATACTGAGACTCTCGCCGACCTAGTGAGACCCCGTTTCAAAATAAAAAAAAAATAGGGCTGGGGGTGTCGCTTGGCGGTAGAATGCCCCCGGGTTCCATCCCCAGCGCCACGCACACACGCAAAAGGACGTGCGCCCGTCGTACACAGCCAGGCTTCCTGGGTTTCTCTGTAAGAATGAAGAAGGCTCCCAGTCTCCTCTAGACGCAGGAGAAAAGCCGCCTCGTGCCTTCTGTCTGGTTGTGGCAGCCTCAGCGCCATTGAAGAAATCCAGGGACAAACCAAGAATATATATATATACTCCAATATATAAACCAAAAATATATATATATATTTATATTTAAATTTATATAAATATATATTTATTAAAAATACATATATATTTTGGTGGCGCTGGGGTTCCTGGAAGCCCTTCTACCTCCAGGCTACACTCCCAGACCCATTTTTACATCTTTTTTTTTTTTGGAAACAGGGTCTCCTAAGCCAGCGCGCGCGGCTGGCTTCGAACCTGCGCGATCCCCCTGTCTCCGCCTCCCAAGCGCGGGGATGACGAGCGTGCGCCGCCACGCCCGGCCCAACCAAGAAATTTTATTGCCACTCAAAAATAACCTCAGAAACAGTGATGACCCTGTTTTACTGCAAAGAGGAACGTAAAACTCGAGTTTATGTGAAAAGGGCTAGAAAATACCCCCCCCCGTCGCTCTCACGTGGGCGATTGCACCTGAAACGCCGAGAGGTTAAAACTAATTTGTGGGGGGGGGAGAAGAAACATGAACAGGTGTGCGCCTGGGACAGCGTGCAGTGGCCAATATGAGAGTCCACGAGAAAAGAGGCCCGACGCACAGCGTGTATCAGTTAGCTGCTGCCGCGTAACAAAGAGCCCCTCCAGATTTAACAGCTGCACACGGCGCACACTGAGGGTCTGGTCTGCACCTGTTTGGGGGTCACTAATCCTGGAGCGGCTCGGGGTCCCTCGTGAGGACGGTCAGCTGTCGGCCAGCGCTGCCCGGGCTCAGGCCACCTGGGGCTGGAGGAGCCGCTGCCGGCCCCCGCATGGCAGAGAGGAAGACAGAGACCATGGCGCTTCTCGTCACGCCTCCCAGTGACACGCCAGCCACGTGTGTCTGCTAGAAGGGAGGCCTTATCCAGCTCACCGCAGGGGAGTGGGATTCGGCGGCGTCAGGACGTGGAGGCCACAGGGCGCAGTCCTGCCGGGGAATAGTACGCACCTGTTAAAAGAGCGAGCCCCGCCGGGCGTGGCGGCGCACGCTTGTCATCCCTGCGCTCGGGAGGCAGAGACGGGAGGATCGCGCAGGTTCGAAGCCAGCCGCGCGCGCTGGCTTAGGAGACCCTGTTTCCAAATAAAAATGTAAAAATAGGTCTGGGAGTGTAGCCCGGAGGTAGAAGGGCTTCCAGGAACCCCAGTACCACAAAAAAAAAAATTAAAAAAATTAAAAAAAAGAGCGAACCCCCTCCAGGCGTGGCGGTGCGCGCCTGTTTCTAGTACTCGGGAGGCTCAGACAGAAGGACTGCCAGTTTCGAGGCTGCTCTCAGCAACCCAGGGAGACCCTGTTTCCAGACAAAATAAGAGGGCCAGGAGCCGGGCGTGGTGGGCACGCTCGTCATCCCCGCGCCTGGGAGGCTGAGACGGGAGGATCGCACGAGTTCGAGGCCAGCCTCAGCTACTTAGTGAGGCTCTCAGCAACTCAGTGAGACCCTGTTTCCAAATAAAATAGAAAATAGGTCTGGGGTGGAGCCCGGAGGTAGAAGGCCCCTGGGTTCCACCCCAGTACCAAAAAAAAAAAAAAAAAAAGAAAAAAAAAATATATACACACACACACACACACACACACTCATATATATTTTTTTATTTTTATTTTTATATATTTATATTTTTGGTGGCATATATAAATATATATAATAAATAAATAAATAATCAAAAGGGCTGGCAGTGTAGCTCAGAGGTATAATGACCCTGGTTCAATCCTCAGTATAGAATGCACACGCACACGCGCACACGCACGCACGCGCACACGCACACGCACACGCACGCACGCCCCGCCTTCTGGGTCCACTAGAACCCAGGAAACCACCTTTGCAGAAGTCGCTCTCCCGCTCCGCCCGGGCCGCCAGCAGGGGGCGCCAGAGGCCTGAGACTCGGCCAGTCTGAGCTGCTCCCAGATAATAATAATAATAATAATAATAATAATAATAATAATAATAATAGGGGGCCGGGAGCTGGCCTGGGGGGCCACCTGCAATCCCAGCACTTGGGGCCGAGTCTGGAGCGGGGTCCCAGGGCGACCTCCAGACGAGGTCGTTTCTGACGTCAGCAGTGTCTCCTAAAATGATTTTGGGGGGGGGTACTGGGGATTGAACCCAGGAGTTTTTATTTAGAAGCAGGGTCTCGCTGGGGTGCCGAGGCTGGCCTCCAGCCCGTGGGCCTCCTGCCTCGGCCTCCCAGGTCCTGGGGTCACCTCTGCAGGGGGCAAGATGGAGAACGCGGCCCGGCCCTCGGCTGCAGGAGGGGCCCGCGGGCGGTGTCCACCCGCGACGTCAGCGCCGGGCCGGACAGCTCCGGGGGAAGTGGGGCCGCGGCGGCCAGGGGGTCCAGCCAGGGGCGCCCCAAGCCCCGGCCCGTCCCCTGGGACGGACACCCTCGGCCCGCGGGCACCCCGCCGCCCCAGCGCCGGCCTCTCCATCCTCTCCGGCCTCTCCGGCCTCTCTCTCCGTCCTCTCCATCCTCTCTGTCCTCTCCCTCTCTGTCCTCTCCGGCCTCTCCATCCTCTCTGGCCTCTCCCTCTCTGTCCTCTCCGTCCTCTCTGTCCTCTCCGGCCTCTCCGGCCTCTCCGTCCTCTCCGGCCTCTCCGTCCTCTCCGTCCTCTCTGTCCTCTCCGTCCTCTCCCTCTCCGTCCTCTCCGTCCTCTCCGTCCTCTCTGTCCTCTCCATCCTCTCCGTTCTCTCCGTCCTCTCCCTCTCCGTCCTCTCCCTCTCCATCCTCTCTGTCCTCTCCGTCCTCTCCGTCCTCTCCGGCCTCTCCGTCCTCTCCGTCCTCTCCGTCCTCTCCCTCTCCGTCCTCTCTGTCCTCTCCGTCCTCTCCGTCCTCTCCGTCCTCTCCCTCTCCGTCCTCTCCCTCTCCGTCCTCTCCGGCCTCTCCGTCCTCTCCGTCCTCTCTGTCCTCTCCGTCCTCTCCCTCTCCGTCCTCTCCGTCCTCTCCGGCCTCTCCGTCCTCTCCGTCCTCTCTGTCCTCTCCGTCCTCTCCCTCTCCGTCCTCTCCGTCCTCTCCGTCCTCTCCGTCCTCTCTGTCCTCTCCGTCCTCTCCCTCTCCGTCCTCTCCGTCCTCTCCGTCCTCTCTGTCCTCTCCATCCTCTCCGTTCTCTCCGTCCTCTCCGTCCTCTCCCTCTCCGTCCTCTCCGTCCTCTCCGTCCTCTCCGTCCTCTCCGTCCTCTCCGTCCTCTCCGTCCTCTCCCTCTCCGTCCTCTCCGTCCTCTCCGTCCTCTCCGTCCTCTCCGTCCTCTCCCTCTCCGTCCTCTCCGTCCTCTCCGTCCTCTCCGTCCTCTCCGTCCTCTCCCTCTCCGTCCTCTCCGTCCTCTCCAGCCTCTCCGTCCTCTCCGTCCTCTCCGTCCTCTCCGTCCTCTCCCTCTCCGTCCTCTCCGTCCTCTCCGTCCTCTCCGTCCTCTCCGTCCTCTCCCTCCGTCCTCTCCCTCCGTCCTCTCCGGCCTCTCCGTCCTCTCCGTCCTCTCCCTCTCCGTCCTCTCCGTCCTCTCCGTCCTCTCCGTCCTCTCCGTCCTCTCCCTCCGTCCTCTCCCTCCGTCCTCTCCGTCCTCTCCCTCTCTGTCCTCTCCGTCCTCTCCATCCTCTCCGTCCTCTCCGTCCTCTCCCTCCGTCCTCTCCCTCCGTCCTCTCCGTCCTCTCCCTCTCTGTCCTCTCCATCCTCTCCGTTCTCTCCGTCCTCTCCGTCCTCTCCCTCTCCGTCCTCTCCGTCCTCTCCGTCCTCTCCGTCCTCTCCGTCCTCTCCCTCCGTCCTCTCCCTCCGTCCTCTCCGTCCTCTCCCTCTCTGTCCTCTCCGTCCTCTCCGTTCTCTCCGTCCTCTCCGTCCTCTCCCTCTCCGTCCTCTCCGTCCTCTCCGTCCTCTCCGTCCTCTCCGTCCTCTCCGTCCTCTCCCTCCGTCCTCTCCCTCCGTCCTCTCCGGCCTCTCCGTCCTCTCCGTCCTCTCCCTCCGTCCTCTCCCTCCTCTCCGTCCTCTCCGTCCTCTCCCTCCTCTCCGTCCTCTCCGTCCTCTCTGTCCTCTCCCTCCTCTCCGTCCTCTCCCTCTCCGTCCTCTCCGTCCTCTCCGTCCTCTCCGTCCTCTCCGTCCTCTCCGTCCTCTCCCTCCGTCCTCTCCCTCCGTCCTCTCCGGCCTCTCCGTCCTCTCCGTCCTCTCCCTCCGTCCTCTCCCTCCTCTCCGTCCTCTCCGTCCTCTCCCTCCTCTCCGTCCTCTCCGTCCTCTCTGTCCTCTCCCTCCTCTCCGTCCTCTCCCTCTCCGTCCTCTCCGTCCTCTCCGTCCTCTCCGTCCTCTCCGTCCTCTCCCTCCGTCCTCTCCCTCCGTCCTCTCCGGCCTCTCCGTCCTCTCCGTCCTCTCCCTCCGTCCTCTCCCTCCTCTCCGTCCTCTCCGTCCTCTCCCTCCTCTCCGTCCTCTCCCTCCGTCCTCTCCCTCCGTCCTCTCCGTCCTCTCCGTCCTCTCCCTCTCCGTCCTCTCCGTCCTCTCCGTCCTCTCCGTCCTCTCTCTCTGTCCTCTCCGTGCTCTCCGGCCCGCCGCTCCCCGCGCCGCCGCCAGGGGGCGCCCGGAGCCCGCCCAGGCCTCCCCGCGGTCCGCGGCCTGCAGATCCGCCCTCGCGTCCTCGGATGGAGTGGGATGGGAGGTAACAGGGCCAGCGCCAGCACGGCCCCGCCGGACCCCGCGCCTCGCCGGCTGATAGAGCAGGTGCATGGCTTGTTAATTATTATTATTATTATTATTATTATTATTATTATTATTATTATATTAATTGTACTAGGGATAGACCCAGGGCATTGTACCTCCCAGCTACACCCCAACCCTATTTTTCTTTTTTTTTTCTTTCTTTTGCGGGTCTGGGGATGGAACCCGGGGGCATTCGAACTCCGAGTTACACCCCCCGCCCTATTTTTATTCTTTATTTGGAAGCAGGCGCTCACTGCGTTGCGGAGGCCTCACTAAGTAGCCGAGGCTGTCCGCGAACCGCGGTCCTCCGGTCTCAGCCTCCCGAGTGCTGGGTGACGAGTGTGCGCTGCCACGCGGCCCGGTGTGATTATTTACCTAATGTCCGTCTCTCCATCAAAACGACCGGGGTCCATTTTGCTCCCACTCTTCCCCAAGCTCAGCGCAGACTGGCACACAGTAGGTGCTTAATAAAAGTCTGATGGATAAGCCGGGCGCGGGGGCGCGCTCGCCATCCCAGCATTCGGGAGGCTGAGACAGGAGGATCGCGGTTCGAGGCCGGCCTCGGCTGCTTAGCGAGGCCCTCGGCACCTCAGTGAGACCCTGACTCAAAATAAAGAATAAAAAGTAGGGCGGGGGTGGAGCTGGGAGGCGGAGTGCCCGGGATGGCCTCCAGGCTCAGGCCTCCCTGCCTCTCCCCAGCCCTCTCCCCTCTCTCTCCCCTCTCTCCCTCTCTCTCTCTCTTTTCTCTCTCTTTCTCTTTCTCTCTTTCTCTCTCCCTCTTTTCTCTTTCTCCCCCCCCCCGCCGCCTCCCACACCAGCTCGGCTCCGACCGCACATCTGTGGGGTGATTGTCTCCAAGACCACAAGGTAGGAGGCAAATTATAGCCACGGGGCGGGGCCTGCGGCAGACCACGCCCACCTCCCGGCCCCGCCCACCCGGCCCCGCCCTCGCCCCCGCCAGCTGCTGGGCGCAGGCGCGACCCCCCCTCGCCCATTCATTAATTCACTCATTGATTCGCTGACCAGCAGGTCAACCCCGGGAAGCCGGTCGCAAGTAAAGGATGGCCTCAGGGTCTGGGAGTGCGCATGCGCGAGCGCAGGGAGCACCGCGGGGAGCACCGCCGCCGAGCCAGCGCCTCCACCCCCGAGCCACACCCCCGGCCCTTCTCACGTTTCGTTTCGGGACAGGGCCTCTCTAGCTGGCCCAGGCTGGCCTCGAACCCGCGATCCTCCCCTCTTGGCCTCCGCAGCCGCCGGGGGATGACAGGCGTGCGCCACCTTGGCCTGGCGCAGGAGGAGGGTGATTTTAACCAGAAAATTCCGGAGCCAGGTGGATCTGGCGGCCCCGCCCCGGCTGTGTGGCCCTGGGGAGCCTGCCCTCCGTGGGCCTCAGTGTCCTCCTCTGTAAAATGGGTGCGAGGGCAGCCGGACCCCGCGAGGGCGAGTGGGAGCCGGCTCCATCCTCGCAGTCCCCCGCGTCCCTCCACCTCCGTCCCTGTCCCGTCTCCGTCCCCACCTCGGCCGGGGTTTGAGAGCAGAAACCCGGGCAGGCACGGCCACCCGGGCGCACCGCAGAGGACCGGAGGGGAGGAGGGCCAGCGGCGCGAAGGACCCTCTGGTGGTCTCGGAGGTTTTGTTTTATTTTATTTTATTTTTCAGTACTGGGGGTGGAACCCAGGGGCTTTGACCTCCGGGCTACACCCCCAGACCTATTTTATATTTTATTTGGAAACAGGGTCTCACCGTGTTGCCGAGAGCCTCACTGAGTAGCTGAGGCCGGCTTCGAGCCTGCGCGATCCTCCTGTCTCAGCCTCCCCAGTCCCGGGATCATATTTTTAATTTTTGTTTACTTATCGTCGCGCTCCTGGGGGTGGAACCCCGGGGCACTCCGTCCCTGCGCTGCGCCCCCGGCCCTATTTCTTAGTCTTCATTTTGAATCGGGGTCTCGCCGAGTGGCGGAGGGCCTCGCCAAGCCGCCGGGGCCGGCCTCCAGCCCCATCCTCCGGCCCCGGCCTCCCGAGTGGCGTGCGGGGGTCACGGGCGCGCGCCACCCAGCCCTGCCGGGTCCTCACAGCGAACAGAAACAGAAAACAGTGGCGATGGCGCCCTCGGGCCGGTTTTGCGTCTCCGGCAGTCAGGACGGCCTTCAGAGCCCAGAGAGGCCGGCCGCAGGTCCAAGTTCACGCAGCCCGAAGCCGGCCGCGGCCTCTCGGGCCCCGAGCCCCCGGCCGGCCTGTCCAGGCCGAGTGTGGGCCTGGGTGGGTGGGAGCGACCACCCCTGGGGGCCGGGTCCCCCGAAGCCGGCCGGGAGGCTGCAGCCGGCCCGGGGGGCGGAGGAGCGGCCATCTCTCCTTCCGGGGGGAGGACGCGCTCCAATCAGAGCCGGGGCCTCATTCACAAATCCACCGCGTGCCCGCCCGTGCCAACCGCCCAGAGGGCAGCCGCCCCCGGAGCTGTGGGTGGCCACTCGGCGGGGCCGGGCCAGCGCCCTCCGCCTCTCCCTCCCCGCGCGGGGGCCATGGACGCCGGGGGCTCCCGGCCTCGGCTCCCGCCTCTGTCCGCATAAGGCGTCTGGGGCTTCTGGGGGCGCCCCGGCACCCGCCCCGGCATGGAGGTGCCCGGGCCCCTGGTGCCCAGCAAGCCCGGAGGGACCTCGGTCAGATGGCAGCTGTGTTACGACGTGACGGCCAAGATGTGGTGGATGGTGAGCGGGCGATGGCGGCGGGCGGCGGGCCAGGGGTTTCTCCGCACGCGTAGGAGCCCGCGCTCCCCGGGCGTGTGCGGAGCCGGGGGCAGCGGGGCACGAGGGCGGCCGGCCAGCAAGGGGCCCGCCGCCCAGGGGGGCTCGGCCGGGCGCCCTGAGGCCGGGGGCGCTCAGCCGGGGCTGGCAGGAGCCGCCGTGTGACCCCGGCCCCCCGTCTCTGTGCCCCTCGACGCCCTCCTCGCTCCCGCCGGTCACAGTCACAGCCCACGGTTCTGGGGCGCCGGGGTCCCCAAGTCTGGGCGCCCTTCCGGAAGCTTCCCGGGGACCCCCTGAAGCTGAGACCCGGCCGGATGGGGCCACGCGTGATTCCGGGGCCCCGGGTGCCAGATATGGCGGGGTGGCCCCGAGCCCCGAGGCCGTCTGCGCGGCATCCAGCCGATGTGTCCAGGCGCCGCCGCCAGCTCTGGTTCGAGGCCGGCTCTCGGTCACGCAGGCCGGAGTCCGGCCTGGGCCTGCCGGGCGCCCCGGGCGCGTCCGGTCTCCCTGGGCGCGGGGTCCCCGCGTGCGCACGTGTCAGGGCCGGGGCTCCTCGGGCCTCGGGCTGGAGTCCTGTGGGTCCGACGGGGCGTGCGCAGTGGCGCCTGGCGACCTGCGCGGACCCCTCTCGCCGCACCCCGGGGTCGGGGCCCTGGCGGGGAGGGTCAGAGGCTCAGGCCCTGCCCGCGCCCGGCGCGCCACGCCTTGGTTTCGCTTTTCCTTCCCGGCTAGTCCTTGAAGACATTCTTACTAGGCCCCGGGTCCTGCTCTCAGGGACCCAGAGAGTGACAGCGGTCCCCGAGCTGTCCCCGGCGGAGGGTCCGGGGGGAGACGCAGAGGAGACCGCCATCGCTGTGGAGGGGAGGGGGACGCAGAGCTGGCGGCCCGGGAGGATCCTGGGGGCCTTGGGCTGCCCTGGAGGACGAGGCGCCTGAGCTGAGACCTCGCTTCTGTCAGAGAACGAGGAGGAACAGCATGGCAGGCTGAGGGTGCGGCCGTGCAAAGGCCCTGGGGCAGGACCAAGCTTGCGGGGCTGGAGCCCAGGGAGGTGGGAGGCGGGAGGGGACGGAGAGGTGGTGCGGGGCCCTGTGGGCTGCAGGGACCACTCGGGCTTTGGCCACAGGAGGTGGGCAGAGGGGACATGCCTTATTTTACGTTTTCTGAAGTTCCCTTGGGCTCCTGCAGAGAGGAGGCATAGTCGGGGCCGACGTGGCGGCGGGGATGGGGTGGCGGCGGGGGCAGCGTCCTGCCGGCCGTGCCGGGGCCTGGAGGGAGGGACGGGGCTTCGGGTGGAGGCCGCCTAGGACTCGGCAGCGCAGCGGGACCAGAAGCCAGAGACGTGGCCGGCCGTGACCGGGTCACGCCGTAGGCTCGGCAGAATGGGGGGGGGAAGGGGCCAGAGGCCGGCGGGAAGCGGCGCGGCCGCCCCATGTCCGGGTCTGGTTTTTCTTTTTGCAGATCTGGGGGCGGGACCCGGGGCGTTCGACCTCCGAGCGACACCCCCTGCCCTGTTTTTAATTCTTTATTTTGAAACAGGGTCTAAGTTGCCTCGCCGAGTAGCCGAGGCCGTCCGCGAACCGCGATCCTCCGGTCTCGGCCTCCCGCGCTGGGATGAGGAGCGCGCGCCCCCGCGCCCGGCTCTTATTCTTTATTTTTTAAACAAATTGCGGAGGGCCTAAGTCGCTGAGGCTGGCCTTGAGCCCGCCATCCTCCTGCCTCAGCCTCCCCAGGACTGGGCTCGTTCCCCGGGGTTTAGAGTCAACCGCGGACGGCAGTTTGAGAAAAGAACGTGCGTATCCAGCCCCTGGGGGGGGTCTCACCAACAGAGGTGGGAGCCCCGCGGGGAAGGCTGGACCTACCTGTGGGGGGGTCACTTAGCAAAAAGGACTGTGGGGGGGTGACGGGAGATTTGTGTAACTCACCCAGC
Source organism: Muscardinus avellanarius (assembly GCF_963383645.1). Classification (NCBI taxonomy): domain Eukaryota; kingdom Metazoa; phylum Chordata; class Mammalia; order Rodentia; family Gliridae; genus Muscardinus; species Muscardinus avellanarius. The sequence goes on along the minus strand of NC_137802.1, from coordinate 4,175,453 downwards.
TCCGCGCCCTCGGGACGCCCCCAGCCTCCCCCGCGGCCCGGCGGCGGCGTGGACCAGGCAGAGGTCAAAAGACGCTCTGTGAAGCCGGGCGTGGGGCGCACGCGTGTCCTCCCGGCACTCGGGAGGCCGAGACGGGAGGATCGCGGTTCGCGGACGGCCTCGGCTCCTTAGCGAGGCCCTCGGCAACTCAGCGAGACCCGGTTTCAAAATAAAGATTAGGAAATAAGGCTGGGGTCGCTCGGAGGTCGAATGCCCCTGGGTTCCATCCCCAGACCCACAAAAAAAAAAAAAAAAAAAAAAAAAACTCACGCCGGGCGCGGTGGCGCAGGCTTGTAATCCCCACGCTTGGGAGGCTGAGACAGGAGGATCGCGCAGGTTCGAAGCCAGCCTCAGCGACTTAGTGAGGCCCTGTTTCTAATAAAATATTAAAATAGGTCTGGGAGTGTGGCCTGGAGGTAGAAGGCCCCTGGGTTCCACCCCCAGGACCACAAAACAAAACCCCTCACCCCACTGGCATCTTGTCAGCCGTCACCTCCGTCTGACTCAGGGTGAACTCAGGACCTTGTCACGAGCCCATCGCCCCCGGAAGCCCCGGCCAGGCCTCGGTTTCCCCTTCAGAAACGGGATGACAACGGCCTCCTCTTCTGGGCGTGTGGGGGCCGCACAGACGCGGGGGCCGGGACCCAGGGCGGGGGCTTCTCAAAGGCCTCGCCTGTGACCTGGGGGGTCGCTTCGCTCTAAGCAGAAACGTTTCTTGTCCTCCTCCTCCTCCATCTCCCTCCTCCTCCTCCATCTTCCTCCTCCTCCTCCTCCTCCATCTTCCTCCTCCTCCTCCATCTTCCTCCTCCTCCTCCTCCTCCTCTTCCTCCTCCTCCTCCTTCCTCCTCCTCCTCCATCTCCCTCCTCCTCCTCCTCCTCCTCCATCTTCCTCCTCCTCCTTCCTCCTCCTCCTCCTCCTCCTCCATCTCCCTCCTCCTCCTCCATCTTCCTCCTCCTCCTCCTCTTCCTCCTCCTCCTCCATCTCCCTCCTCCTCCTCCTCCCTCTTCCGACTCAGGGATGGAACCCAGGAGCACTCTACCTCCCAGCTACACCCCCAGCCTGTTTTTATTTTTTATTAGAAAACAGGGTCACAAATAAGTCACAGCGGCCTCAGTAGCCGAGGCTGGCCTCCGGCTGCGGCCTCCTGTGTCGGCCTCCCAGGCGCAGGTGCCAGGCTGCGCCACCGCGCTGGGCCCCGCGCTCCTGGGCAGCTCCCGGGAGGAGTGTTACCGCGCCTCTGGTGTCCGTCCTGCAGAAGGAAGGTGCCGGAAACCCACTGGCCAGGCCGAGAAGCTTCCAGACCAGGGGAGGAGGAGGGGGAGGAGGGGGAGGAGGCCACAGCGCATTCCTCCCCTCGCCCCTCACCGCTCCATCGGGGTGAGCAGTGGAGCCCCCTCTCCTCGGCCACGGTTTGGGCCCCCATCCCGGCTCCGATCTTCGTGCCTCGGTTTCCCCACGTGTCGGGGCTGCCTCCAGGATCGGGGTCACTCCGGGCCGCCGCACCCCACCCCGCTCTGCGTCCCCGGGGTCCCCCAGCCCGCGCCCCCCTGCCGCCGCCCCGCCCGGGGAAACATTCCGTGGTTTGGAGCAGACTGTCCGGCTCTGCGCGGCCTCAGATGTGGGCAGAGTGGGCGGCGGCACCCGGACCCCCACCGTGCGGAGGGTGGCGGCCTCCGCACCCAGGGCTCCGGGCTCCCTCCTCCTCCCGCCCGGGGCGTGCAAAGGCCCTGGGGCAGGGCTGCCACGTGGCCTCTCCTGCCTCCTCGAGAGCCCCCTGGGTTGGCCACTGTGACTTCTCTGGGTAGTGTCCGTCCACTACCTGCTGACCCCCGTCACCGGCCCTGGGGAGGGCAGGCCGCTCCCCGGCTCACCCCTGCTGTGCGGTCGCCACCCAGCTCACAGACGGGGCGACCGCGGAAGTCCTTCTGGCGTCCGACCGCAGCCTCTCCGGCTTTACTTTGGAAATCTGACCCACTCCTGACCGGGCCGCGTCCTCGAGCCAGGCACCGCCGGCCTGGGCCGCTCGTGTCTGCGCGGGCGTCCTCCCTCTGCTCTTGAGAAGAGGGACCCAGGCGCAGAGGGTGGAAACGACATATCTGATGTCTTGAGACTTAACTATTTCTAGTTTTTTAAATTTTTATTTATTTATTTATTTTTTGCAGGTCTGGGGATGGAACCCAGGGGCATTCGACCTCTGAGCTCCACCCCCTGCCCTATTTTCTATTCTTTATTGTGAAACCGGGTCTCCCTGAGTCGCGGAGGGCCTCGCTAAGGAGCTGAGGCTGGCCGCGAACCGCGATCCTCCGGTCTCAGCCTCCCGATGCTGGGATGACGCGCATCTTCACGCTGGGCGCAAGGCCATGGCGCTGGCCCGGCCGCCCGGGAGAGGTGGAGATTTTCCTGGGGCGATAGGAGCCCGGGGAGGCCGCGGGGGGCTGAGGGGAGACGAGGCCGCGGTGGGGCCGGGAACTGAGGCGCGGGCCCCACGGGGTGCAGGTGGATCGCACAGAGGGGCCGGGATGGAGAGCGGACCCGAGAAGAGGGCGAGCGCCCGGGCCCCGGGTTCTGGGAGACCCCGAGTGAGGGGCGGAGATCATGGAGCCGGAGAAAATGTCTGCAGCGTCGTCCTGTGGGATTAAGAACTGTCTGCGAGCCCGCCATGGTGGCGCGCACCGTCATCCCAGCATCCGGGAGGCCGAGACGCGAGGATCGCGGTTCGCGGCCGGCCTCAGCTGCTTAGTGAGGCCCTCGGCAACCCAGTGAGACCCGGTTTCAAAATAAAAAAATAGGGCCGAGTGTGGCGACGCACGCTCGTCATCCCCGCGCTTGGGAGGCGGAGACAGGAGGATCGCGCAGGTTCGAAGCCAGCCGCGCGCGCTGGCTTAGGAGACCCTGTTTCCAAATAAAAATATAAAATAGGTCTGGGAGTGTAGCCCGGAGGTAGAAGGGCTTCCAGGAACCCCAGAACCACCAAAAAAATAAAAAAAAGGGCTCAGAGAAAGAATGCCCCTGGGTTCCTGGTTCCATCCCTAGTACAAAAAAAAAGAAAGAAAAAAGAAAGAAAAAGAAAGAAAGAAGGAAAGAAAGGCTACTTCTCAGGGGCGTGAGTGTGAAGAGTGTAAAAAGTCATGCACAGGAGTCGGGGTGGGGATGGCGGATGGACGGATGGACGGATGGACGGATGGACGGATAGTGGGGCGGGTGGGTGGATAAATGGATGGATGGATGGACAGACGGACGGACGGGCGGGCAGCGGTTCGGATCCAAGCTGTCACCGCGTGACCCCGGCCGCCCCCGGCCCGGTGCAGACCCGGGCAGCGCGACGCCCGCGCCCGCCTGGCACCGGCTTTGATCCCCCGCGCGGCTCAGCCGGGACCCACCGCAGACAAATGGGTGGAAAATTAAAGTAGCGGCTGCGCCTAATGGCCGCCTCCGGGGGATTGTTACCAGCTGGAGGTGGCCGGGCGAGGGGGCGCAGCCTGGCCCGCCCCGGCAGCCCCGCCTGGCGCGCCGTCCCCCGGGCTCCATTACTGGGTCGCCACCTCCGGGAAGCCCACCCGGGCCAGGCCGATGCCCGGGCCGCTGGGCGCCATCTTACCTTCCCAGAGGAGTGTGTGCGGGACGGGAGAAGGCGCTGTCTGGTCGCCTCCTCGCTGTGTGTCCCTGGGGAGTCCCTGCCCTCTCTGTGCCTCATCCTCCAAAAACAGAAAAAATAGTAAAAAAAAAAAAACCAGAAACAAATAGTAAAAAAAAAAAAAAAAAAAACCAGAAACAAATAGTAATCCCCAGCCGGGCGTGGGGCGCACACTGGTCATCCCAGCACTCGGGAGGCGGAGACGCGAGGATGGCGGTTCGCGGACAGCCTCAGCTACTTAGTGAGGCCCTCGGCAACTCAGTGAGACCCAGTTTCAAAATAAAGAATAAAAAATAGGGCAAGGGGGTGGAA